>NC_051159.1:129555543-129915727 GCF_013339745.2 Dermacentor silvarum | reverse complement strand
CCGCCATGGCGAGTACGAAATTTTTAGAGAATTTTACCTGCCGTAAATTTTCTTACTTGTGTACATGCGCAGGGAGTTCACCGTTAAATCTGAAATTATCTGCGCTGCAAGCTACGCACACTTGTTAAATAAAACGAGCCATGTAAAGGTTGCTCTGTTGGCTTATCTTTACTCACATTCAAGAGAATGAGTATTGTACTAAACGGTATTTTATGCATAAGTATTGACCATAAGGGTAAAATTACCCTTGTTGCGCAATCCTGGCCAAGTTTAGGCAAGTCAGGGGCTAATGGACGTTCTTTTTACCCCGATGTCCCTATTTCTTAGCACCTTGCTGCATCCCGGCGAAGCTCTCATTTCTACTACATATATTGTCATTGAAAACAAAGTAATGCAAGATGTTTTTTAATGTTTTTTCCAGTGTCTGTGGACAGCTGTTTACGAAATTTTGAGAAAAATTAACGATGGTGTTTTTTTTATTTTGATTTTTAAATAGTGCTCATTTTTGTCAATACTTCACATTTGAGGCAAACTGTAAAAATGGAAATTTGTGCTACAGCAACAATATTCAGCACAATCGTTAAACAGGTTAAGGTCTCATAGCCCACCAAATTTTAAAAGGCTACATTCATTAGTTTAGTAGATAAAAATTCGTAAATATAGCAATTTTTGAAAAGTGTAGCAAATTAAGAATTTTTTTTAAACACTTCCGTTTTGCACAGAAGCCTCAAACAACTCTTGCTGACTCTTCTTTACGTATACGTTTTATACATGAAAATGCATTTTTGTAGCCATAATAGTTTGTATTTGACATTGTTGTGAATTTGCGAGAATGCCCGGTGCATGTAAATGGTGCCTGCCACCTGAAGAATTTCGATATTTTTTTCTCCTAAAGTATTCATTTCTCAAAGAATGCAAGTTCACTTTCGTACTACTGAGTGATATGCCCACAAGATATAAAATAGTGAATGAAATCTAAAATATGAATTTTTGGACCCGTGTTGATCTCTCGTGGAATCACCCTACACCATTTTCCCAAAAAGTGCTCGCAAGGGAGGTTTAGACGGGTACTTCGTTTTTACTTATTTAGGATTGAAGGAAGATTGTGCTGTAGCATTTGTGATTTGTAGTCTGCACGAAAACGTAATAAGGCTCGTTGAGGATTGCGACGGCGTGCCACAGGGCATTAGACATGCCGATAAAATGGATTCTCAGTGAAAACGATCTTTCAGAGCGATGTCGTATACGCGCCGAAAGGACTCGGGAACATTAAACTCCCTCAATAATTTTTTTTATTATATGCAAAAAAATCAATTCTCGACGGCAGATCTGAGTACTCAGCACCGGAGCGATCAGTGGAAAAATTTCCTATTCCTTTCAGAACGGGTCACTCTCCGTTTATGCAAAAATTTTTTTTCAATTGCGTTCGACATATTAATGCATCTTCAGTGCGTCCACGTCACTTTGACGTATGAGTTTCCGCGGTTTTGTGACGTCGCGTGATAGACCAGCGAACTATAGGTGTGACTCGAAAGGTTTTTCACCTATCGCGAAAGCTAATAATGACAAAGGCGTAGAATTGAAAAAAAAAATGCCTTTATTTGGTTCGGCCTAATCACGCATAATCTATGACTACACATCGTCTTAAGGAGTGAGCGTGGCACCAAAAATGTTTGACCAATCACGGAGGGCTAATAGAGGAAATGGAATAGAAACTGTTTGAAATACATTTAAGGTATACTTTAAGGTATACATTTAAGGCACCCTTGGTTACTTCGCCGTTTGCGTTTGGTCTACTAAATAAGAAAGAAAAGTGGGTGTCGTGGCACAGTTACAGGTTCTAGCGCATTTGCTTAGAAGCTTTATATATCATCATCATAATGATCACATGAGGGCGATGATTTATTGCTATGGACATTTGTTTCTGGGCGCCATCGCAGCTTTGCAGTTGTGACGTGGAGCGCGCAATTAGCAGCTGTCGGCAGTCAGTTAAGCTAACATCTTAAGCTTGTCATTGCCGCCAGCATCTCCTTTCTTTGTAAGAAAGGAGATGCTGGCGATCAAGCTCTTGCCTGCTTGATTGCTATGTAATAAAATTTTCCCTCGACAAACCTGCGTTGCGAGATTATTTGGAGTGACGTGTGCCATTACCAACATATATTTTTTTCTTCTTTTCTGTCAGTCAGATTTAGTCGCGAAGTTTATTGGACGCACCAACTTTGTCCTTAGACAAAACGTTTAATCGATTAGCTCTCAGACTAGCGAAATGCGGGTCCTAACGAAAGTCGTTCTTTTGAAGGCTACATTTACTTGACGTTTACTGGTAGTTTACTTGATGAGCTGAAATACGAAAGACAGTGGGAAACCGGCAGCTCTTTCTACATCGTACTGCACTCGCCGCATTACTTCGCTTTTCTCTCCATTACGCTGACAACACCGAAAATAATTTGACATGCTCGCAAGCTAAGTGCACTTCGCGGTGTTAACTTAATCACTGGAGAGCGACAATTAGATCACGAAGCAAGCTCGCGAATCTACTCAGGTCACCCACGAACCAAAGAACCAGCTGTGCCAAGGGGAGTGTATAGGGTTTCATTTCATTTGATGCCATAGCTGAAAGGTGCTAATGTGTGTTCCTCTGGGCCCCAGCTCAGCGTTTTGCTTGTTAGCTGCCACCCTCCGGGTTTGATCAATCATCAGCACATGGATGGATCGAAGGCGAGATGAGGTATTCTTGTGTTTATATATATATATATATATATATATATATATATATATATATATATATATATATACGAACGAGAAGAAAGGGAAAAAGCATCGCACGCGTAATGCGAAGCCGTGGGTTCGTTCCCCACCTGCCCGGCAGTTGTTTTTTCATCCGTTTTCATTTCCATTAATTTATAATTTCTTTAATCAATTAGTAAAGTACAGGTAATTTCCTCTATGTTGTCCTTGGTGTCATTTGTTTGTCGGCTTCTTATGATATATATACATATACATTTCCACAACGCATACTTCTTGCGCACAAACTTGCTCCACGGGCTTTCTCTGAAGCCTTCGAGGAAACGATCTGGCGTATTCTCTCATTCATGTTCGCTTCTGTGTGACAACTTCATGCGTCGACTAACAGAGAAGCAATCCAAGGCTGTCAATTAATCTTCGTCTCGTCTTCCCGGCGTATCATTGATGCGATGCGTTGTACAATGTAACTGGTTTCTCGCGACACATTTCTTTCGTTTAGCCACCCGTGACTCGTGCGCTACGCCATTTTCTTTGCCATGTAGAGGTAAAGTCATTCAGTGCAACATTTATGCTTGGTGGTTTCTATGTACGCAGGTGGAAATTGTTTGCCAAGCTACCTTGGCGGTTAAGGGCGATGATTGCAAAGTAGTTACACCATAATGAAACAATAGAGAAGCTGGATCACAGGTGCAACTGCAGGCCCATAAAAAATGGCGCGTCTAACAACGCACAGCTTGCAAATATTAAGAAAAAAAGAAAAAAGAAACAACTACAATTTGGTATCAATTATTGAAATTTGAAGGAAGTGGATATTGTGGACTTCTGCGGTGATTATCGGACAGAAATGGTATACGCTTGTCAAACATTAATTAACCGCAAAGGCTTGATGCACCGGTGGAAAGTCGTACAGCATGACAACTTACCTGGCGTCAAAGCGTATCTTCCAATCAGCTTGCCGATCACGTAACTGCTCGATGAAGATATCGCTTCCGTCGTATGTTGGCTCAGATGACCACTGGAGTTACATGGAGGGAAATGCCGAGCATCGAGTGGACTTGAGAAGGACTTGTCTCAACGAAAGCAGCATCAATGAACTCGCGAAGATCACTGGTGCGGGTTGTCTTCGGTTCTCTCTGAAGTGCAGCAAGGTTGTCCAGGACAGCTGGGCGATTTGGTTGACGCTGATATTGCTTGCAGCGCAATATGGACACAAGCCCACGAGAGAGAAAGATAAAGCGCAGGCACTGTCTAAGAACTGACAGTTTTATTAAGAGTGTGCATATGCGGGCTCAGGCGGACCTGCTGCATTTATTAACGCGAAAGCGTTAAGGGCCCCACGTCGCAGAAAATCTGGTGTCGGCGTCGGCGCCTTTGTCCGTTAGAGAAAATTATATGTAGGCATATGCATATTCCACGCCTTGCTATTGGAAATGTGGTATATGCGGGTTATATTGCCACACCATTCTATCGCTAAATTTGCTCACGCCTTGTCTTACATTCTTGACAAAGTTATTCCTCGGAATTTTGAGAATGACAGCTCACAAGCAAATGCCATGAGACAAAACACCGACAGCGCGTGCCTCTTATGTTAAATCTTCTCAGATTGAAATATTAAAAGTGCGAAACAATAACAGAAACCTGAAAATGATGTAATCTTTTTGGCGCGGCTGTGCACTGCCTCCAGGATCGGCCCAGCCAATAGGCTGCGTTTCTACCAGAAAGCTCGCCGTCGTGCATAGCGTTCGCCGCAAGCGTTTCCCGACACACATTACGGTTACGTAAGCCGCAGTTGCCGGGAAGCATGAGAAGCCGTCAGGGATCTTTGAATGCTATCGCGTTCCACTCTTTAAAGGCGAAAAGCGTCCTCCAAGTTTTTCGTTGTTCTTGTTAATAAATTTGTCACCTTTTAATCAGTGCCGGTCCTTTGCCATTCTCTTTGTGTGCTGGCCTCCCCTTTGCATTACAAGTAAGATGATTTTCTCTGGAAAACGAGAACTTGTCGTGGGCTCATCGCAAAACTATCACTGCTCACAAAAAACAACCAACTGCATTTGTTTAGATGAATGCATCACCTGAGCAAGCGTCCGCATTCTCTTTCATGATAACCTTGGAAACAGCCTATCCGCCAGAATGCAGGCGGATGGCACCGTAACCCCTGTGTGTCCCACCCAATTTTATTTTAGGCTACTTTGGTCCAGCCAGCCTTATTGTTATTCTGCGCCTGTGAACCAGAGTTTCAAGGACGACTGAAAACGCGGAACGAGCCAAGCAGCGTTCAGAGTGTTAGCTGCCGCGTACACGTACTTTAAAACCTAAGTAAGTAAACGATAAATAAACAGGCAAAGAGATGAATAAACCAAGCTGACTTTAAAACGCAGCTCTGTAGAATCACTTCGCGAGAAAGTGAAGCCGCAGAAATACGTCTACTACGGGGTAGTCGCAACCACGAAGAAGCCATCATTTGAGCGTGTTTTGCCCTTGAGGAAGAGGTCGCGGAGAGCTGTTACGAATGCGACCCGACGGTAAAAACAACGAGAAAGAACAAAATGTTATCATTTAACTGTTCCCTATTCTGCAGCTTTTGTGGTTGCTGGCTGCAAGCCAAGCCAAGTCAAGATCCCCCAAGTGTTTCTTGTTTTCCCTTTCGCTGCCAAGAGGCCGGGAATCGAAACGTCGTCATTGTCTATGTTTTTTGGTACGCCGAAATCGCCGAAATGCCTAACAACTCGTGTCTGAAATATTCTAGGCAGCGAATATTTTATTCGTATTCACTCAAGCACCTTACATTTAGTACGAAGATTTGCCTATACTCTCCCTTCCATACTCGGGAATCAAGGGCAGAATTCTCAAACATTATCACTCGTAGTATATAGCTGTTTGTCGTTGGCTGGACTCTTGCGCTAATATTATGTAATATTATAAGAACAGTTCAGGGCACGAATTCGTAAAATAGTTCTTAAGCTCGAACCGTTCTTAAGAGCAGGTACCGGGATACATTGTTAACGAAAACTTACGAAGTTAACGAAGTTCTTACGAACGAAGAGCGTTATGCATTCGGTTGCAGGATTTGTTGAGTACAAAGAGGAGGTTTTGTGTTTGGCTTGATATTAGTCGAAATAGCGATAGCCAGATCGACTTCATGGCCCGCATTCACAAAGAGTTCTTACTTTAGATTTGTTCTTACGATACACTTTCGGCCAATTATGATACTGGACGTATGATTAGCGAAGGCGACCGGCAAATGGCAAAGAGAAGTTACGAACGACAATTTTGAACACCAAATGTACATGTGGGCGGCGCCGTAAGGCTGACAATAAACACTGCAGTGCCGTTTTCGAGTGGCTGAAAATGGACCATTTGTGTGTTCGTTCATCATTAATAAAGTGTAGTGCGACTCGAAGCGCTGCGAGTTCTGCTGCCGTCGACGCTGTCAAGTGAGACGTTTTGAAGTCGATAGTCAAGGCGTTTGCTGGAATGACGACAGCTACGGTAGAGCTGTTCGGCAAGGCGGAGCCGTCGGAGTAATTCAGAGGGCATACAACACCTGACTGACAAAGCACACGAAGTCATTTATCAGTGGCTACCAAGTCACTGTGGTATTAACGGCAGTGAATGTGCCGATCAAGCTGCTAGTTTAGCTTATCTAGAAGACCACTGCCTATTAATCCATCTGTCTAGGTCAGATGCTGCAAGCATGCTCTACACACTTGCACGCCAATGCACCACATTGGAGTTCAATGAACCACATTTCATGCATGCCCGATTATGCACCCTGGATCTAACCTTCAACCTTCGACTTCCACCAAGACTTCCCAGAAGATACGCTACCCCCTAGTGTAGGCTATACGAGTATATATGGTTGGGCGTCGCCTTTACCAATGCCTACGCCTTCCACGTGGGATGACCGTCACCACAGCCTGTCACCATTGCGGTGACGTGGAAACAATCGGTGATGTTCAATGACAGTGCCCACAATACAGTGTGTACAGTTTTCAGTCGTTCTCGACCAGTTGGGTGACCAGACTCTGTCGGAAGAAATAATTTTAGAACATCGACGGGACTTAAGGTCGCCTTATAAGGCCGTTCAAGTGCTATTGTGCTTCTTGGTATCTACCGGCCTGTGTGAACGTCTCTAATTAGAACACCCTACCTTGTTTTTTTAACACGAAAGTGTTTTATGCCGGGGTCCACCAAGACTTCACTGACGTATTTCCGTCACGGAAATACGTCATAGAACATAATACAAAGAAAGAAACCAGAAGAAAAAGTTCCACAAACATGCAAAATTTGGAAATCGAACCCACGACCTCGCGGTCCGCGACAATAGATCGCCGAGCGTTTAACCCATTGCGCCACAAACGCATTTGCGGAGAGCTACACAGACGCGCCTTATATATCTAACACTCCTCCGTGTACCCGCGCTCTTGCTCGGGGCGGTGCCACCGCCTACGAGCAGAAAAGAGAAGTACTGCATTATGACACTAACGCGCACCGACAGTGAACGCTTCGGTGGTCTCAGCACTACGACGCCTCGATGCCAGCATTCGAAGGGACGCTGGCATCAAGAAGCACTACCAACGCCACCTAGGTGGCGTTCACCGTACTCAGCACAGCGGAGCGTGGCCTCCGCAATTAGCTCCGAAAATGTTTCTGAAGTTGATCGCGGAGGCTGCAATTACGACGCTCTGTACGCGCTGATTTGACTCGGTGACGATTCAGTTACGTGCTTTGTCTTGCGCGTTGTATTAGTGTGTCAGTTACGTGCTTCGTCTTTCGCGTTGTGCTAGCGTGTGCAGCGTAGTGCAGCTTCCATATGCACGGCGGTTGCTCATGGTCATCGACGTTGGTAGTCGTGATGGAGGAGACGTGCCACCAGGCGTCAGCGTGGGTGCATCAACGCCTAAGGGCGCTTTAGCCACAAAACACCAATAGACATTATATATCAATGTGCAATAAACATTACACTACTTCTGTGAAGACACGTTTCACTTTCGTGTTCTATAACGATTCCTATATAAGAGGGATCAACCACATTTTTCTCTCTCGCTCTCTTTGCCCTCTTTCGGGCCCCTAAATCCCCTACCCCAGTGCAGGGTAGTAAACAGGAAACTCTCATCTGGTTAACCTCCCAACCAACGTTTAGAAGAAACAAAGTGTTCGAACATTTACTCGATCATGCCAAGCGCAGAAAATTTCTAAAGCACCGGGTGCCTTTAGTTTGATCGATTGCTTATCATAACTAAATTATCAGCAATTAGCCGACCTGTCAAAAGCCGTTCCACCCAACAGCTTCACACCTAATTTGAAACTGTCTGGCACACGCAGCTGTACGAATCATATACATGATCGAAGACTAACGAGCAGTTGCAGACGAATACAGGTACCTCTAAACATGTGCCAGTGTCCGGATTCCTAAGCTGGCACGATTTGGATGCTGACCACCTTCTGTTTCTGCAGCTTTCGCCCCAATGTAATAAAGAAAAAAAAAGAACCTAATGCGCATATGTTAGTTTATTAAAGCATTATTTGGTGATTAGCGCGAAAATTTCGGTCTGCCGGCCCGATTAATGTGTACAGGGAAAAATAACTTCTTAAACCCTACTGCTCATTTGTAAGCAACTGCAACTCGTACTTGAAGTTTTTGCTAAAACACATAGTATACGTATAACAAGACATGTGCTACAATTTCTAGCAGCACAAGCTACTCGGACTCTCAGCGTTGAGGTAGGAGAGTTCATTCTGCAGTTTAGAGGGTCAAGGTTGCTGAAGGCATTCGCTGGTGCAAGAAATAGGCGTGGTTTTAAAGACCAAGGACATCGATCGCGGTGGCACTTTCTCTCGGTCGGCAAAGAGCCGAACGCAGCCGCTTCTCAGGAAAATTAATGGAGCTGGCGTCGGCGACTGCGCGATGAATTGCTCGGCTTTCTATTGGGGTCGCATTTTCTGCAACATTTCCTTCGGCGTGGCAAAGGCCGAATCAACACGAGGAAGTAATGAGAATTTATGGTAAAACGTTGCCTTGGAGAAGCAACCAAAGATATCAAACATACGAACTTCTTGAAAATGGGACTCTTTGTTTACAGAGATTTGTTCCAAAACGCCCTCTTAGTTATGTTGCTTTTGTTTAATGAATGCTAGGAAACAACTAAGGAAACCCAAAAGTCTGCAGTAAATGCAAGGTCCGAGTTTTTAATTATGAAACAACAGTTAAAATATGTTTTTTAGGAGGAGTGAGAGCGATCGATGTTCAGATGTCTCAGAGACACACGCTTCTTTAGGACCTGCCATGTGCTTCGTTTTGAGATTATTTTTGTTATTGTGATACGTCACAGATTGCCGCAATGTGCACCAACTTTGTAATGTTTACTGCAAGCCCACCAAAATTATTTAGGCATCTTCATTTTTTTTTGCTAATGTGCGTGTTCAAATAATTCTTAAATGCAAAAAAAGGGGAAAATAAACGAACACTTAATGATGCTGCAACGCTGAGCAGCGGGCAATAATTTGCATTCGCCTAATTTTATTTTATTTCTTTACCTTTCCATATGCACAGTGTACTTTTGCCGCTGGGAAAGATTCGACCCAAAATACGCGAAAAAAAAAAAGAGAAAGAAAAAATGACGACGAAGCACTCTTGCATACTGACCTTTGTTTAACGATAGTGCGTTGTTGTAGGCTAACCTTGATCATTAAGCACCGGAAGTTTTGCCGACTACAGAAGAGAATTCGCCCTGAGGGGAAACAAACGAATAAATTATCGGCTTAGCATCACAGCATCAGTGACTTTATGTGCTAATTTCGGCACCCCATCGCTGATTTGCTACTCGGCATAATATAATCAGTAAGGGCAAATACATTGAGGAAGCAATATCTCGTGATTTATAGCCCCGCCTTATCGTAACGCCACGAAAACGCAACGTATGGCCACACCACGCCTCCCTAAAACCGTTCAGCATTCTGGAAAGTTAGAATTTGGAAAAACTGACACTTACAAAAATTAATCTTGCCTTATGTAAATAGCCCATAGGCCTCCTGCATAAAAGTAAAGTTCAAGGGCAGAGTGCAGACTACTTTCTACAGAGTTTCTATTGTCCCCACGGTGTCTAGAGTAGTCATCGAACTTAAGCCTTCAATATTAAAACACTTATCATCTTCAATATGCCCATAAACACAAGGTAAATTATCTAGTGAGGTGGAGTATGCACTCACCTTGTCTGCAGGTAGTCTACACACTGTGTAAATCAACTTAAGCAAGCAAGCCAGGTGCTAAGTCGGTGACGTAGCTGCACGTAAGTAAAGGCCAATTAGCGATTGACGCGCGTAGTCAGGCGCATGGTCGACTGTCGTGACTGGTCAGCACGCGATCACAGGCTACTCACAAGCCCTCTTTTTGTACAAACGCATTTATAAAATACGTGTTTGACTGACGACTGCTGCAGCTTCTGCAGTACCGCACGGTTCGAGCAACACGAAGTGGAGAACTTTTTTTCTGCAGCCGATTCGTTTCCATGCTCCTCGAAACCTGCGTGCATACTGTAGCGCTGCCATCCGCAACTGCGCTTTGTCTTCTTGGCACCCATTCTGCTTAAAAAAGACCACCTTTTTTCTTCTTCATGCATTACAAGGCTTGTTCAATGTATTTTTCTGCGTATCATTTCATTTCTCTTCATTCCCATCTGGAGTATTATGCTGTATAGGCATGGCCACCAGGCCAACGTCCCTCAAGATTCATTAAATAACTCCTTTCTTTTCTTCTTTATTTCTTTATTTTACTTCGCACTTTTATTAATTGCCATTTTCTTGCCTAGAAAAGTGGCCACACTGTCACGCACTTTTCTCCAGTGTACACCAAGCCAGCTTTGCTGCGCAGAGATTGCAACGGCGCCCCCGTGGCCCTCGAAAACTGCCCTAGAGCCGAAGTGTTTGTGTAGGACAAAGGGCTTCATTTGCTCTAGGAGCTCATCCGACACAAGACGGCAGCAATGTCATGAGCAGTAGCTGCATTTGTCGCCCTCACATTTTGTAGTCGCAGTAATGTTTAATTCCGTGGTGACCCTACTAATGGACCATGCGAGGAGCCTGGCAACCATAGGAAACTGCGTTGTGTACGTTGAAAAAAAAAGAAGAGAAAAAAAAAAGACAGAGCGGCCGCCGTTGCTTGGTTCGCTGTACTAATTAAGCTCGCAAGAGAAACCACGTGAACATTTTACTTTTACTTCAGGACGCACATGTGCTGAGCTAGGCTCCACGCGAACTATACTTGCTACCCTCAGCAATCGTGTTTTCATTGGTATTCTTGTCGTGTCCTGGCGCTGCTTAGTGGCAATTTTTTTTTTTTTTGCTTGGGCCTATTGTCTGCGGAGACCAATCGCAATGGCTGCCGAGGTAGACTTAATTTAAGTAAATCTTGGTTATGAAGAAACGACAAAAACCCAAGTCTTGTCGAAACACCGGCGTGATATTAAGGAAATGAGCGAGTAGGTCACATGTGTATCGTATCAAGCGTCAAGCTTATAAGATGCTCAGACATTGAAGCTTACCAATTAGCATAGCCAGCGAGGCTAAGATCAGACCCAAATGAACAGTTTCTTTAGCGCAAATAAGATGAAACGTGCAAATTCACGTACTTTTTTTTTTTTTGGGGGGGGGGGGGGGGGAGAACTCTTTAGCATCGACCTGCCACATTCGCTATAGTATATGCTATGCGCGCTGTCGCCATTATTCAGCGAATGCGTTCTCGAACCACTGCCGCTCACGAACTTCGTTGTGGAGAAGTGTCTACAGTTCTTCTTCACAATGCAGTTCACAAACTGCTTTCACAATCCCTCATTACGAAAACGAGGGATTCATGGAATGTGGCGAATGATTTTAAGCATCGCTGCCACAGACTGTGAATGACTTAAGAAAATCTCGTACGTTCTGCTTTTTTTTATATGTCAGAACTTTGGTTCGGACCGACCTTTAAGCTCTTCTTTCATAATAAATACATATATCTCTCTCTCTCTTTCTCCAAATAAATTTCAGTAATGTGCACGTTACGGAAAAATTGTATGTGTGGCTAATTATACATTGAGAGAGAAATAGGGTACTTGCACAATGAGGAAGCCCGAAATGTCTGGCACTTTCATTGCTGGCGCAGTGATAGCCATCATTATCAGCCAATTCTACTTCCACTGCAAGGCAAATTAGAGGCTTCTCCCACCGATGTCCCTTAAATGTTTGGGATTTCCTCATCTCAATACACCATCTAATGCTGTGCCATCCCCAACTGCCTTGCGCTTTCTTTGGCACCCATTCTGACTAAAAGACCACCGTTTACCTGCTACATACGCTACGTAACTTGTACAACCTATTTCTCAATCAACATTTGAACTAGGATATCAGCTATATCCGGTGGCTAGCCATACCCATCGGCTCTCTAGCCCACACCGCCATTTTCTCGTCTCTTAATGCTACGCCAGCCATTTTCATTTATACCGCTAGTGGCGCTGCCCTTAGTTACTTCTCAAGCTTGCTTCTCAAGTTACTCAAGCTCAAGCTGACACTTGCTGATCTAGCAAGTCTCAGCTCCATAGCTTTCTACTGGTATAATGCACAGATTTTGTATACTTTTGAAAGCACTCAAGCGTAATTCATTCCGAGTCGCACTCTTTTGTTCATCCCTCAGATGAGGTGGTGAACAACAATGCATGCTGAAATTACGATGATTTTAACTCTGCATTGGACATATTCCTAATTGTGACATTCGCGAAGCTGCAAGATAGCCGCAAACTACAGTGCACAGGTATTTATGAAGCTTCAAAAAAAGCCCCACTCTCTGCGTTCCTAGTCCGCCCCGTCTGCCGTATCCACAGGAACAGGCAGAACCGTATTTACTCAGCATCGCGAGTACGTCCACTCCATGCACCTCACTGTCGTTCTTACTTCTTAAGTGTCGACGTTGCGCAGGCCCTCAACTCATTTCAGTAGTTTTAGTGGCTCGTCGCCCAGGAATAATTAGCAGCTGTCAAGATGGCGCTCTAGTTCTCCTTGGCGTATTTGAGCCCATTAGGCGCGCTAACCGTTCACGCATTTGTGGTTCGTTTGGACGTTTTGTGCACGCCTTTGCCATGCGATGAGATGTCAGAGAGAGAGAGAGAAGGAGCTAATTGTTTCAGGACCAAAGTCTGGGTCAGTTTCACCCACTGACGCACACGTGCCCGCACACTTCCTTTTACTACACACACACGCGCACACACTTGCGCATGCGCACAAATACTACACCGCCATGCCAGCTTCCAGCACAGTGCCCGCTTCCTAAAATATTGAGGCCCACGAAAGCACTAGCTACCCAGCAATCACCACTTTAACAATGCGCTGGCTATCATTTCTGTATCACTGGGAAGTCAGCTTGGCATTCTTCTAAAGGAAATATTGTGGCACGGACTTAATGTATTTGCTTTCTCACCTCTAAACCCACTATAACTGTAGGTGTATGCTGCCAACTGTGCACAATGTCTCTTTAGTATGCCTTGAAACAGTGCATGATCGATGTGAAATTCGTTGTTCACCGTAGATGTGCGTTAAAGTTGCAGAAACTTCAGGCTGATTAATTGCCTCTAGAGTCTTTGCTCGGCAGGGTATCTACTGACAATAGGTAAACAAATTAAGCATCTTTCGAAACAATGTTCTGTGAAAGTCAGACACTTATCGAATGTTTCATTTCAGATTTCGACGGAAGGCGACCTCGCAACAGATAACAACGTTGCTTGGATTAGGTAGACGTTTACTGGAAGTTACAGCATTACAAACTTGTACGATGGCTTTGCCGAAAGCAACAAATGGTGAAGAAAACATTATACAATTCTTTCACAATGCATATAAAAGCGCGTCTCTTGTTCTTCCTTATTAGAATCGCAAATTGTTCAAGTTGTTACCGGTCCATCTTTTACAGCACCACTTTATGAAATAGACAGGCGAAAGAAATCCTGTTGCTTTCATCTTTTGTGAATTCTTCCATGGTTGCACTTTGTACACATCTCAAGCAAACCTTCAGAATTCAATTGAGGCCACCAATGAGCACCAGAAAAGCAATATTTTTCTTTTATTTACATATGACGGTGAAGCTTTGATACAGATGTGACGCAGTGGTATGTTTATCAGATATCAAAGGATTGATCGGACAAGTATGCCAACACGCAGTGATTATGTCATTGGGATGTTAACAAATTTACCGAAAGAACAGAAATTCCGCTTGGTCAAAAAATGTTCCCTTTATAAAAAACATTCAGAAACGTATGATGGCAGGAGAGGTACTCTGCGCGAAAGAATGCAAATACTCGCAAAGTATCCAAGTTCCTAGAAAAACAATAATATTCATTGCAGTAATAAAGTTTCATCTTCGCGTGAAATCACACATCACACATCAACTAATTTAGCACTCCAGCTCTACTTTGGTTTTTACATAGGTGCGTATACTAAACGTAAACAGCAAGGTGTAATAATAAATGGCGCTCGTGTATGTTGGTAACTGCTGCTAATCAGCACAATTGTATTTCAACCTTTATGCACATATATACAGATAGAGCGGCAAGTGTAAGAAACCATACAACTACGACTCTACAAAGTGAATACAATGTAATTGTGGGCCCTCTACGTAAGCATTCATCATGTTATAGATAATAGTGCCAGCAATATGGGTTATTTTCGCTTATATCAACCACATGTTACAAGGTCGGTTTCTGTGGCTGAGAGCACTTGAAACCAACACAGACTGATACAGTATCTCAATCTAGAGCAATTAATATATCTGCATTTTCGCCTTACTTGAGGTGTTAAAATGTCAAGATTTATTAGAAAACTCTCACCTGAAACGACATAGCGTAGAACATTCGGTTGTAGTGGTTAAAAGTTGGCTGTAGACGAACAGATGTAGCTTTTAAAGGAAGAATAGCTGACTGGAACAGTGCTTTCCACTGACAGCCTTAGGGATTGAAAATAAGTAATTAGTAGAATGAACAGTCGTAACTTTTATGAAGTTTTCTATGTGCGTGAAAGTGTGGAGGAACTTCGCTACGCCTTCACACTTCATGTTTAGACGCTGTCGCAGTATTGAATAACTCCGTGCTCTTAATAAGCAAGAACTTAATTGAGCACTTTCATTTTCATTTGTAAACTTGTTATATGAATGCAAAGCGCACTAAAAGGCTCTTAAGTTACTAATGGGACTTTTTGTTTGATTATTAAATATGGAAATAGTATTGCTATACATATGCAACTCTTATGTAAAAGACTACATCTGCGACCATGGCAGCTCGCGAACGATACATTAAGATCAACGACATATCGGGGACAAAATTTGCTTTGTTTGTCAACCATCTTCGCGAAGAGGTAGAAAGGCACTGAATTATATACACAACATTGTTCCGGTTCAGTCACACGCCAAATCAACGTGGGAAACTGTTATCATGCGTGGTAGGTGAATTGCACAGCGAAGTTGTTAGCGTCTCGGTGGTCGGAATTTTACGTGTTTTGTCCGCGAACAAAAATTATCATCATCCGCAATGGATTATGCTACCCTAAGCAAGCAAAAATGCAATGGCTCATCCCCCCTCGTAATGCAGAGGCTACAAGCACTCAACAAATTGAAGCGAACACTGCATACATTCATTAGAATAACACACATCACGTACAGAACAGCGTACGTTTCAATAAATAACAAGCTCAAAACAAGCATCTATCATCATCAGCAATGGCACATACCCCCATAAGCAACGGCTCATACTCGTGTAAGCAAGCAAAACATGCAGTGGCTCATACCCCCGTAAGGCTGAGGATACAAGCGCTTAGCAAAGTGAAGCGAACAGTGCATACATTCAATGAAATTACATACAACACACACAAAACAGCATACGTTTCAATAAAGAACAAGCTCAAAACAAGCATCCGAACCCTCAATAAAGCATTACATCAGCAGTTGTAGTGGTGGTTTTGCACCAGCTTCGCTGGACGTCCATTTTCGCATGGCAGGGATGGCGAGTCCTATTCTTGCGCATGCCGCAATCGATGTTGATGGAAAGCCAGATAACGCCTCGATAGCAGCGTATAGGGTCGCAAAGTCGACGCTTCGTGTTTGTGCTCATCGTGCGAACATCCCCAGCAACGTGACCGCACAGCTTTGGATGATCCATGCCATGGACATCCGTCTAGATGATCCATTGCTGTCCAGTGCTGAAAAGGGATCGTCCAAAACATCAGCAATGTTTTGTGAAGACTGCAACTACATTAGATAGCGGAAAGAAAACCAGTATAAACTGAGAAATGGAGAGAGAAATTGTGAACGGAGAAAGGAAGCGTGGTTAACTGGAAGAGTGGCCGACATAGGAAAAATGCGGGAGAGCAGATAATAGAAAAAGGAGATGAGTGAGAGAGAGCGCTTTATTTAATAAAGTGGCTGGATTTTCAGAGGCCCCCAGTCCAGAGCCTGGTCGCTGGCAAATCTCGTCGAAGCCCACTCAACGAAGTCACCAGATACCCTTGATCTTCTGCCTTGTTTTTAAAATACTCATTAACGTTTATTTTTAACTATCAGTTAATCTGGACCAATACAAGCAAGCGCACAATGCTGTAGCCTGATGGCAAGCATTCACAAAAAAATTATGCGTGGCTCTGCTGTCGCAAACACCAGAGACCAGCGGAGCTGGGGATAAGCCCGGTAAAGTAGTCGCAAACCACACACTTAGTCTAACTTTTGCTGGGCTTCCCCCATCTCCACTGGTCTCTGGTATTTGCGATAGCAGAGCCACGGATAATTTTTTGACATGCCAGTGACGAAGGATGGAACGTTGACACTATGCAACACGAGAATGCCTTCGCAGACTGCGTGACAGTGCCCACAGAAACAGTTCTGTTTTGTGCGTGTGTGTGATTTTCTTTTCTTTCGTTCTTTTTTATTTTTACGTATTTTTTCTCTCTCTCTCCCTTCGCGTCCATTAAACCCTCCCCCGGTACAGGGTAGCCAACCGGAGATAACCTCTGGTTAACCTCCCTGTCTTTCCTTTACCTTTTCTCTCTCTCTCTCTCTCTCTCTAGGATTAGCGAACTCTCGCTTCAGTCTTTCGGAAGCGACGAGTGTCCAGTTCTCTGGTCGAAACCTGCCGAGCCGCCGCCAGAGGCATCGGCTGCAGTCACGGAAACCGGGCGCGTTCGGCGCGAACGCGGGGAAACGCGGTCGGCGTCGGCAGCAGCTCTGTACGCTTCCCACTACCAACGGCCTCACTCCTCTTCTCCACTATATGCTGCGCGATGCTATTTTTATACTCTGCTTTCCCTCTCTCTCAGCTCTCTCTCCCCCAGCTCGGCGAAGCTCCGTACGATGGAATTTTCTAACATCTCCGCTGTAAAACACACCTGCTGCACCGTAGTGCTCCGAGACATGGAGTCCCGACGAGCGGTGGCTGCTGGAGCCAAGCATAAACTCCTTCTCCGAGTGGGAGCTGTCCCTCGGCGAGGCGGACGATGACGACACCGGCGGTGGTCCTCTGCCGGCATTCTGGAGCGTGGCCGTGCATTTGATGCGCATCTCGTCGCGTACGAAGTGTCCAGGCCGCACCGTGAACCGCAGGCCCAGCGACGTCACTTGGCCGCCGGACTCTAACCGCCGGAGTGGGTAGTGGACCAGGTACCGGTTCGACACCTGCGCTGCCCCAGTTATCGGTCTTGCGTGACAGGGCCTAACGTGACACGTGACAGGGCCTAACGATTCGAAGAATGTCGCTGAATCGATTGGCTCAACCAAGCGACTCTGGTTCCCTTCCAGCGACAAAGTCGACCAGAGCGACGATGCGCAGGATCATCAGAGCCACGCAGTGGTTGTATATTGGGATGTCTTTTTGGGCCTCGAGATAAGAGATTTTTTTTAAAAACAGCTAGGCATTTTTCAGGTGTGCTATCTATTACAGTATCCGTCTTTCTCATAAATTGTTCGGTGTGAATCATTTGCATAACGAATAAGCAAAACCTGTTTCAGTATAACGCCATAGCATTACTTTTATTATTCTTTTTTTTTCAATAGACGAGGACTAAACGCTGGGATGATAACGTAATGAAGTCTTGGGGTTGGTATATACGTACAAGCCCCTTTTGAAAATTTCAAGGGTCAGCTCAAGGGATGCGCTCCTCCCCCCGCCCCTCCTCCCCTCTCCCCTTCCGATTCCACATAATATGCCTTAGAGTCATCCCTCAATAAATATGTTCATCATCATCATCATCATTTTTGCTCACGTCCCTGTTTTTCTAAGCTACCCTACCTCAACGTAACTGATACTTGAATAGCATGTCTTGCAGCGCCTATGTGATGTCTTCTTAGAGCCGGTTTTCTTGTGCCGTCCAGTATCTCTTCAACCGAACGCCTATAGACTAACAGCAACTATATTTTTGCAGTGTAAATGAAAGCTAAATGACCTTTGCGGAAAAGTAAGTATAGAACTTTCTTTATTGTCCTGCCTTTCCTTTTTTTTCTCTCTCTCTCTCTTAGCTAGGCTAACGTGAAACGAATAAACCAAGCTAGAGCAACGTGCCTCTTGGTCGTTGAGGTGCCACTGTAGGTCGACGGGGCGTCCGTAGCGTGAGTAGCTGCAGGTGACGTTGACCAAGTCACCGACATGGTAGCTCGCTTGGGCGCCAGTAATGGAAGGCTTGTCGTCTTCTGAGCCTGGGGGAAAAATTTTAGCAACAGATTCTGGTAAACAGCGTGCGTAAGTGGCGTGCCTACAACTTCCGCATAAAGAAGGAAATCCACTGTTACGTAGGTCGCAAAGTGCTGCTTTACTTAATCTATTTATGGATATTTTCCTAGAGTGACCGACTGGCATTTCCTAGTCGCTAATGGTGACTTTGCACTTAAAGTATTTATTTACTCAGCGAGAAAATCGCATGTCCTTCGGAGCATAGCAGTCGCCGAAGTGATTCTATGGCGGAGAACAATTTTTTCGCTCTGACGGTTCAGCAAAAAAAGACAAGCATACAGTATGGGGAATACAGATGCTAAACTGTCCGCCGTATTTGAGAACGTTCCTCCCTCAGCTTTCCACCTCGAGTCGAGGAACTGGATGGCAGCGCCGCCTTTCGACAAAAGTGGTCATCGCTCTTCATTGACGCTCCACGACAATTCTTCAGAAGCGTTGCGTTTTTCTCGGTCGAGTGGTGGCGCTGTGCTCAAGCTCGGTTGAGCGGAGGAAGAGCTTTGAGCGGAGGACCGTTGCTTTAACTGAAGCTAAGACTAATCTCCGACGTGCCGCACGCATCTTGCACACAATCGCACGCACTACTACTGCTTGACTACCCTTGGCAGTACGTACAGAAAAGAAACGGAAAGAAAGATTTCGTGGAACTCGAACTTTTACATTTGTACCAACAGATAATCAGTGACTTGTTGTGAAATAGTATTTATTGATGTGAGAGCTTTGCAGCCCGTCCCATGGGGTCTTTCACGCTGTTTGCATCGCAAGTCTGCGATAGATGTTAGTTATTATCCCACGTACTTCTCGATTAACACATGCTACTCCCAATCGAAACCAAGAACGACATTACATAGATTTTAATGAAAAGGCTGAAGAATCTTTGAACGACACAATCTCGTTCAGAAACCTGGAAAAAAAGATGACAATCTCGGATTTTAAGTCAAACGCTTGTAGTAGTAAGAAGAGATAAGAAATACACAATGTTGGTGTTTTTGTTTGTTTGTTTTTGTTCAATCGTTTGTTCGTTTGTTTGCCTGGCTGCCTGATTGCTTGCTTGCTTTCACCGCGCCATCCGGGTCTAGTTTCTACGTACTCTGCCTGCAGACTAGTAGAAAGTCAATTAAATTGTCACGGGTTGCCTGACCGCTGAAACAGGTTGCTACGATCAGCAGTCGTCCAAACTCATACCGGTGCGCTTGGCGTCTACCGCTGCCACAATCTCCTCGTTGGACAGCGAGTACGCGCCGGACACTGTAGCGGTGCACTTGAGCTTCATGGTGCCGTAGGTGAAGTGTTGGGGCTCGGCCGTGAAGGTCAGGCCTAAGGACGAGTGGTACAAGTGGTCCTGGTCACGGAAGATTGGGTACATCCTCTCGTATTCGGGAGGAATCTGTACAGACCGAAATACGGAAATTAAACGAAGTAAATTAGGGCGAAGCTCTCCTATCACGGTGATTGAAGTTATACGTTTTCGCTATTTTGCTCGGCTATAAATTGTAAGTTATAGCTCGTGCAAATTTCGTAGTCGACGGAGAATAACCAAGACATTAAAACCACCGCACTTGTAGAACCACTGCGCTTGAACTGCTAAACATGAGTTATCACACAAACGTATTAAATTGTTAGTCTTTATACAGATTACCGTAACATGTAAGCGTATACGCTTGCGCGCACAAATTAACCACTTTTAATAAGCCAAGGCAAACGGTACAGCCAAAGTTTTAGTCATTTCCTGCCATGTTAACGAAGGCGTTGTGTTAGTGACTGTGCGAATATGACTGTTGCTATCTGAGTTGAATTACAGCATATTCCTCGATTTCTCAGTGGTACTTACGTGGCTATGCACCTCGCAGAATAAACGACCCTCACCTGCTCGCCGTTGATGTACCACATCAGGACAGCTGGTGGTTTTGTCGCGCTTGCGTAGCAGGTGACGTTCACCACGTCTCCGATCCTATAGTGGGGCTTAGTACCGCGAATCTCGGGACCTTTTTGGGCAGCACTACAATGAAGGAGAGGCAGATAAAAAAAGAAGCGAAAAAGCAAGAAAGCAATAAATACACTCAGGTGGTGGTAGTGATGATGTTGCTACAGGCAAGGTTAGCCTGGCAGACTTGGCCGATAATTGCTCCTCCTGAGCGTCTCTTCCCGAGCGAAATATATTACACAAAAAATGTGATAGACATTTGTTTTCTATTTTCGCTTAACTGCATGAAAGCAAACTGTGGTACAAATTTTGCTGTGTCATCTGGCCAGCAGAAATAACTAATTAATAACACTTTTCCTATGAACCACAGATAGCAGAAGAACGTATTATTATTGTTGAGGACAATTTCCTGGTGTGGAAAGCGGCTCGCCTGAATTGTTGAGGATATCACTACTTTGACGTTACAGGCTAGCCTAAGGCAACCGTTACTAAACTTTAGGAGTGCAGACAAAGTGTGCACATAGACAAGGTTTGCATGGTTCTACGCGAGCACAAGGCACTTTGCTACGAGAAGTGACGTCTGTAGGGTGTAAGAAGCAGTTGCGAATACATTGACTCTCAACTTAATTTTCATAATCTGCCACTTGGACCGATAATAACCAACACAACACTTTTGCAAACTGGAGTTTAATTTTATCTTTTAACAAAACAAACGCCCTCCGAAGGTTAGCGTTCCTGGAATAATTGCGTCCGCAAGCTCGTTTACGCATGCGCGTCATGAAGAAAACACCGGTAGTGTCACCGCGTACTTGCGACATGACACTTCGCAGAATGCCCGCATGCTGTGTCCACTAATTCATTTCCTGATCTCGCAGCTCAATAATTATACGAGTGAACCATGGATGTGTTGAGTTCCTAGAATAATCGAGCACACAACACGTTCTCCCACTGGCGACCTCGCTCACTCCTCTAGTCGTCCTAGGAAAAAAAAAAAAAAAGAAAAGTTGTGTGGCACTTCAAGGGTTATAGTGCACTACAGTGTTAGAATCCCGATCACGGCGCCGTAGGACGCGGAGTCGTGGCAGTAGAAAATTTGCCGATGACGACCATTTGAGCATAGAACCATGCAGATAGCGCCGACACTACTGATAATTTTTTGTTAACATGCCGCAGTATCCGTGCCGAAGTAAATGAAGACGTAGTTATCCTGCCAGAAGCCTTAGGCTGCAACGATATTGTAGGAGAAAAGTGAACGGGTCCTGAGGCTAACGAAATGAAAAGATCGCTGGAGGATTGCTGGCGTAAAGGTAAGGAATACGTAGATAGAGAACACATCTTTTTGGGCGGCGATATAAGCTTTTTCAACTTTGCAAACTTTGGGCAATACTTTAGGAAACGATATTTTTTTAACTCGAACTACTCTAAGCTATAACCCGACTGAGAACAAGCGCAGCAGAATGGTAGTAGTAATCTGTTTGGTGACACCATCCGTCCCCATTTTAATTGGACGCTTATAAAGCCCGTTTATTCAAACTATCCACAAAACACCGACGCTGCTCGTAAGTATCGTAGTTTGCCTGCCTGCTATCCGTCTACGTCTTTTCGCTCTTTGTCCTTAAAATTATTGCATACGAGCTTCACCAAGTTTCACTTCTTTTTTGCCGTGTGATCTCGTAATAATGCATTGCTGGACGCTCACCGTAGACCTTGAGCTCCCTCTCCGAACGGACGGTCTGGAAGGAAGGCGCGTCGGCCGACACCTCGCACGCGTAGTGGCCCTCTGTCTTCAGGTCCGTCTCCGTCATGTAGAGGCTGCCCACCGAGCTCCGGCTGACCTGCGCGCGTGTCCGAAAGTAGCAGCAGTAATGAATAAGCGAAAATGAAAAGCGAAGAAAGTAAGAAACTTACTGCTTACTGCACTCCAACTGTCGAGCTACATCTGCTGACACCTGAACGGCAGGCAGTCAGCAGTTGGGCTGGGGTTGAGGGGGGAGAAGTGACAGACTAGAACGCGGGAAACTATTTAGATAACGTACAATGTGGCAAATAAATAAATGAACAAGTAAAAAATTCTCGCCTCCATTCTACCCCGTGAAAGTGGATGTACAGCGAAACTGTTGCCGACGTTACACATGCGCCACCATCACAAGGCGTCGCACCGTCGAAATCAACGTAGCGTCCACGACCTCGTCGCAACCTTTCCGGAAAGTTGGTGCTTCGACGCCGCGGTTCACGTTCGCGGCGTCCATATGCTTGTGCGCAACCGGCGTTCACGAAGTGAATGAACGTCACTGTAATCTTTTAACAGTCTTGCCCTGATATCGGTTACGGTCGTAACACACACTGCGCGACCAATGCAACGGACAGAGCGCCCACTCATCAAGTACAGATGATACATCGTGGGCACACGTTCCTCACGCGCGCATGCGGGTTTGCCTTAGTGCAGCATATATATCCTCATTCTAGTATACCCTCCGCCTGGCTCAAGTGCGTTATTGAACTAATTCAATTTCTCAAAGTAAAGTGCGTCACGAAATTTGTAAAGAGCGACTTACACACAACCTGCAGACATGATAGCATCGGTTTGTAATTTCAACATACGAGAAAACATAAATTCTGTTACGCGGAAACTCAAAATTACACTCGCTCTGGAGCTGAAAGTTTTGCTTTGTCGACGCGACGGTGTACACGCACGGACGCAGAAAATTTGCCGGCGTAGCCATATGCAGCTTCGCTGTAATAAATAAATAAATAAATAAATAAATAAATAAATAAATAAATAAATAAATAAATAAATAAATAAATAAATAAATAAATAAATAAATAAATAACCCCTTCAGTCACGAATTATGATAGACTTTCGATAAATGTATGAAATTTACAAATATTTATGCCAAGGTACTGCATGCTCCATTGAAAGCAAATCTAGGTAGTGGAAGGACTCCTTGTGCATATTATGATGACTCATTATAATTATAGAGTTATCGAATATCTGCTTAGTGATCAGTCAGTCATACTACGTTTCTTCATAAAATAAATTTAGTAAACCGCTCGAATTACATCCACAATTTAATTATTCGCTGCAAGCATTACTAGAAAGGAAAAAAAGTTATTTCACAGCTGCTACCAAACCGCTTCACGTCGAACAGCCCGTCAAACACGGTAGTGCCTTCACCAAAGCGGTCGTCTATAGTGACACATTGCACTCAGAAATAAAATGGAGGTGCATTAGGTAAGCGGAATTTCCAAGTTATTATAAGCTTAATGTTCGCGATCTATTCCTTGACACCACTGCAGAGAAATTGCGAAAATAAGTCGCGTACACAAATGTGTACTCCGTGACTGAAGGGGATAAATAAATAAATAAATAAATAAATAAATAAATAAATAAATAAATAAATAAATAAATAAATAAATAAATAAATAAATAAATAAATAAATAAATAAATAAATAAATAAATAAATAAATAAATAAATAAATAAATAAATAAATAAATAAATGTGGCTAGGCCATCATGAAAAAACCATAGTTCGCGTGCGCTGTCACTTCGGCGAAGTGTTAGGCGATAGCCTTCAAATCCCGCTGCAACCTCACAGACAATGAAAGCGCTGGATATTATTGACTTACTATTCTTTCCATGGGAAAATTATATGGCAACCAAGCCTATGACTGTTTCACTTTGGAAACAAAGTACGTAAACTTAGAACCTCAGTACGTGATGGGCATATTTAGGACATGTAAGAGTAATTCGAGAACAAAGCCAGAAAAGCTTTTCTGCATCCAAAAGAATGCAGAGCTGAATGCCATGTTTATAAAAGGAAGGAGAAGAGAAAGCACGGAAGGTTTAAACGACGAGCTTCACACGTAGGAAACCAGGAGAAAAAAAATACAACGAGCGAGTGGTTGGCAATACTTTGCGTGTCTGCAGCGTATTTGAAGAACTGTTTCTTTTTTTTTAATTCAGGTTTATTTTAAACACAATATACAAAATATACGACTAAAATTGCTTAAGCACTTGCCTAATGAACAATGTTTCGTATCACGCATACATGTATTGGAAAATTGGAATTGCGTCCGGGCTAAAGCTTTCTCTTAACAACATTGGACGAATATGGGGCAATATTATCTGCCAGTCTTCTTGTTATTAGATTGGAAGCATAGGGCGTTGAGTTCTAGAGCAGAGCTTCCCATTCTTGTCTCTTTGTTTAATCGCCTTGGTTGCCACGTGGCGCATAATGTCTGAATATAAAATTACATTTAAGCATGGAGGCTCTTTTGATGCAGATACTGCAAAAGCGACTAATCAAATTTATTTTGCAAAGCCATCGTCAATAGTACTCAGTTTGGTCACTTATTGACTTCACACCCCTAAGTGCACTTTCGGGGACTGACTTTTTCCCAGCCCACGTCCAAAGTAGATGGCGGGAATCCGCTGCAAATGCAGGAGCGGAGCACTCCAGACATTACCACTCTTGTCTTCTATTATGTTATAAGTTGACTGCCGTGGAAAGACTGAGCTAAAAACAAATCGGCAACACTGTTTCACTCACACTTCAATGCAACGTCTCGTATATTTCTTTCACTCCAACCTCATCCTACTTCGCCCTTTACACAGCGTCTAATATACGTATCACGTGTTACGTCGGCAGATTACAGCACTTTCACGCGCATCTTGAAATACTTGCACTCAACGAAAGCATTCTATGATCTATGAAAGCTGGCTGAGTATCTTGTGCAGCCGCGAACATGACTGCGGTATCGCGTTTGCATCCTTCGCTCTCTAAACCAAGATCCATGAGCTGAATTCCTGATTTTTCTTCGCCTTTGTATTTGTACTCCCACATGTTATGCGCAGCGTTCGCCCATGGGACTATGCGAATGCAGATGTCTACTTCTGTTTTGCATATTTGCGGGTGCGGGAGTGCTATCTCCGCTCCTTCCACGTGATATTTTGCACTCAACATAGTTTTGTATGCACAGCGGTGTCCTTCACGCAGCCGAAACAACCATCGCCACTGCTTCGTATTTTCGTATTCCGGAATCGTCGTCCACAAGATGATTTCCTTTACTGAGCGTGGATTTTTCATACAGACTTGCAAAGAAAAGAAATAAATGAATAGAAAGAAAGAAAGAAAGAAAGAAAGAAAGAAAGAAAGAAAGAAAGAAAGAAAGAAAGAAAGAAAGAAAGAAAGAAAGAAAGAAAGAAAGAAAGAAAGAAAGAAAGAAAGAACTGCTGTTTCAAATGTGTCAGCCCACAGTCCTTTTCCTTCACCAGCATTTACGCAAGCACCGCTGAAAAGAAAGTGCAACGGTGCATCTAGAGACGTCACGTGCGTGCTTCGGATGTTTCTCCGGCAGTCTCTTTATAGTTGTACATAAGGAAGGCAGTCTTAAATACAAAGCAAACGGTATAGCGCTGGTGCACTTGGAAATTAACACAGAACTCAATACATCCCTTCAAGCTAACGTATTAAAGAGCAAACGTTACAAAAAAGGCGTGCCCCATGCTTCGAACTTTGAGAAAAATAGACAAACAAAGCAGGCTTTCAGGAAAGACGAACGATAAACACGTATTTCTAAACGCGGGGATTCCGCGGCCAGCTATGTAATAGTGATAATAAAGGTGCCTCACTCAGGCCCTTTCACGTTGCCATATAGTATACGGCCATGTTCCGTGTATACAACAAAGGCGGAGCCGTGCAATGAGCGCGTGCTCGAGATTTACGCTTTTTCGCTTCCTGCGCGGCGAACAATGCGAACGAGTCCGGCCCATTCGCTTCCTTTGATCGTCCTGCGCAGGGAGAAAGCGGCGGGCGCCCAAATGCGCGAGCGAGTGTTCCGACTCCGTGTGCTGCCACGGGGAACAAAGGGCGGAAACGCGAACGGATCTGAGCGCCGGAACGCAAAGCGCGCGCCACTGGGAGATGCGGATCCCCACGGACCATCTACTAGCGAGCGCGGTGAGAGATGCTGCGTTGCTGGCCCCTGCTAGTCGTCGCGGGTTGTGAAGGTAAGGTAAGCAGACGTTTCAAAATGTGCCGGGGATTTTCCCCACTGACACGGCTCGGCTTGGGTAACGCCCGAAAGGGAAGAGCGCCGTGATTCGTGCAGTGAATTGAAGGAAAGGTGAATCAGTTCGAAAACTTTTCCTCTCGGTACGAAGTCAGCAATGAAAAATTAGTTCTGGCTTTCCTTATTTCCTTTTTCCTTTTCACTTTTCGTTGGCGTGGTTCTCCTAGTGCCGTAGCTTTAAATGGCTATGCGCTAGCCCCTATGCAAATTATATTTAGTTTTCAAAATCGCACAACTGCAGGTGTCCACCAGTGCTGTTGGGGCAGCACACGCAGTCGAAGCGTCAACCCCACATTTTTTTCAAAGGAGGTAACGTAAGCTACGCAAGGTGTTATAGCTTCTGCATTTATATCTACTTCTGCACTGCTGCAGTCGAGATTACACTTCAGCCGCATTGCAGATTGCAGTCCTAACTTCAGCGTTTGCCACGAACATATGGCAAAAAAAGGAAAGAGCCCATTATGATAACTGCTTCGGGTAGAACGGTAATTGTCTAATAAAAATCGGGTCTAGATCATGTGATTATTAGAGAGAGAGAGAGAGAGATACAAGCTTTAACGATATGTCGGAGGTGTTAGCCTTGCTGATTAACTACGAGTAAAAACATAGAAACAACACATTATATACAGCTGTAGTATGTCCAGAGAAGAGACATGCCACATTGCAAACACCTGTCACAAGAAATGACTCAAAATATAGTATGACGTACCAGACAAATTCGCGCTGTTCTAGTAGCAGTGAGAATAAAGAATCGATTTAAAACTGGTGGCGCAAACTGCGCAAATGTGCGACACACAAAAATATCACCTTGTAACATTGTGTTCTACGTCAGGAGTCTGGCCTTTTCAGTCGCAATGAAAGGAAATAATAATCTTACGAAAAAAAAAAAGTACCGGAAGAATCCTTTCATCGAGAACTGAGAAGAGGCATTTTCTGGCCTGGAGAGCGAAAATTGCTTTTTCACTCATCGCCTCGGAGTCATAGTTGAAACACGATGCCTCAATGGTGTTCCGGGTTGCGGAATAAAAACTCGCAAACTGGCGTACAGAGGTGGAAATACGAAAGCACTGAAATAAGTAGTAAGAGAACCTCTGCGCTTGTGGCGAAAAATAATAAAAAAAAAGATCTGGGAAAGATCTGGGATATCGCGTTGTCCGCTCACAAGAGCACGGTGCTCTCATCAGTGTCTTGTTTCTCTTAGATGCTTGTTCAACGGCATGTCCCAGAGTTCGCCTGAAAGAATCACATCGGATGAACGCTGCAGTAACGTAGTGGTAGACGGCTAAGGAAACGAACCATACGACGTCCAAGTACGACGTCGTCCAAGTACGTATACGTCGTCCAAGTACGACGTATTCAGTATTAAGCAACATTTACTTTAGGATACAACTACCACAAAGCTGTTGTCGGAGATCTGACTACATTCGGCTGTACTTTGGAAATGTCCTCTTTATCCCATTACGTTCATATTTCAGAGAATTTGGTCAAGGCAAAGGCGAGTCGCCTCAACCAAAGTTATGGCATCTGACTGAGGCACCCCCTCTTCCTCTCCCCGTCTTCTTCTAGTATCTTCAGTTCCTCAAGTCTACTGACAATCTCAGCGTGCAGTGAAAAAAAGTAAGACGCGATCTTGGGCGTTCGAAATTTCTTGCAACAATCGTTTTCCTGATGCCCCGCACTCTTCAAGCATTTCTGCTTAGTGCTAGCCTCGGAACGATGCTGGCTGTTGGGAATAACTGACCTGTCCGTCAGCTGGCCATTGCACATTACCACCGGCTGAGCTTCTGTAAATGTGGTCACGCATGCACGTGTAGCTAACACTGTGCTCGCTCATGGTTTCAGATAAAGTGTACGTACGCACAAAATTACGTACGTACGCACAAACACTATAATTCTACCACTACGAATAGTATAATGTGGCATATTGTTAAAGGGAACACGTCATTGTGTGCCGCTCGCTTTGCTGGGACTTGTTCCGGCTGAAGTTATGCCGTTGTTCTAAATGTGTGCGTAGAAAGACGCTAGCGCTGTCAACCACAATGAGTCGTCTGCTATAAAGCCGGGCGCTTCCACACTTGTCAGAGTAAGCAAAATTGCACATGCTCTACACCCATGCGTTCATTTGAACAGTAGGCAGCACTGTAAAATACATGGCGGGATGTACCGAAACTTCATACCAGTATACCATGTGACCATACCAATGGACGTAGGAAAGATGCAGCAGCGTGCCGTTTCTGATGTGCATCCATGCATTTTTTTTCTTTTTTTTCCACCTGAGACATTGTCTAAAAAGAGGCCGAGGCAAAAGGTGACAGTGCATCCGCCCTCTTTACACAAACGCACAACAATGTGGCAATTAACGATTCCTCGCATCTCCACACATTGCTACGTCAGGACGTGCCCTCGAACCCCTTCCTTCCTTTCTCGTTTTACTTCTCTTCCAAATAAACTTTGCAGTCGAGCCTATGATCGGAACGTAAGCATATAAACAATGCCCCTGACTCATTTACGAATTTATTGGTAGCAGAGATACGATTGCGCTACCATCAAGCGGTGAACAGAGGCCACGACATTATATTTCAATGGCTACCTGGACACTGCAACATCACTGGCAACGAATGTGCCGACAAAGCTGCCCGTGAGGCACATGAAGAATGTGAAAGATGCTCAATATCATTTTCAAGAACGGATGCAGCGCGGTACCTCAGCAGTATTGCCCATATTACAACTCTAAGAAAATGGAATGCACCAGAGTTTATCAACCGGCGCCTAAATTCCATGGACCCACAGATGCAATTACAACTTTTACCGGGTTTTAACCGACGAGAAGAAACATTACTGTGCCGCCTGCGAATAGGGGTTTCTTTTACAAACTCCTATTCATTCCTAATTGGAATGGCCGACAGTGCCAACTGCAGCACATGTGGTGTTGAAGAAACCACCAGACATCTCTTATGTGACTGCCCCAGATACGAATATGAGAGGAGTGCCATTCGGATGACTTTGGGGCACTTAGACGACATACATTTTACGGAGGCTCGTGGCTCGTGGCCGTGGCCTCGTGCGTCTGCTATGTGCAGGGCTACAAAGACGTTGCTGCGTTTTTTGAGGTACACTGCTCTGTATGACCGCCTGTTACGAAACTCAGCTGTGAACGCTTGACTGTGTAAATGACTGTGATGTGTGAACTGTGTGTGACTGTGTAAATGACTGTGAGAGTGTGAACTTCTCTATTCCTTCTCCTCTTTCAATCTCCTTTCCCCAGTGCCGGGTAGACTACCGGGCTCAGCCTGGTTAACCTCCCTACCTTTCCCTTATAGCTTTTTTCTCTCTCTCTCTCTCTCTCGCTGTATCTATGTTCTTTATACATACTGTGTGTAAGCGCAAACAGAAACACGCCCACGATGTACCATTTCCCTCGCGTTTCAGGCGCAATCGTATTTCCCCGCTTCATTTCAGTGAGGCTGATGGCTCGGTCTAATCTTCGCGTCTCCTGAACCAGGACGACATCTTTTTTTTTGGCTGGGCTCCTCGCGTTTCTCGAGTTATTCGATTTTTCCCACGAGCCATTCTGTTGTGAAAATTCGCCCGTCACGGGCTTTTTTTTTTTCTTTTTTGGACAGCAGGGACGCAGCGAAAACGAAATTACCTTTTTTTCTGTCACGTCTTCAAGAACCGCGCTTCGAATACAGCCTTACCGACTGAAGAAAATCATAACTAAACGAAGCTATAAACGTGAGAGGAGATGACAGAAAGTGAGGACATTGGCGAGACAATGGAAGAGCAGCGGGGCTAGGGCGGAAGTTGCTCCAAAAAGCGCAACGCGGCACTACGTTCTTATCCAGGCAATGTTTCTTTTCCTTTAAACTTTTGCAGTTCAGGGCGTTATATGAGGTGGCACGCTGCAAAAAGAAAGAAATGGCTCGGTGAGCCATCGTGGTAGGTGACGATGCGAGGCCGAACGGAAACAGCGATGTCCAGGATGGAGGGCCGCAGATAAGAAACGGAAAACCTAGCCAGGCGACATGAAAAGAGAGATGCGGTTATGTGGAGAGCACGCCGACTGACGAACAGTGTCTCTAGTTTTCTTGCACTGCTGCCGAAGGCGTGCTAGATCGATATATGTCAGCACGTGCGCACGAGATGTGGCGCATACTCTAGGAGGGAACAACCACCTAATAATTAGCAATCCAAGCATTACATTTAAAGAAAAGGAATCTAGAGGAAGAAAGTAAGACAGAGGACGGATTCCCCACTTGCCAATGTGCAACAGATTTGAGCTGATTCTCAAATAAATATTGAGACTTTATAATAACAACGCGTCGAAATCCCTAATTAAAACAAGCAAAATGTAGGACCAAATAATTCGGCCAGTATTTCCTTTCGTCAGCCACGAAGGGCAACGAGTAGGCTGGATACAAAATTAAGGTTAGTACAACTGGTGACGGAAATAAAAACTATATTTGACGGGAAGAAAAAGAGTAGCTTGGATTTTAGGCAGCGTACGTGAGTTGGTGATATCCTAGCTAAATGTTGATATGCTAAAGTGAGCTTGGGCATTGCATGTGACGCTCCAGTGCGCGACCACACGCTAGGTATTGTTTCGTACCAAGATGCTTCGGCGTGGTTGAATTAATATATATTATTTCGTAACCTGCGATTTAGTGCCGATCATTGTCGCCACACTTGGGCCAGGAGGCGTTGTCAGACAGCCAGCTTAAGTAGCCCTAGAGCGCTGCATCGTGCGCTTACTTGACCAATTTTGTGGATGATGTTAGGTCACTCCTATGAAGACGGGAAGGGTCCAAGCTCGGCGCTTTACTGTGTTAATGAGTTTCGTCACCACTATCGCCGGAGACTGTGTTAATACGCAGCTCTAGTGCCTTGAAAGGTTTCTTCGCCGTCATAACACATTGCTTACGGTGAAGCCAACAGAAAAAGAGGGGGCATTAGCGTTTTGACATTGCTGAGATTTGAACTCACATATATCTGTTGATGTCTTCGTTGATTTATATCCTGTCTTTACATTTTAGTTATTCTATGCTGCTCTGCTGTTCACATTATTTAGTTTTTTGTTTGTTCCGTCAAGAATCCCCGCAATTTTTTTTTTTATTTATAGATACTGCGATCTGAAATCAGATCATAGATCATGACTATGTGGCCTTCGTCTCTACATTTGCGTGATGAATTTAGCCATCTCAAAGCCTAACAACGTTTCATTGATTGATTGATTGATTGATTGATTGATTGATTGATTGATTGATTGTTTGTTTGTTTGTTTGTTTGTTTGTTTGTTTGTTTGTTTGTTTGTTTGTTTGTTTGTTTGTTTGTTTGTTTGAGTGAGTGAGTGAGTGAGTGAGTGAGTGAGTGAGTGAGTGAGTGAGTGAGTGAGTGAGTGAGTGAGTGAGTGAGTGAGTGAGTGACAAATTTTTCAACAATACGAAACATAGCTTAGTTCGAAAATCCTGTTCCTTCTTTGAAGTGTATTATGCTCCCTTACAGTCTGTGAAGTACAGATGAGAAAATACGTATCTGATGTAGCGGCACTCGCAGATGCATTCGATATCTGGGGCTGGTGGGACGTGGCAGAGAAAACACTTAAGTAAAATAGGTTAATGTACCCGAGGGTAGCACACTATCACTTAACGTCTGACGTCCGTGGACGTTCCGTCGGCCTTACACTATTCAGTGTTGTCACTGAACACTCAAAGCTCAACACGAAATGTGCAATCACAATAGAAAAAAAGCGCTTTAGCCATTGCTTCTTTCATTACCTTGAAATCTTTTGCATTCGACAAGCGTCCGGACAATGCACCTCATTATAGCTCACGAGACGAAGATATACTTTATTTATGATCTTCGGATCACGCAATAGGCTTTGTGATTACACCGGCTGTCTATACCGTGACTGGCTATACTGTGTTGTTATCATCTTTATAAGGGGTTCACTGCACTGAATTATTATTATTATTATTATTATTATTATTATTATTATTATTATTATTATTATTATTATTATTGTTATTATTATTATTATTATTATTATTATTATTATTATTATTATTATTATTATTATTATTATTATTATTATTATTATTATTATTATTATTTCACTTGCACACATATAACACAAGGACACGAAGGAAATAGGGAGGGAGCAAGCTGACAACTGCGACCGAGAGGGGCACAACGCCTGCCTACTCTTTCAGGAGGAGGGAATAATAGAGGAAATGAAAACATGAGGAAAGAAAAGAGGGAATGAAGAAATGACGGAGACACAGACAGAACAAAATAAAATACAAATAATGTCTATAAATGGGAGGCCAAGTCAGTGTCCTTCATAAAAGTTAGCAGGGCTCGATGGGCCTGGTCACGTCGGGAAGCGCACCCCCTTGGAAATAGGCAATCGTCAAGGGTCGCACATTGCAGCACAATAAGTCCATATTCCTTAGTTAGAAATGCGCGCTGCGCAACGAATGCGGGACACTCTAAAACGAGATGTTCAAGTGTCTCACAGGAGCCACAAAACGTACACGACGGGCTGTCCACACGTCCTTGTCGGTATAGGCGTTCGCGCACCAACACAGACCCAACCCTTAACTTATATAGCAGTGCTCTAGCACGACGGGGCAAGCCCCCCCCCCCCCCCCCCCCCCCCCCCCCTCATGTCTGTGCGAAAGCATATGTAGATATTTTCAGACGCGATTGCTGAGGTTCGGCTATGGGCGACCCACACTGTTATGCCCGTTGATATGGCGATGGTGCACATTTACACCGCGGCACGAATAATAGTCAGGCAACATGCTCTAACGGCCCAAGCAGTCATCTGATACAGCCTTCCACCTTCTATATGACTTAGAAAGTTAAAATAAAATGTCATTTATAACGAGCGGAGGGACGCCGATATGCCTGCGTAAATGTGGCCTTTTGACGGGGGAGAAAGTTGATCCGAAATAATCTTTTATTATTTGCTTACATTTGTCAACAATTTCGACAATTCCACCCTGCAGTGACACCTAGTAACGTCTCTGACTGGTACTTTTATTTAGCCATATTTTTCTATAGGGCAGGTTTCAGCAAAGAGAGCCATAAATAGTAAAGAATCTGTGGCGCACCTCGATCTCTTCGACGCATCACGGGGCATCAATAAATGACTGACACAGTGGCAACGGCACAATAGACACTCTGTACACGGAGACGACGCGTCATGGGTCGGCCTCGTCTTCCCCAAAAACAACGCCTCAGCGGCTCGGCTCTTGGCTCCGAGCCAGAAGTATACGAATGCCTCGTGCAAGGGGGAGAAAAGTTTCAGAGGTTACTGTTCCTTTCCGTTGCCCTACTTTCCTTCGCATAATCTGGATTTCTCTTTGCAGCTGGCTCAAGGACAAATACTTATCATGTGTAAAGTGCCCTCCTCGCTCGACAAGCACTGCGGGTCTAGTCGTGACTGCGGCTGGCCTTGCTACAATACGGGAAATGAGAATGCGGAGTCCTCATTGCATTCACACGCACGGAATCGATTTGCCCTGTCTCATAACATCACCCATCGCTCGCGCCTGCTCCGTAGTTCCGTTTCATGTTTCTTGATATATTCCATGTTTCAGCCTCATAGGTTAATACTGGTACGATGACTGATTGTCTACAAACAAACGCCTACGAGAACTGCCTGAGTAAGTATTTCGCATAAAAAAAGTTAAACAAAAAGAAAACAGGCTATCGTCATGAAGCTCCTTTATTCTACCGCTGCTATGAGGTTCATGTGAGAGACTATTCCCATTTACGTCCTTGGTCCACATCGTCTCCCCTCATAACATACTTTCTTGTCCATTTTTGGTGTCCCGGTGCACAGTATCGGAATAGAGGGGTCAACCTCAGGTCAACCTCTCTGTCGTTTCAAAAGGTAATGCATCTCTTTCTATATCTGCTCTCTGATTGTAAGCTTTTTCTTTCCGATTTTATCGGTAAGCTGCCGTTCATGACTTCAGATAACCTGCAATATGCGCTCAAACCTATTTTTGTGCGTCTGGAAACTTCTACTCGTGATCCGGCTCCCTTGCAACTACTGGGCCTATATAAACGTAGTCTTGCACAGCTTCACACGAACTATTATTCCCTTGCCAGCCTATGTATTCAACGTTACCTCGCTGTTCTGCACAACAATCCTCAAACCGACACTCGCTTAGACTTCGTCTGTTCAAGTCCTCGATCACCGTTTGTCAGTCGTTTACACCTATGCTTAACGCGATAATGTCGTCAGCAAACCACAAGTTGCTGAGATATCCCCCAATTGGTCTTCACATTTAATCCTCTGAAATGAAGTCGTCCGATTTTTGCAAGCATGCAGTGCATAGCCTGGCAGCCTTTTTAATCAGTATGTTATCATTATGTTTTGTGAACTATGGTAGATGTAAGACCTCTGTGGATATTTTCTAACGTACTCAGGAATTTTTTTTGTCTGCTCCTAGACTACGCCCATGCTATTATAACTAATATCTGGAATATAAACTGCATCGAACGCCTTTACCTAATCAAATTCGAAGGTAACAAAACTCTAATGCAATTCTGATAGAGACGAACGTACGTGCCTTTCCTGTAAACTATGCTAATAGGCTCTAGTGACGTAGAAGGGTGCATTAAACACAACTATCACATGCATGTGTTGTTTAAAGCCAGTATGAAAAAAAAAGCATAACGAGCCATCGAAGTAGAATAACGGTGCCACCGCTAAAAAGGGAAAACATTTGCCACCTGGATTCCAGCTGCGCATGAAGTTGCTATAACCATAATGTAATCAAAGCGACAAATCATAGCTACAAGTCATAGATACAAACAAATTTTGCGTTATTTATTTATTTATTTATTTATTTATTTATTTATTTATTTATTTATTTATTTATTTATTTATTTATTTATTTATTTATTTATTTATTTATTTATTTATTTATTTATTTATTTATTTATTTATACATACTATACTACAGCTCATGCAGGACTATTTCAGGAGTGGGAGTGATCTTGCAAAAACAACAAAAACAACAACACGCAAAAGCAAAAGTGAAACAAGCAGAAGAAGAGGCGGTAAAACACTTTCAAAGACGTTTATATGTCACTATGCGTGGATCCAAATTTATCGGGCGGCAGGCAACGAGTACCGCCGCTTAAAGAATTCCGGAGCCCAATTTTCCAGGGGAAAGAAAGTGAACTTAAAGATGCTGGTCAGCGCAAATAAAAATATAATGTTACATTCGTGGTAATTTCGAGTTGACGATTCCTCGGCGAACGTTAAGAATGTGTTTAACAGGCGGGAGGAACAACTCACGATGCAGCGTAATGTCCTTAACAACTCGTTACTCGACGCTGAGAGAGACGGGTTAGATTCAGCGAGACTAGAACTGTGGATGGAGAAAAGTCGGGGTCGTAGTGGTAAAATATGAACATGCGCGTATTCTACGATACTTTTTTTTTATTGCCCGGAATTCAGCAGGCAATTAGTTGGACAACACGGAGCGAAGAAGGACGATACATTGCGATACATGAGCAATCATGTTGGACACACCTTTCTTTTCATGTTGTCACAAAATGTGTCCGCTGAATTTCAGGAAAGTATGAGCTAGCTATAGCTCAGCTGAGAACCGATCTGTGAGATCAATTTCTTTGTAAAAGCCGAGCGGGAAAGAGCTACCGCTGGCAAACGGTGGCACCAAGGTTCCGCTTAGATGTATATTTACAATTATCTTTCTTTTCTGCTGCGATAATTTGCTCCTGGGAGAAGCCGCACGGGTTCCCGTAGAGCCACGTGCTATGCATTTACGTTGGTGCAAGTTTTCCCGTTAACAGAGCGAGCCCAACTCACGTCCACGTAGACGCCCGACATTTTGTACGCTTGTCCAGGCGGGCTTTCGTTGGGTAGGTACCGAAAGAATTCCCTGTTGTTCTTGTACCATTTCACGGAGTACAGCTCGTCGGATTCGAGGTCGAAGGAGCAGTTCAGCCAGAGAGGTTCACCTCGAATCACGACACCCGGCATATCGAGCCGCACTAATCGCAGAGCCTCGCTCAACCCTGCGAAGAGAGAACAAGAGGAGAAAGGGACAAACATCACACATATGGGCGACTGCTCAAAGGTTGCTTCAAAATTCAGAGTATGTTCGGCAAAAAAAAAAAAACATGGACAAAAATAGAAGCACAGATACACCATGCCCGTGTCTACATTAGTTTTTGTTTTAAGCATGAAATGCTTTTAGAGCCCGTTGGTGGCGACCTTCAAGTGACTTTGAGCAAAAATCCGGAGCCGTTATCCGGGCACTCAAGACGAGAATGGGAGCGAGAACGAAACGATAACCTGCGTGAACATACGGGCATCGTTGCGAGAGGAAGCGAGATCATCGGGGCAACCAGTCAAAACTTAAGAAAATGCGGCCTCTGGCCTCAAAGCCCTTGTACAGGACTGCATTACATACGCTAGTTACTGTCCAAACAAGTTGCAAAAACATATTGCTTCCCATTTCTTCCTAATGTTTGTTCACAATGTCACTCAAGTTTTGATGTATGCTTTGATCATGCACAATGCTCACAATGTCACTCAAGTTGTAAATTCTAGTATCCTGAAGTTTAATTTGTCATTTCCAATAGCGACGTTCAAACGGCAGGCACAGTGCACCATACACTTGATTGTCATCTTTTCGCGCTGAGATCGGTCAGATTGTCATCTTTTCGCGCTCGGTTTTGCTCTTTTCAACGCCAGCGGTCCGTGAGTTCCGCGGCGCGGGTTTTGCTCCGCCTCCTTCGACATATGGCGCAACGCTGCGTGACCAGGCCGGCAGCGCCGGCGCCCCCCGGATGGTTGTTTGGCCGAGACGAGACTTGCAACAAGGTTCATGTTCATGTTTACACGAACTATTAATGACTGGAACTTGATGCCATCCCCAATTGTACCTACTACTGATTGACATGTGCTCTTTTTCTTTTTCTTGTGTTTATTCAAATGCTTATGTACACACCCTGCTTGGACCTGTGAAAGGTCTGCATTATTGTATAAATAAAAAATAAAAACAGGTTAACTTCGGCTCAGTAACCTTTCAGGCCTGCGTCATGGCACCAGTCTGCTTTACCGGTAGCCATTCCATGTTTACATCTACTTTAGATTACGGGAGTGCCAGCAATTTTTTACACGCTATATATACTTACCGAATAACTCACGACCGGCACACTTAAGCCGCTGCGCTTGTGTTTATTCGAACAAGAGACAGCGATGCAGGTTGACTACAGAAGGAGGCAAGTCCGCACATTGTACCTCAGAATTGACTGGCGTAAGGATCACGCCAGAATATCGACCAGTCATACCAATAGAATCATTGATGAGTGCTATGTCATCGATGTTAACCAAAATGAGGCAACGCCATGGAGAAAAAAAAATTGTGCAGGAACCATCGACGATTATTGTCAATGCTAGCGAAGAGCCGAACGCTTCTACAATGCTATTCGTTTTATTAACGGAAGAATACGCTTGATGGAGTATATGTATTTGTCGCAGTGATATTTAGGTAGCGGTTGTTGTTTCACTGCGTAATTTGTAGAAAACAGAGCCGTTAACCAGTACACCTGTAGCGGTAGTATAGGTGTACAGCAGGATTGTCTAGATAGGACTCAACATGCCACAAATTGGGGGTACGTTGTGCGTAATGTGTGTCCAAATTGTAACATTTCTGGATTAGTTATGACTGGCGCAAATAATTACTCAAACCTCGACTTTTCCTTATACCGTGTGTTCCAGCTAACGTTAGCGAAACTATAAAAAACATATTTAGAAAACGCGGTGCAAGATACAATGATAAGACGTACAGTGTTCGATCAGCGGAGGTCTATCGGCCCAACGCCGTAGGTTTTAAGATTGTACCTTGCACCGTGCTTTTTTTTTTTTCAATCTTATTTTCCGTTGAACAGCTTGGCTAACGTTATCTGGGAAGCCCTATATTCATGGGTTATACGAGGCAGCCGCGGTGTCCTCGGTGAACTTAACGATCCACCGTGTTTATATTTCGTGAAAATAGGGGGCAGGTTACGAGTGCATGATGTGTATACAAAGTTCGAAGTGTGTGGCTCAATTGCGGCGCAGAAATCAGCCCGCTGTCCGGAAAGAACTACAAGTCACCAAGATCAAATTTTGTGACCGAGAGGGAACAACGACGGCTGTTGTGAATGCGAAGTTAAAAGTGTATGCCTTTCTTAAAAATTCCTGCTCGAAAGTGCTATGTGCAGGCAACGTTGCAAACGGGCGAGTAATATGCGAGCAGCGTTTTGAAATGTGTGGTTTAATTACCTACAACTGGGAAGTTAATAATGCAACTCTAAAGAAAAACCCGCGCTGGAAACTGCGCTGTAATTCAGCAAGGTCTCTCAAGTCGGCTGCATTTTTTCACACGTGGGAAAAATGCGAAAATGGTACTTCTAGAAGTGTCATCAATTTGAGCATCTATAGTGACAATCCCCAAGTAAGTCTTATTCTTTTCTCTTTCTCTCTGTCTTTCTTTTATTTTCAGTGAAGTCGAGGGTCCGACTTAATTGGATCCTTAGTCCAACCCTATGGACACGGAATGGTGTACAAAGGGTAGTATGCCAATACATCATTCAATGCATCACTTGTCTGAAATGACTTCTTGTGAAACTCTGCGTGATTTTTTACAGGTTGGTAGATTACATTCCCTTCACTAGTTGTCTTTAGTCATCTATGCTTATTTTCTCGTCTGCGGCCTGACGTTCTTTTCTTCTTTTCTTTCCTTTTTATCGATTAAGAGATCGCCTCGAAACCAAGCATTCGTAGAACTCATCCCCTTTTTTGGTGATACTTCCTTCTGATTTCATTTGCCTGCTTACACTGTCCTTCTAGCGAGTTATCGGTGCCCGCGAGACCCGCCCGAGGTTGCGAATGAACGCTATCGCATATAGCATACAGTTTGATACAAAAATTACTGCAGGGAACTCTGGCGATAGTGTGTACCGTAGTGGCAACTAAGACGGTTTAGCCAGCACGTCAGTGATTGGTGGAGCATGGATTCGCCTAATCTTCGTCCTACTGGCTTAATACGGCTTTGTGACTTTTCATATTGATCATTCCTTACAAAATATTACATTATAAGTGCAACAATTAGTGGTGATTATGAATGCGTGTGGAAACTAGAAAGATATGCTTTGTTTAAAAATTTAGAAATACTTCTTATTTATTTGAACAATACTGCTAGAGTGGGGATACAAGATTATTCAATGCATAGTCATAGATACAATACATGTTTTGTACCTAACGGCACTAGCGCACAAAATATACATGGGCTAATTTGATGTAAAGAAGCACCGATGCAAGGTATACGGATACACATCGAACTGCAAAAAATATAGAGGACAACATACACACACGAGGCTAGAAAAGAGACTCATCCTTACTAACAAATTATTCTGTAGACAGGTGCGCCTTCAGTGCTGTTACGAAAGAAGCAGAGGACGAGTTTCCCACAACGTCGGCTGTGAACCTGTTCCATTCTCGGACTGTTCGCAGAAAGAATGAGTTTTTAAGGATATCATCGGCCCAACATGTCGTTATATGGAAATGGAAGAACTTTATTGAGGTCCTTCGGAACGTGCACTAGCACGTAGCAGTTAAAGTCCAGAAGTTTTTTTTAAAGTGGTGGGAGCGTGTTTCGTTTGGTGACAGAATGGATACAATTGCCCTTTTTTATTCCTATTTTATTGTGAAACAGTGCAGTCGAACGCCTCTACAACGAACGCCTCTACAGCGAAATCCCCTATACAGCGACGTATTGATTAACTCTTGGCTGAATTCATACCTTTCAAATGTAATGTGAACGCCTCTACAACGAAGACCTCTACAACAAATTTTGCTGTCCAACAAAGAAATATAGGCGTCCCCGACCGCTGATTTGATGCTTTACAGCGAACGCCACGTAGCAGTGCCACCGGCACTACCTTCCGCAAACTTCACCTAGGTGCGCTCTGCGCTCGCGCTAATAGCAACTCGAGCGACGCACTTGAGTGTTCCCATGCCCTGCAGCAATGCTGCACGAGTCGCTCAACTCGTACGCTGCTTGTTGTAGCACATCTGCGGGTGTGACTGCTGACGAATACGTCGCACTTGATGACGACGTGACGATGTCGTCGCAAAGTTACGACCTATACGGTGTCTTCAACGCCGGCTACGGTGAAAACTAAGCGAATATCAACGAAAGCAACAGTGATAAAGATAGGGTAAACTAAGCAAGGATTTCTACTGCAAGAGAGATGTTAGCGGCATTCGACAATCTGGAGCTTAACTTTGGGTCGCTCCTGTGTTTCGCTGCGGAGCATGCCATGAATCCGGTGCAATAAGGTTAGCTGAAGTCGCAAATTCTGTCAAGAAACTGCGCACAAAAAGAAACTGTGACTTATTTCATTGGGTCTCTCTTGTATTCATGCTAAATAAAGGTTGTTGTTGTTGTTGTTGTTGTTGTTGTTGTTGTTGTTGTTGTTGTTGTTGTTGTTGTTGTTGTTGTTGTTGTTGTTGTTGTTGTTGTTGTTGTTGTTGTTGTTGTTGTTGTTGTTGTTGTTGTTGTTGTTGTTGTTGTTGTTGTTGTTGTTGTTGTTGTTGTTGTTGTTGTTGTTGTTGTTGTTGATTAGCCTGCTCTAGTGTCAGAGGTACAGTGCGCGACCTCTACAACGAAGTGACCTTTATAACAAAGAATTTTGGAGGCCCCAAGCAATTCTTTGTACAGGCGTTTGACTGTAGATACAGGTACTCAGGTTGATCTACACGACGACGGGATTCTAAAAAAATTCAGTTTAACTTTCTTTTTATCTAAAGCGCAATAAATAACACCACATGAACGTCTGAAGCTACAGGCACTAAGATTAGACAAATCCATGTACCATACCCATCGTTCACATGGTAGCTGAACGACCATATAGCACCAAACGTCGCTCTAGTTAACACTTGTAGGAAACTCTATGGTATATGTAATCCCATGGTGATGCGCACACAAAAGCGCGTGCTGGGGAAAATGGCGGTACGTTGTTACATTGTTGCAAGGACCAAGCTCGCGTTAGCACTGAAAGGTACCGCTTCGGAACCTCCGAATGACAAATAAAGCGACAACGCCAGCGATGCCGACACATCCTTCACCTCGTGCTTTCGGGTGGGAACATCCCCCCCCCCCCCCCCCCCCCCTCCTTCACGTTCGCGGTGATGGATTGCAGGGACCCCGGATACTTAGACGATCGGTACGACGGCTAGCCCGTGGCGGCACGGAGGACGAGGGCTGAAGTGTCTACAAGAAATGAGGGCGAAATGGAGGCGATGATGAAGACAGCGGTGTTTACACTCACAGGGCGAGAGTTTTCGTTGTCGAGACCGACAAGTATGACCCGTTGTTCTTTATTTTTGTGTTGTGATCCAAACCCAGAGACCTCGTTTGTCTCTGACGCCCTGAGACGTTACACTTAATCTCTCCTTCCTTCTCCTGTCTTGGCATTTACATCTTTCCTTACCCGTTCCTTCCCTCCCAGCGTAGACCACTCTTTAGGGCCTGTGTTTTTCTCGAACTCGCTCTGTCAGTACGATGTTATGAAGGCTCTTTTGATCACACGCACTATCGAAGCGTAGGAATAAGAAAAAAAATAATAAACAAACAAGCTGAAGAAGTGGAAGTCAACACTTTCATAGATAAACGAGTATTGCGTGTTTTTAAACGACAAAGTGATAGTTAAACATAACGAATATTCACAAAGTAAAATGACGAGTTGTGAAAAAAAAACATAAAATGCCGAAGTTAACTGACAACTAGGCGCCCGATTTCACTTTTCTAGCTGCCAGCGCAGGCGGAGAAAGAAAAATTTCATTAATCGCGTATTCGACCACTTGTTCCCATAAATGATAAAATAATAAGAACATCCTCATTTGAGAGCCTGTAACATGAGGGCAACCAATTATCTGGTCGTATCGCATATATTCGTTTCAAAGAAGAAAGGCAAACACGACAAGTGTGCGAAGTTGCCTCTCGAAATGAAAAAAGCAAAAGAGGTCACTACTAATGAGATACCTACAATGCAAGAATTCCTCATGCGGGGCGATAAGAATATCGAATTGACATGGACAGTGCAAATTTACGTTATCAGACGTTTGAGCCAGCCAATGTCGCCTACGAAACCACAGCAAAAAGCATCTCCGACATGGAACGAAAGTGGAAAGCAAAGGCTGCAAAAGAAAAGCAACGCAAATATCAGTGCACTTCTGAAAGCTGCGCTGCTTAGATGAATTTTACTAATAAGCTTTTCTCCCATCCGGCAGAATACAAGCGCGCCCGACTGACGAAGCGCACCATGAAATTCATTTTGCTTAAAATCAGAGCCACGGATATGCTTTTAACAAAGTCATGGTCGACGGACTTTTACAGACAGTCTGGAAAATACGCTGCAAAAAAAAGCAAAAAAAAATGAACAAAAACATAACAGAGCCCTCATGCTACCGTGATATAGCGCATATGATTCAACATTAGCGGGAAAGATAGTTGGGCATGTTACTTCAGTCTGGAAAATACGCCGAATACAATAAAGACAGAGCATACATGCCGCCCCGTTATATTGCGTATGATTCAAATTTAGCGCGGAAGATAGTTGGGCACGTTACTTCGCATATAAACAAATACAGATATTCGTTCACGTGTGATCAACAACTAAGTAATGGCGGCCCGCAGAACAGCATAAAATCATTTGTGCATGAGCGGGCTGGCAAAACTTTAGGTGTAAATGAAGTGCAAGAAAGTTGTAGTGATGATGATGACTCCACGCTGTTTCAGGACCTACGATTTGGGATTCCAATTAAGGGCCAAATTCATAAAGGCTTTCTTTCGTAAGTGCTTGGCCGTTGGCAGGCCACCTATACACTAATGATATGTCGAACATTACGATTGGCTAGCGCTTGCTCTAACGGACAGTTGTAACGTTATAACGTTTTGTGATAAGTTTTGTGCTGGGCGTGAGAACGAGATGCCAAAGATGCTCGACTGAAAAGATCTCCAGCTCCCACAATGGCGGTGCGACACTCATGAATTATTGAAGAGCTGTCTGGGGCTTCTTGCCCCTCTTTATTGACAACAGCGCGCGCACACACACACACACACACACACACACACACACACACACACACACACACACACACACACACACACACACACACACACGCGCGCGCGCGCGCGCGCGCGCGCGCACGAACATTTTGTTTTGATATTTCTCACCCTGTCTGTGTTCTTTTCCGTCCCGACTAACTAGTATTTCTTCCTTATAGCCTGCGGACTGCATTCGTAGAGACGTGGTGACATCACCATTAATTTTGCGAGTGCCGTTGTCTCGAGTAAGCCGGAAGGCTGTAATATCTATCCTCCTGGTTGCGTGTGTGAGGATGAATAAGCGACGCATTGAAGCCCTTAAACTTGGGTGCCTGGGACGGTTCACGTCATTGTCGGTTCGGTTGTGGCGGCGACAGCTAATGGGATCTACTCAATCGTTCAGAGTTTGTGGACGAAAACAAAAACCAAAAAAAAAGAAAACACTGGCTCATTTTTTTTTTTACATGCAACGCGCACGTTTTATTTTCGTTTATGCTCTGACGGCCTACTTTGCAAAAATAAGTTTGATAAAAAAATTAAAACTGGCCATCGCTCTCCCGTTAAGCAGTGGTAGTAATAATTTTCAGTTTTTTTTTATCAGGCAAGAGTATTAGATATACAGGAAAGGCTATTTGAGAATTTATCTAGGGGAGTGTTGTTTTTCGGAGGAAAGGCGACCAGGTCGACAATGTGATAGCCCGCAGTGACAGCGAGCAAGTGACGCAGCAACTCGAAGAAAAAAAATACATATCCGGCATTATTCCAAACACGGCGTTGCTACACACCGCTCAACCCAGCTGCGGCAAGCAGCAAACACCAAACCTGCGCACGTTCATGCGAATTCGACGCCCGAAAGGGAGGAGCGGGTGTATTTGCAAAAGCGGGCAATGTGTTTTATTGACATAAGCTAACTCTTCATTATTTTTTTTTTTTTCATTTGGCGCTTCCTGTTCACGCCAAACGAGGACTCGGAGTAGCGCGGTGGATCCTCTCATCTCGTAATGTGTGTGAGAGCGCGCGCCCCACTTTTACGAATCGCAATGCGCGACACGCTGTCGTGCTTTTTTGCCTCCGTGTATCTTCTTTCTTATGCTATACAAAGATTACGCTATGTTTTTGCGAGAAAGAACGGGTAGAGAATGAAAAATTAATTTGCGCATTTATGGGAGCAGCGAGGGAGCGTGTGTATGTACAGAAATTTGACTTGTCAGTTCGGCGCGTTACGGAAATTGAATATACGAAATGACGAAACGCAGCAACTGGCGCGAAAAATGAATCGAATGAAATTGCAGTGTCGTGTGCGAGTGGACTCCGTATAACACGCTGCAAGTACGGTGTACAATAATTTGCGTGAATTTTAATAATATATAGTGCTCTCGTTGTCCGCAACGGTCCATTAGAGGCTCCATCAAAGGATCTGTCGAGTACAAGAAACTCGGAGAAGCTCTGTCGAGACACCTTTATCGATACACTTCAACAGCTTTCAAAAGTTATTTTCCATGTTTTTAATATTTGAGGTTATCTGTGCGTCTTAAGCATACCTGCCAACTCTCCCGAATGTTTCGTAAGGTTCACGAATTTGGGCTTGTTCTAAGATTTTACGAATCTTGCGTCAAAGTTTACGAAAAATTCCGTTCGCGGACGTCTCGCTTGTAAATCTCCGAGATACATTCCTGAAAATCTTCCGATGGTTAACGGACACCAGAAGGGTGCTTCCTTCGAGTCGTTTATTTCGACGAGTTCCTATAGCAGGCAAAATTGCCAATATCTAAGTTGCTACAAAAGTAAATTATCTCAAAAACAATTTACTGCCTAATTTGTCGGTGTCATGCCCTTCGAAGTCTGCTGCAGCTTGTGTGCTGTGTCTAACAGGGTACTGAAATAAATAAAAAAAAAATGCGTAAGTATTCAAGACCCAAGGTGCGAGCTTAAGGCAAAGAAACCAAACAAAATTGTAATAAGGCTATTGCAAGGAAAACAGCTGCGGACGAAGACGACGTCGCTTGCATGGCAAGGAAGAAGCTGTTCTCGATAATATGGAATATAATCGATTGTCCTAATAGATTGCTTGTGTTTTTTTTTTATTATTCGTGAAAGATCATTTCTTTTTCGTCAATTCAGCGTTATCTGTTCATTTCATCTCGATTTCTACTTTTCTTTTCCGAACCCCAGAATTTTTATCTCTGGCAACTTCCTAATTAATTCCCCTCATGATTATTGTCAATTTATTTTAACCACATGATTCATGGTCTGTTCCACACTATAAATATGTGCAACAACAACAACAACAACAACAACAACAACAACAACAACAACAACAACAACAACAACAACAACAACACAACAACAACAACAACAACAACAACAACAACAACAACAACAACAACAACAACAACAAGGTGGCGGTGTCCGCTGCAAGAGGTTGCTGTTGTCGCCGTAAATAAGTACAGAGCCCGAGATGTCGCCGAAGTCTGCTTATGCTTTTCAGGCGCGTGTTCAATGCCCATACATCGTGCATATTTATAACAAACACATAACGAAGCCTTCCATTTCGAGGCAGTCGTTACGAGAGGACGGCAAAAGAGGGCCTGCGGCTACATTACTGAAATCTGTTGATTCACGTGTTTTTTTTTTTTTTTTTTTTTTTGGTTGGTGGCATTTGGTATCGCTCGTACATGAAGCAAAGAGTAAGAACCTGCTGACTTAGGCAGAGCCCGAGGGGCGCACGTATTTTCTGCGGAGCTCTGCTTGGTTCGGCGGCTTCGTGTCGCGCGCGATAGTTGCGCACGTAGCGGCAAGAGCGGCTCCAAACAACGAACGCAATCACTGCATCGCCGTGGGTCACGGGCCCCCTCGCTCGCTACTCGCGAGTCGTCATAACAAGGCGACACGGGCGACACGACGTCTCTTTCGGGCGGAGGAAGCTATAGGAAAGAGCGCCCCCGGACATAACGAGGTAACGAAGATTCAGACTGCAAAGCGAGCACCCGTCGTATACACTCGTGACGCGCTATATAGCGATGTTTCGGCAAACCAAAAATAGTAGAAGACCGCATCCTTCCGCATAAACGATTCGACGCTTGTGCGGGGTTGTGTTAAAGGCCCGCTGGCGGGGTCGCGACGTGTAGCTCGGAACGTTTGGCCAGTTTAGAGCTCTGACATTTGTTTGGGTTTTCTTTTCTTTTTTTTCCTGTTCACATTTTTTTTCTTATTTACGTCACTCCTTGTGTTTGTTTGTTTGCTTCAGTTCTCGGCAGTGAGAGGAAAACGTCAGTCGTGCAAACGAAGAGGGGGAGGATATATGCTGAAACAGAAAGGGGGGAAGTAAGTACGTTAGTAACAATGGAATACCAGAGTAAACTTATGTAAGAACACAATAGGAAAGCCGGAGGAGCCGAGGACAAGTCGTAAAACACTTGCATGAGTTTAACACAGGACACTAATGCATTTTGGCTGTGAACATAGTACAGTCATGCAACATCATAGACATCATCATCATCATCAGCCTATTTTATGTCCACTGCAGGACGAAGGCTTGTCCCTGTGGAGTGTGGCGTGGAGTAGAGGTAGAATACCCGGCTTCAAATCATAGACATCACACAACATTAAAGATTAATTGTATTGTCCCGGGTATATAGCCCACAGCTGGGAATCGAATCCGTGAGTTAAGAGACTCCTGCCTTGCCGCTTGACTTTGAATACTCCTGTACACTCGACGGCGGCCGAAACTGTGCTCACAGTCCCACAATACACAGAGGGAGATGTAGTGTGGAGCATATGAAGAAGTCGCAGTTTCGCCCGAAAGGCGAACATTAGTCGACAGCTATACGAAGTAAGGACAGCGTTTTGACAGCGCACACTCGCTGTCAAAACGCTGGAGTGAGCAAGCGCGGCGACAGCGGCGAGTGAACTGACTTTCGTGCTGCCTCTCCCTTCAATGCGAACTAAGCTTTCAGCACTCGGCGAACTCTGTCCCCATCGTAGATCGCTTGCAAGATAGGGCCAGTGCGGCCGCGCCATACGCCACCGCCGCCGGAGTAGAACTCCCCACCGGTACCTTGCGCGCGACGGAATTAAGACGCCGCGCTTCCTCCTCGCTTTCCTTTCTTATGCGCACGTTATCGAACCACCGTCGTCCGCTCACCCTCGCATGCTTTCACTCGCACATACTGTGCGCGGCGACGATGTTATCGCCCTTGGACATTATACTCAACATCACAGCGACAGCGACGATGACGGTAGAAATGCACATGGACTGTTCATATTTATTTATTTATTTATTTATTTATTTATTTATTTATTTATTTATTTATTTATTTATTTATTTATTTATTTATTTATTTATTTATTTATTTATTTATTATTTATTTAAAAATACCTTATAGCCCGCAATTGAGGCATTGAGTAAGGGGGCAGTACGTAGAAAATACATAGAATTTATGACATACATAAATCAGTAGCACACACGGAACCACAACACAGGTACTAACGCGACGTAACGAGATCACGGTAAACACAGCATAACCGCACTAACTCGACATTGAGGTGCAAAACAGAGCAAATACGAGAATGCGTGGTGCGACAACCGTAAAACCTTACATTTTATTAGTCATACAGTCGGTCAAGGCGTCACGGAATGAATCATAGTTGGACAGGTACGTGATACTATCCGGGAGGAGAATTCCAAAATCTGACGGCGCGAGGAAGAGCAGATTTTTAGAATGCGTCCGTAGAACCGTAAATGCGGGCTTGGATGAAATGATTGTGAAGACTGTGTGACGTGGAGCAGGGTCGTTTAAAGCATGCCGGTGCTCGAGTGGAGTGAATGAACTTGTGAAACAGTGGTATCAGGGCAGTGTCTCGGCGAGTGTTCAAGGATTGTAATGAAAGTTTAAGTTTTATTTGTGTTACACTGGACTGGCATCTGTAGTCCTTTGAGACGAAGCGGCTTGCCCTGTTCTGAATCCGTTCATATAATCGCTATTGCAATAAAAACAAAATATCCGTGCCCGTTCGCTAGGTTCACACCTAGCGAACCGTGTACCGCCGTGTACCGACGTACACAGGAACATTAAACGAATGGAGAAAAATTTCCTTCGTGCCACTAAATTTATTCACTTGACTGAGTTTAACACACATGCCGGCTTCCAGGCTGCCTTACAGACATTTTTTTTCTTTTGTTTTAGCGCGCGCATGTCTATTGAGTTTTTGTCTGCAGTTTGAGCTCCGCCGTTTCGCTCCGATGGTGAGGATACGGCATAGTGCGTGCTTAGAGTAACGCGGGAACAAGACGAACATGTACGCGTACATTTCTCAGCGGACCTGACCGCGGGACTTTGGCGCTGTTCACTGCTTTGAAGTAAAGCAGCTTAGTCATGAAGGGACAATCCTCTTTACACGATGCTCTGCAGTAATCCCCCCCTTACCGCTATATAGTCCGGCTCCCTCGCTGTCCGCCGCACTCGAGCGACATCCATGCTTTTGTCTTTCTCTTTTCGACCAACATTTCGAAGTTTGTTCGTCACGTCGAGAGTGGGAAGTGTGGTTGCTAATTCAACTCTCGCTGAAATTCGCGAAGTCAGTCATGAGAGCTACGCTTAAAAAGCAAACATGTATGAAAATTTGACCGTTGGTAGCACATTATCATCAAGGCAGCAACATACAAGGAACGAGAACAACTCATTGTGATGTGAAACTGGGCCTGTATTCGCAAAATTCTTGCGCTACAGATATGGCAGCCAATCGCCGTGTATGGCATATATTATTCGCAAATATTTTCGGTCGTTCGCCGTTACCGCCTTACGCGTTCGCTAATATTACGTGCAACACAACAATATTCTGGCACCTGCTCGTACGAATAGTTTCAGCGTAAGAACATTTTTCGCAAATGCGGGCCTCGTTGACGTTTGTTCTCCTTCGGTGGGCCACTTCTTTTGCACCCGAGTAATGTAAGAAAGCTAAAACAAGATTTCAACGACGGTATTTATTTATTTATTTTTTCCAAAGATTCCGCCTTTCCTATTTTCTTTCTATCAGTGTACATTCAAAACACTGAATAGACTCAGTTCGCTAAAAAAGAAAAAGAAGAAACTCATAGGAACAAAGCACAAACGAAAACTTTACCAAACGATGGCGTGTCTGACACGCGTGCGGAATAATGAAGTGAAACCAAGCATTAGTCTCGTTTTCGTTCGTTTTGGGGCGAATAAATGTTTTCGTACATTCGATAACCCGTGAAGCTATACGAAATTATTCGTGAGTAATTATTGGCGAGCGCTCTGTCTGCACGTGATGTAAAGAAGGAACATTGCAAGATGCTGCTTGCGCACTTATCTGGTGGCAACGGAGATCTATAGTAGTTTTCGAACAACCTTCCGGTCCGCGGCAGCTCCGGTAATTCTGCATTTTATTTTGCCGTCAGAAAACATCGGGCTGAGTTCATAAAGGTTTTCCTTCGTTAACGCTGTTTGCCATTCGCTGAGCTGCCTTCACTAACAGTATGTCCAGCATCACGATTAGCTGGAATATGCTCTTATGAATAGTTACAGCGTAAAACTTTGCGTCAGACTTTTGTGAAGTACGCAAATTCGTAAATCCTTACCAATGGCACGTATTCACAAAATTCTAGTCAACTCTAATGCTGGACATATTAGTAGCGGGGTGTCTGGTCAACGTCAAAGATCACTTGCAAACGAAAGAACTTTGGGAATTTAGCCCCGTGTCGTCACTCATGTCGTCCCAGGATGCTTGCACATCACCGGCGGCCATATTTTCCCACGCTTACACGCCGCTACATCTAACTTCAGGTATTAGCGAGACATGCTCATTTATTCAGCAACACTGAAGCAAATTGTTAGCCTATAACAAAACACAGCCTGTGTTCACGAATCACTTCGTTTACCAAATTTTGTGCGTAAAAACAGGCGACTATCAATCGTGATAACAAACGTACATGTACTATCAGCGAGGGCGCCCAACTAATGGCAAACAGTTCTTGCTAACAAAACAACTTTGATTGCCGTCCCTGAAGACACAATTATCGCCTTCCATTTTTTTTTCTTCTTCTTCACATTTGCGCTCGGACATTCAGCAGCACGTCATAAGTGCAGCTGACTGCTTCTCGAGTGAAACAAGACCCAGACGCGAAGAAAATTTCGTTATGGGCACGTAGTGTGTTCAAATTGTTTTTCGTCCTCTTTAGTAGAATTTCAACTGATGCTGATATACCGTCCATCTACGTCCTACGTCTTCCTACTGTTATTTTCATAATAAATATGTATTGATTATTGAATTATTCATTCATTAATTTGAGCGACTGAATATAGTATTTACTAGCTTCCATAGGAGCACATAACTAAATGGTTTCACAAATCTGCCCTAGTTAGAAGCCAAGGGCTGTATAATAGTGCGACTGCTCTGGCTTTTCCCACTTTTACTACGCCTATTACAACTTAAAACTATTGGCCAATTTAAGGTTACGCAACAAATATTCAGGTTCTGGAGCGCACACTCCCTGCAAGCGTTCTTTTTTAATGTGAATGTGGTCACACACCGACAAACATTTCTAAACAACGAAGATATTTGCCAATTTGGTTATAATTAAAATAAATATAAACTCAGCTCGGTGCCAGAAACAACGTTCTGGCCATCTCGCAAGCATTTGCCATAACATTTCGATGTGGGCCACTGGATTCGTCTTCGATTTTATATATACTTGAAACAACGAGAAAGCGAGGAAGATTAGTCTGCCTGTCAGTCTGTCTGTCTGCCTGTCTGTCCATCTGTCCCTCCCTCCCTTCCGCCTTCTTTTTCTTTTTTCGCCAGTATTTCGCACTGTTTTATGTATAAAAATGGAAGTATGTGCCAGTAAACACATAGGCATGCACCACGTGTTCTATTCTGACACCGCGCGAAAGTTGCACTCGCCGCACACTCACCGGCCAGTCCGATGACGTGACAGAGGACTAGCGCTGTCCAGCGCAGCTGCGCTGCAACCGTGCCGGATCGGAGGCGATCGCACATCGCTCGGAACACGAACGGGCACCACGACACCGCGTGAACACGTGACGCCGCCTTGCTTATCCTCGAGTGTGCGACACGCGCAAGCACGACGCCGCGACTCCGGGCTCGAGAAAGCGTGCTACGCGCCAAACCCCGCAGCTACTCCGATGGTTCTTCGGAGAGTGCCGCCGGCGCAGCCGGCCGCGGGCTCCGAGAGCCTCCCGTCGCGACCCCTACGGCGGCCATGGGTACTACGCTCCGTTCAAGTAGCACGATCTCCGAGAGTTTTGAACCGCCGCTGGGCGAGGTCGCAACCTCGCGCCGAACGACAGTCTCGGAGCCCATTTACTGCTGAAATATTGGTTCGCGATGCTCCAGGGAAAGAAACGTTTGCCTCAGAACTATGGTTTGTTATGCCATAGTGGGGTTTCTCTGACCAGGGCCCGTATTCACGTAAAGGCAGGATTGTTCGTAAGAGCACTCCTTTTCAGCCAATCCTGATACCGGAAATATCATTAGAGAAGGCGACTAGCCAATGGCAAAGAGCACGTACGAAGGAAAAGCGTGCGATTTCGGCCCCAGGACACGAGATAGCTATGACTGATATACTCTAATCCAGAATACATTAGAGTGAGTGAGTGAGTGAGTGAGTGAGTGAGTGAGTGAGTGAGTGAGTGAGTGAGAAGTGAGTGAGTGAGTGAGTGAGTGAGTGAGTGAGTGAGTGAGTGAGTGAGTGAGTGTGTGTGTGTGTGTGTGTGTGTGTGTGTGTGTGTGTGTGTGTGTGTGTGTGCGTGTGTGTGTGTGTGTGTGCGTGTGCGTGTGCGTGTGTGTGTGTGTGTGTGTGTGTGTGTGTGTGTGTGTGTGTGTGTGTGGTGTGTGTGTGTGTGTGTGTGTGTGTGTGTGTGTGTGTGTGTGTGTGTGGAAGACCATCTTAAGACACAATTCTTTAAGTCCAAAACCACGAATAGCACACTAAATAAAAAAAATTCAGTCCAGAGAAAAAACATACGCACAGCTGTGACTTGACCTTTAACAGACGCAGGGCCTAATTCTCAAACCTTTCTTTTTTTGCGTATATATACTCTTTGGAATTAGCCAGACGCGTCCGCTAATATTATGTCCAGCATCCGGATTTGCTAGAAGTTTCTCTCCCGAATAGTTCTAACATAGGAGCTTTTTGTGAATGCGGGCCGCAGTTACTAATGGTAGCGAAAAATTTCGTGGCACAACACCGACCCAATAGTTAGTAAATGAATTAAAAAGTCTGCACTTTGGGTGCTTAGTGGAAGTTTCCGATTTAAAGAATTGTGCGATCAGTGATACCGCGGAAAACCGCCTGCATACTTCGCGCAGCATCCGTAGCAGATACTTGCGGATTCGATTTCTGCCCGGCGGTTGCTTGAGAACTTAGGACTAGAATCGGTATTCGTGCTTTCAGTCAGCCAAAAATACAGTACTTATCAATCGCAGGTGAGTCAGGTATATCCTCCTAAGACTCCTTGTACAATTCATTGCACATTGCCTTCAACATTTTTTTCGACATTCACTCGGAGTGATTACGCAAAATATTCATTCGGAGTATGAACTACGGTGCATGTGTAACGATAAAAAAGTGGGTTACTCATATTTTTTTCAGAAATTTGACACTAAATTGATCTAGACCTCTGCGGCGTCCCAGACGATCGAAGGAACCTTGAGGTGTGTTTCGAAATCACTGAGTTTGCGTGAAAATACCGGACGTGGCAGCAACTTGTCACTTTATTACACGTAGTTACATCTTCATATCTTCAGTTACATCTTCATATATATATATATATATATATATATATATATATATGCTCAGGATCCGCAATAAAACCTTAGATGAAAGTCAGTACTTGTCCTGTCTCGACCTGTACATCGTTTTTACTGCGCTATGTATTCTGTATAACGATGAATTACAAACATGCCCAAACCTATTTTCTTCTGCGCCTGCAATGCGGGTCCTTCCAGTGCACGGACGCCACGCATCCGCGAAATACTTCAAAAGCATCGCTATACGTCCGAGCTGATCTACATTTCGCAGTTATTGACACAAACGATATCTGCGATGCCGATTTTGAATGTACAGCCGTTACTGTGAGTCTCAGAGATAAGACGACGACTGTGGCAAGCATATATTATCGACCGACACGATCTTCAGACACCACCTTATTGGAGTTCTTAGTCTCTCGGTGTGGCCCATCGTTTGTGCGGTGCGGAGACTTCAATGCTCACCGTCCTCGCTGGTGTTCTCGTCCACAAGACCAGCGTGGGATAGAGATCAACGAGCTTATTGTTAAACATGATCTTGAGCTTATTGTTAAACACTCAATGACGGCTCACAAAATTCGCAAAATTCACATATGACATATTCACGGTGACATATCACTGTCACCTACATTTGTGGGCAGAGAGAAGGAACAGTCCACCATCGACCTTACGATATCAAGAGATGTGTATCTGGCCTAGTCATGTGAATCTGACCCATGGGGCTCAGATACCCTACCAATTTGGTTGATTCCCGAACATACTCCTAGCCGCCAGACTGCCCCCTACACAGTGACAAACTGGAACAAGTTCCGTCAGCTGATTTCAGAGGCCCCATCACACGACAATTTGTTTAAACTGGTGAGCGAGTGTTTTCAACAAGCTACCGTACGACGACGGCGGGGCATAGATAAACCGAACCCTGATCTTAAGCTCTTGGTGCTACGCGCCTGTCGACGCCGCGCTTACAGGAGAGCGCAACGCTCTAAAAGAAGCTCCGATTGGACGTTGTATAACCGCCTAGACGCAGCCATACGGCAGCACACAAAACAACTTCGTCGAAAGAGCTTGGCAGCACTGTGTAGTTTGCTGCGTACGGCAAATGGTTTTGGAAGTGTTTGGCGAATACTGAAGGCTCTCCGCACTCCTGAGATCTGCAAGAATACAACTGCTGCTTTGTGCATATAACGACTGGCCGGACTCCGAAAATTCTTGCGGACGCATTTGCCGACCTTTTCGTACCTCCTATGTTAAGTGACAACGCAAACAATGACCTTAATCCTCTGACAAGTCAGAACATCACAACGTTCTGCTGTGGTCCAGCCTGCCAGATGGATGAAGCAGACTTTACTCTCGAGGAGCTGCATCACGCGCTCAGCCTCTTCAAACGTCGCACTGCCCCTGGTGAAGACAGGTGTTACGTACCAGGCGTTACGAAACATCGATGAGGCCTTTCATCAAAATGTCTTCGGACGCATATAACGAAGTGTGGCGAACGTCTCTGATCCCCAATGATTGGAAATAATCTGTGGTGATACCAGTCTTAAAGCCCGGCCGCCCTGCAAAACACCTAAAGTCTTACCGGCCAATATCGCCAACTTTTAATTTTATGAAGCTGATGGAACGAATGGTACTGTCTCGTCTAGATGGCAGGCTACATGAGCTGAATTTCTTTCCTGATGTCATGAGCGGCTTTCGTCGTCACCGTTCAGCCCTCGATAGCATAACAGACCTCGTATCATCTAGAGTCTGCTCGAGAAAACAAGCACTTAGCATACATTCTCTTCCTGGACATACAGCAAGCTTTCGATTCGGTTCCCCATAAGGCGATTATTATCGCCCTTATGAATGCGGGAATTTCGGGTCGACTGCTTCATTTCGTGCATAACTTTCTATCTGAGCGCCACATCAAAGTGCGTGTTGGAGGAGCAACAAGTGATTCTCGCCCTGTTAAGTGCGGTGTACCGCAAGGCAGCGTCTTGTCGCCGCTTCTCTTCAACAGCGTACTTGCTGGACTTCCAAGCCGATTGCAGGAACCTGACTTTCCAATATGCATAGTAATCTATGCTGATGACATTGCACTGTAGGATCAGCGGTCCTTCGCACCACGGTCCACGTCTTCGTGGAATCTTGCAGAGAGCTCTGAATGCGACTTCAGAGTACTTGGAGGAAGTTGGTCTGCAGATTTCACCAGCTATAAGTCAGCCGCAATTGCGTATCATCCAAGGCATCTGTCCTCTCTGCCGTGATGTATGCCCTGCCAGTCTTGAAAGTGCCGTCAAATGTGATGTCTCAATTGGAACGGGACCATAGTTGCCCTCCGAGTCATGCTTGGCTTACCTCTCGAGGCGCAATCTGTTCCATCTACTCACAGAAGCGCACCAGTTGCCCCTGAGCTTGCAAGCAGACCAGAGAGCGCTACACCATATCGAGCGTTTGCACCGAGCATCAGACGGCCAAGCACTGATTAATCGGCTGATTCAGCGCTCGTTCTCTCGGATGGGGAAAATGGCGGCATTGTTTGTGGACATTACTGGCAGTTCAGGAGACAACACTTCATTCACAACTCCGAAGAAGTGCAACAAATAAATGTTCCTTCCCCATTTATCTGTCAATTCCAGAAATACACAAAAAGTCTACCCAGCCTGTTTCGGCACTATTTCAATTGGCCCAGTCACACCTATTTGAAAAATTTGGAGGTTATACTAAAGTATTCACGGACGCACGTTCCCTCCCCGTGTTCGTGGTCGAGGCTTGCCCCGTCGTGCTAGAGCGCTGTTATATAAGTTAAGGGTTGGGTCTGTGTTGGTGCGCGAACGCCTATACCGACAAGGACGTGTGGACAGCCCGTCGTGTACGTTTTGTGGCTCCTGTGAGACACTTGAACATCTCGTTTTAGAGTGTCCCGCATTCATTGCGCAGCGCGCATTGCTAATTAAGGAATATGGACTTAATGGACTGCAATGTGCGACCCTTGACGATTGCCTATTTCCAAGGGGGTGCGCTTCCCGACGTGACCAGGCCCATCGAGCCCTGCTAACTTTTCTGAAGGACACTGACTTGGCCTCCCGTTTATAGACATTATTTGTATTTTATTTGTTCTGTCTGTGTCTCCGTCATTTCTTCATTCCCTCTTTTCTTTCCTCATGTTTTCATTTCCTCTATTCCCTCCTCCTGAAAGAGTAGGCAGGCGTTGTGCCCCTCTCGGTGGCAGTTGTCAGTTTGCTCCCTCCCTATTTCCTTCGTGTCCTTGTGTTAAATGTGTACAAGCCAAATAATAATAATAGTAAAACATCGTCATTATTATCAGCCCACCTGGTTCTGGTAGCCAAATACTGAGGTTTCTATCGGAAGCAAAGCCACGTGTTATACATAAAATGGACATGTACTACGTGTACTTATTGTCGTGTTTACTTCTGTTGTATATCCTGCAGATATGCTTATCTGTTCAGCGCTTATACACTGCGCATCTGTGCAGCTCTGTGACGCGTGCTTTACGTACGTTAAATCTCACCGTTCCCCCCCTCTATGTAATCACTTCTGTTCATTTCACTGTCGCTCACACATTAACACCACGGAAGATAGCAAAATATCAGCACGGAAGCAGGAAGCTTCCGTGCTGATATTTTGCTATCTTGTGAAGCTACAGCGCATTGCAAGTGAAAGGGCGCTGCATGGTGTACTTGCGTTGCTATTCGTCTGAGGAGGAGGAGGAGGAATAAACTTTTATTGTAGAACCAGCACTTTATGATGGCCTGGCCTAAGCCTCCCATGAGGGGACGTCGAGGGCTTGCCTCGCCGCCGCCTCACGGGCGTGCTGGTTCGCCCAGGTGTAATCGACGAGGGCGGAGCTCCGCAGAGCCTCACGCAACTTCGACGAGAGGGTCATGGTGTTAATGTGTGTGTACTGTGCTGGGCACTCCCACAGCATATGCGGAAGCGTAGCCGGGTGAGTGCCACAGCACCGGCAGTTGGGGGAATTGTAAACTTCAGGGGATATAAGGTGGAGGCGGGCGGGTGAAGGGTACGTATTTGTTTGTAGCAGACGCAGGGTGGTAGCCTGCGCCCGGCTGAACTTGGGGTGAGGGGGGGGGGGGGGGGGAGCTAGGCGACTGACGTAAAATGCCTTAACGAGATCGTTATAAGTGATCATATTTTCCCTGGTGTCGAACTCATCTCCCGTGTCTCCGGCGCGGTTGACTAGGCATCGGGCAATGGAGTGGCTAACCTCGTTGAGGTTGGGGAGGTGTGAGTGGACAGGGCCGGCATAAGCCGGGATCCATGTCAAGGAGATCATGCTGTTTTTAGAGTGTGGTGCCTGGCGGAGGATACGAACAGCTTGAGGAGAAATACGGCCTTTGCTGAAGTTAGTGACGGCTGAGCGATAGTCACACACGATGGTGTGACAGGTGGGATCTAGAGTGGCCAGGGCGATGGCCACTTCTTCAGCCGTTTCGGCAGTGGGGGTAGTGACGCTGGAGGCGTGGTGTAGGACTCCATCGCGTGTGGCGACGGCCACAAATCATATGCCATGGGAATATTGGGCTGCATCAACAAATGTGACACCAGGTACATGAGCAAGGGCTTTTATGATAGCTCCGGCCCGAGCTTGGCGCCGGGCCCTGTTGTATTCAGGGTGCATGTTTCTAGGGATAGGGTCTGTATGGATCCAGCTACGTATGTCAGTCGGGATCGATTGTTTGGGGCCCTGTTGCTGATGGTAAGTGAAGCCAAGCATGGTTAGAATAAAACGTCCCGTTTCAGTAAGGGTGAGCGGTTCAAGCTGAGAGCGTTGTTGTGCTTCAATGAGTTCGGCAAGGGTGTTGTGAGCTCCTCGTTGGTTGAAGAGCTCAGTGCTGGTGTAATGCGGGAGGCCAAGTGCTCGCTTGTAGACCCCTCGTATGAGGGTGTCGAGCTTGTTTTGCTCAGCCCGGTACCAGTTGAGGTACACAGCAATGTAGGTAATGGGGCATATGACAAAGGCCTGCACGAGGCGGAGAAGGCCGCGTGCAGTGCAACTGACGAGGGGGACTCCAAGAAGAAAGTCTGAGGAGTAGTACTTCCTTTTTGTGTGTGTGTGTTTTTTTTTACTGAGCACGCAGTTTTGCGCTGCCGTGAATTGCGAAATACTACACGTCACGATTTCTAGAAATTTTTTTTTTCTAAACACATCTGCCTAGACATAGTTCATAAGTTTTTTTGTCATTGTTGGACTGGTAACGTGCGCTTAGCGCTTTTTTTATCGTATGTTTATACCTTTAAGGTACTACATCGTCCGCACTCCTCAAGCCCCTTGAGTGGTGTTTTGTTGGCGCATTCCGCCCATCCACTAAAGTATACAATTGCCGGGATGGGGAATCGAAGCGCGACATCATGGAGAGATAAAAAAATAGGGAGGGGGAATGCAAATATTCAAGCGAGCGCAGCTGTCGGCCCCGTTCTTGCACCCATCCCTGATGGTTGCTATGCAGCGGGTCATCGTCCGCAGGCTACGAATGCGATTTAGCCTCCAGGGGGTCGCGTAGATCATCCCGGTCGGGCCGTGAACTCGGCAGGGGCTTGTTTCTCTTGGGCCGCTCGACAGTTCACGAGAAGGGCGTCATTCGCGGCCGCCCAAGAAACTCGACGCATCTTGACTTCCGGTATGCGGCACGTACGAGCTGTGAACTTTATATCACGCCACATTATTTAGATCTGATTACGCCAAACTACGCATTCGCAGAGATGTGGACATGAACTTGACATACTGCCTAAGTATGCTCTACTGTCATACGCTTTCTTTTAATTATTATCTCTGCTTAAAGCGTCATTGGCCTCAGTAAAAGAAGTCGCGGCCATGGCTGTTCTAATATTAGATGTGTGTGTAGTACACTTCGTCATCACGGGTGATGCCAGCTACTAATTGTTTAGTCATACGTGAGGTAGCAAGAAAAAAAATTATAAAAGGTAAATGCAAGTACGAACGAGTTTGTGCAATAGTCAACTGAAATTTTCAAGAAGCAAATATCCAGGCACAATGCGTATACAATTTACACCGTAAAGTGAGAACGCATTCTCTTACAGTCTGTTATAAAATAGGAGCGCTTTCTCTGATTCGAGCGAAGAAGCAACATATCCACAGCAAGCGTAGCGTACGTAAAAATAATAAGAAAAAAGAATGGAGGGGTTAATGCAAGGTATGCAAGATGAGATACCTCATGGCTGTTTCGTTTCTGCACTATCTCGATGCAAATGATTTCGTCTGGAAAGTTATTACGAAATGTTAGACATCCTTCTTTAATGAGTGCGCAGGGCAGTTTAACATTGCCTTATGGCAGTCGCGATGGCGTCGCAATGACCCCAACCACTTCCGTAAGTTAAATGCTATGCATGCTTGAGGGACGTAACTTCAAGTGATCATCAGCTCGTGTAGGAATGCGAAGGACTCGAGACATTCGAAAATATGTGCCGGCCAAATGAGGTGACATAGCTTGAGCACTATGCCAAACCATGGGCTAACGTCAAAGAGACACTTAACTCACTATGGAGCTTCGCGTGCGAAGCTTCCATAATGAGCCGTGCTTAGCTCCCTTCCCCTTTCACCCCTTCTCCAAATAGGCCCACAGCCATAATTTAAAATATATTATCTCTCTTTAGCATTGACGAAGTTCGAACAAGTTCGAATATACTTCACAAAGAAATGAACAAAAGCAAAGAGGAGCTACAAATGTATTTCGTATAAATTAACGAACTCTTCTTCGCGCACAATATTTCCCTCGTTAAACGCAAGTTCTTGTAAAGGGTATGGGTGAAAATTTTCGAGAAATTAATTTGCCGGCTTATAATGTCTTCGTTAACATAGCGCAATTGCTCCCCCTTAGCTATCTATCCACGGCTACGTTCAGTTTCAGATTAATCACTTCTGCAGCGAAGAATGCATGCGCCATATAATTTTCCGGGCGTGGAAACGGCGCGTGTGCTGATACCCGCACACATCCCCTTTGCCCCACAGCTAAAAGGAATGCACAATCACATCAGAGCCAACACAAAGTAACAACGCTGTCTTTACCTTTATCAATGTATTATTCAGTATTCTTTGCTTTGTGATCCTTCTTTTGTTTGATTGCACGACACAAAGTGATAAGTTCACTCGCCGAGACAAGTGGCCTGACTGTGGGAATTCAAGTGCGCACTGACACAAATCATGCATAATTTATCCACTATCAAAACTCCCCTTTTTTACTTTTTATTTTTTGACACAAGAAACGCGTGATCAGGATAAGACGCTCGGGGTCCAGATCGGCAGTTAAGAATACGAGATTAATGCATCTAAAACATAACTATATATATATATATATATATATATATATATATATATATATATATATATATATATATATATATATATATATATTTCGGTGAGTGCGAAGTTTAGACAAAACATACTTCGGGCATGCTCCGTTTCAGCTATGCGGACAAGAGAAATGTGAGCGGGCTCTTTGAAGTGTCGAGACCCGTGTATTTCTTGTTTGGTGATTTGTTTGCTTGTTTGTTTTCTCGAAAATCGCGGGCCCGTGTTTCCCTATACGCCGCGGCATCAACGCTTCACTTGGCTTTGCAAACTCGCGCTCATTACCCTTTCTGTCATTTTGTTAGAGGCAGTTGGGATTCCTCGCGGCGCCGCTGCGGGACAGACCCATTCAAAACCTGCGCAAACTAAGAGGACCGTTTCTCTTTGAACTCGGCCTCAGATGACACGAATAACTCCGAAACTTACACTTTTCTTTTCTTTTCGTCAGAACGCTAAGAGGCATGCGAGAGCGGAAGCATGCTGAAAGGCAGCGGGAGTAAATAACGCGAGTTACTTGCTGAACTAAAAATAAAAAAAAAAACTCCTCTACGCCGATGCGACGGTTTCCAAATGAGAGCGCTTCTGTATAGTGTGGTTCACTGGATCCGACATTTCTCGTCGCGGGAACAGAGATGGGAATTTCTCGTGGCTTTGTGTTTACTCTTCACCGTGACTGTTCTCTCCACCGTGGTATGTAACGTATGACTCGGGGAGTCAAATTCAGCTGTGAACAGCACGAACGGAGCACTGAGCCCAGAGCGTGGGAGGTCAAAGATGGGCTGCGAAATGCACTAGAAAGAAGTCGCGCAACGGAGATGACACGGAAGAGGAGGATCTTTTTCGGCATATATAATTGCGCTCCAAGCCACGTTCAACGTCTTATGCGGGTGGTCTATATAGCTATTCTTCGCGGCCAGAATTACAGACAGTTGCCATAAGTTTGAGTAAGAAAACCGCACAAATCTCAATTTCTTTATCTTTCTCCCCTCCGTCCATCTATGAAACCGCCAAGTAAATATGTCAAGGCCCCTTAGGAATATGCAGATAGCAAACGAAGAGGAATATTTCCTTGGTAACAGACCAGCGCCTTTCTTCGGTGGCATGTGTGAACAGATTTAATGGACAAACAAATAAAATGTAAACAAATTGCAACAGCTGAAGGATCCCTTTGCTCGTTTCCAGATAAGTGCTTCTCATTCAAAATAATAAATGTTGATGTTCTAAATCAGAAATCGAACATCTGCCACTCCAATACAGCCCGTACAAGTTTCTTCACATAACCGATCATAAGAAGCCAACAAACAATGACACCGAGGACAACATAGGGGAAATTACTTGTACTTACTAATGGAATTAACGAAATGATAAATTAATGGAAATGAAAATGGATGAAAGAACAATTGACCGCAGGTGGGGAACGATCCCATGTCCTCGAATTACGCGTGCGATGCTCTTACCTTTGAACTACCGCGGCGCCGTTTTTCCATCCACTTTCTGGGATATTTATGTTTTACAACTAGAACTAACCCTGGGAGGATTATCCAGCGCCACCACTCACAAACCTAGGCAGCGGATGTGGAACATCATTTCTGTCGCAGGCGTCACGAGTACGTGATCTTTTTGTGTGAAGGCAACTGGTCAATAAACCCACATATGCTACCTGAAGGCATCAATACATAGTGATCGAGGTATACATAGTGATCGCAGTGAATGTTGCAGTTGAAATACTTTACAAGGGGAAGCTTCTAATGTCACCTGGCTTTCTTAAAGCTACAATACACGTACGGTTCCTTGAAATTTTCTGCTAACAGCGGTCGGCGTTCATGACTTATAGACACGACATGAGACTGCAGTAGCATGCAGAATACCATGCGAGTTCCTTGTTCGGCGAATTTAGAGCCCAGATGACAGAACGAGTCTTCCCGTGTTCCGTGTTCCTCTTTTGTTGTTGTTGTTGTTGTTGTTGTTGTTGTTGTTGTTGTTGTTGTTGTTGTTGTTGTTGTTGTTGTTGTTGTTGTTGTTGTTGTTGTTGTTGTTGTTGTTGTTGTTGTTGTTGTTGTTGTTGTTGTTGTTGTTGTTGTTGTTGTTGTTGTTGTTGTTGTTGTTGTTGTCTTCTTCATTGGTTAGAACGAAGCCGCGCCTGACCTGTCGCCGAGGCTAGCCACTGAGCGGGACAGATGATAAGGCGTCAATAGAATCGGACAAAAATAGTCCTCACGTAACCCCTTCTCACATAAGATAGACCTCACATAACCTCACTAACCACATAAGATAGTCCCCAGGCTGGATTATATCATCCCAGCTAAGCATGGTTCTTTTAGTTGCATGCATAGTCCAGTATTTCTTGGTAAGGGACAGAATGATAAAGACAAGATATGTCACAAGACGCAAATATGCAATTAAATTGAGCGCATGACCATGTGACAGATTTGTGCTTCTCCTTTACTTTTTTTTCCCTTTCAGCCTAGCAATGCTAGTCACCAGAAAGCCGATTATAAAAAAAAGCGGCACGTCAGATTAAATCATCATTAACTAGAAAAAGCATCGCTTTTTTATATGCGCACACTCTGCAAATAACTATGCATGTTAACTATACAGTACAGTAATGCAAGGTCTAAAGTGACGGCCACGACCGTCTCCGTCAAAGTAAAAAAACCACTAACTCTCTAAGAATGCGATAGCATACTTCTAGAATGTTATCATTGTGACGTCACGACAGCTGCGCGCACGTGCGTCACAGACCACCTTGCACATTTTAATTTACCAGAGTGACTTTTCTAAACCTCGTATCTCCTTTTAAAAATGTAAGATTTCGTGCACACTGTGACACGCTCAACACAATGTCGAGTTTTAGGTTAGATACCTCCAAAATGGGTGAAGTCCGCCTATATCACTATAATTAAATGCCTGACCGATGGTAAGATCGAACCTCTTGTCTTCTAGCACAGCTAGCAGCTCAACGCTCAAATCATTAGGCCGCTATCGCACGCATGCTTCCTTCATGCCAAATTACCTCTTTGAAACGTCTGCCGCGTGCATTACGTGCAAGTTTCTCGCATTCTTCTCTTGTGACAGCTAGCGCTTTGAGACGCTGTGTTAGACTGCACTGGCTCAGGGATCAGCGCATATCTTTTCTCAGATCGAGGAACTTGATATCTTCCAAAGTTGGTAAAGTCCACCTATATTGCTATCGCAATAAAACCTTCGCGGATGTATACCAATCTGAGCAACTCATACAGACATAAGCGAGTTCTCACACACGTCGTTGTAAGGGTGTTTGCTGGCTGTTCTCAATGATGATTCATCACAGACGCCCAAGTCATACAGCCGTTTCAGGACTCCCACGCAGGCTGCGTTGCTGGCTCATGTTTACCACCGCAGCTCATAAGCTTTAAAGCGACAATTTTAAGGGCCCCGTTACGTAGAAAGCACGGCGTCCCAGGCGTCGACCATGCGTTTACGCGAGTGAAAACTGGGACGTATTCTGAAACGTTCCACTTCGGCGATAGTTCGCCTAGGCGACAATTTCGCCTTCAGGCGCGCGCTAGCTGATTGGATGTTTTAGCAAAATTGGATGAGCTGATTGGCTGGTTAAGCCCGACGTCATTCAATTTTGCTCAACCAGCCAATTCAGCGCGCGCCTGAAGGCGAAAGGCAAACTATCGCCGAAGTGGAACGTTTCGCAATACGTCCCCTGCCTACCAATCAGAGCGCGGCGCATTTCTACCAGTCACAGAGCGGCGCACGCCACGTCCGCCACACGGTTCCTTGCAGCACCACCGGATGGCGCTCGCCTCCACGGCAGCGGCGGCGCCGCCCGAACGCGGGAAAGAAAAAAGAAGAACCAGAAAGCTCGCCTTCGTGCATAGCAATCGCCGCCAGCGTTTTCCGGTGAAGATTACGGTTGCGTAAGCTGCAGTTGCCGGGAAGCTTGAGAAGCAGTCAGGGGCCAGAAGTTTTGGGGGCAAGTTTGAGGCGGCGCGCTATATGTGAGAAATAGCATGCCCTACGCAAACTCCGAACGCCTTCTGCGTCTGACGCATGCACGATGGCGACAGATTTCTCTGAGGCCCCTATTCTAAAAATTCCTAATGTCGCGTTTAGTAGCACAGACACTGGAGTTCTCTACCAACCGCCCTAGGGTTCTCGCAACGAAAGAACTTGAGCACGCAAGGGTTTTGGCAGTTCGCTCCTATCGAAATGCACTAGCCGCATTTAGAAACATCACTTTCTGCTCGCAAACAGAGCGCCCAGCCTTGCTTTGCTCCTCCAAGCCGAGAAAAAAGTTTTCTAAAAAGGAAAAAAAACGTCTTTATCGGAAATGCGTAAGTTGTTTTTTGATAACTTTTCTATATAGCACGACCCAAAGGCTCCACAATTCTGATTTAAATAGAGAAAGCATACGTGCAAGCGCGTATTTCTTCCTTAAGCATTTTTCATCAAATAAAATTTTAAGGCAGTTCGACGCTTGTGCTTTTCCTGCATTGGGCTGTTCCAGCACTGACGCTTGCTTTCCGAGCGGTGAACCAACCTGGGGCACCATCGGTGTGGGTCTAATTAAGGACCCGCCACCTACCGAGCTATTGCTGCCACCATGTGAAAGCTGATGAAACAGCGGAAATCTGCAAGCGTGGGTGTATAGCGTAGTGGGTATGACGCTCGCTGTTCCTTCAGCTTTCGCACTTTGAAGTTCTCCATGACGCGCAAGCCAGGATGGAAGCCCTTCGCAGTCGAGCCGCTTCTCATCTCTCTTCGCGATGGGTACCGTCATATTGCCGTTCCGCAGCAACTCACCTAGCCCGCGTCTCGAGATCGTCAATCCTCTTCTGCCTCTTAGCTTCGGCAGTCATCGCTCTATAGTCTGGATCTTCTAATCTTTACCACGCCATACACCCTGCGCTGTATGGCGTGGTAAATGTACACACTGCGATCAATGCGCAAAGCTTTACCACATGGTATGGGCTTGCGCAAACACACCTCAGCGCACACCCATAACACACCCCACCACATGGCAATGGGAGGCAGCGCTGTCCAGCTCCGACTCGACGGACCAGCTCAACCTGGTCAACCAAGCGAGAAGTGTAGCTAAGGCCGCTGGACTCCTGGACTGAGGAGACCACCCACTGCAGAGCGAAGGAGCTACCTACTACTAAGTGGTTCGTTTGAGAAAGGAAAGGTTGGCGCTATCTTCTGCAGCTTTTGAGCTCGCATGCTCTTTTGCATAAAGTTTATTCTCTCGCTCTCTCGGCGATGCTTCATCCACTTGCACAGCTGTTCCCCCACTCGGTCTCGCTTTGTCCTCCTCTCTCCTCTACGCCACGCCCACGCACTTGCTCCGCTCTATCGTTCTCCTCTCCACTCTCCCTCGCCACACGTTGCATATCTGCTGCTTCCCTTTTCGTCTCGCCTAGCATTCCTCCTCTCCACTTCGCTGGGCATTTTCGGATCCACGCCGGGCACGGCTCCGCTGTTAAAAGTACGCGGTTCATCGCAATCTTTCCGCGAATGAAGAAAGCGAGCCTTAGCCGAGATGCTACGATAGTATGACAATTGCGCAGCGTTTGGCAAGCATTTCACTAGTGTCTACCGCGTGAACGAAGTCGCCAGGCGTATTGAACGACGCGCAAATTCCACACTTTCTGCTACAAAAGTTTATCTACGTTTGCGACAGGATCTCGCTTGATGCTCTATGCATCCGGGATCGAATTCACAAAACTTGTCGCATAAGTGTTCTTTGTCATTTGTCATTGGCCGGCTTCCTTCGCTAACGATATTTCTAGCACCATGATTGGCTCGAATTTTCTCTTTAAAAAAAAACAGTTCTAGCATAACAGCTTTTTGCGAGTATACGGAGCCCGTTTTCGCATTTCGTACTGACTCTATTCTCTCATCACTTGTTGTATGCTCTGTCCTTTTCTGTCTCTTTCTTTTTTCTTTTAATTCCTGTTCTTTTTGTCGCAAAAGCACTGCGCTGCGCGCCAGAGCAACCATAGAAAGGTGAGTGACGCGGTATCTTTATTTTATTTTATTGCGATAGCAATTATATGGACACTTCAAGCAGATTTCTGCCGTCGGCGTCGTCGTCGCTGTGAGGTTCCGTATAAAGTCCAAGGGCGATAAAACTAGGGCGCCTCGATCCCGGCGCCGCTTTACAGGGTGGGGACAGCCTTTGAACCGCCCCGCGCCGCCGCTCTGGCTTTTCGGCGCCATGTTGGTTCTTTCGCGCCGGCTGTCGAGCTGAACGGACGCCCGCTCCATTTGCTTTCTTTGTGGCGTTGTGGTGCGAGCTCGTGTTGTGTGTAGTCCCTTGTGATGTTCGTGCTTGTTAACGAAACATGACGGGCTGCTTTGTCGCTCTGTGCACTGGATCGACCGCAAAAGAGCCGCGGGTATTTTATTACCCCCGCGACGTTGAACAAGAAAGAAAAGGGCAGCGCAAGTAAAACGTGACAGATGGGTACCGACGGACACAACGAAGATATGCGAGTGAGGATCATGATTTTGTTAAGGATAATGTCCCTTTGTAATCCTTTTCATTTTCACAGAGAAGTTGCTTGTATAAGTTGGCGTGCCTTTTCTAGTGATCATAAGGCTGCAGTATGCTGTGATGGCCGTGTTTGACTTGTTGCAACGGCGTAGGTTTATTCTAGACGTTTGTGAATTGACCTTTTTTTGTAGCTAGAAGTATTGGGGCACTTGTAAACTCGTTTCCTGGATACGCGATCGATGCCAGTACCTACCTGGTCGATTTTTTCTCAGCAAAAATTAAACAAGCACAAAGCATCACTCTGTCGGAAGAGAGTGATGAGAGAAGTGACTTCATTATCGACTTAGTGGAAGTTTTTTCTCTTGCGGAAGATGTGCTCGCCCACTTGGCAGGCTTTTTCTTAAAGCCGATTATCCGCACTGGGGAACACTGCTCTGTGTGCATGTACATGCTAGCGGCTGAAGAACCTGGACAGGAACACCACCTTGCTCAACTAAATGAATATGTCCAAGGCGGCATATTTTAATTTATGCAAGCAGACAAATTCTGGACATTGTTTTTTAATGTGAGAGTGTTCTCAAGTCTTTTGCTGAAGCTCAAGAACTGAGCCGTCTGAGAAACACCATTGAAAGCACTGAAGGAAATTATTGGAAAGAATGTAACCCTGCCAGAAAACCCATGTTATCAGCACAAAGATGTGATTGGAAAACTTCTTGAGCGATTTGTGTCCACACATCTCCGCATCTATTTGCGATGGCTTAAAACTCCTGAAAAGGCAGCTGAGTGTTATGCTTGCAAGACTGTAGCAGGTACGAGCGTGCAGTAGGACAACCACATTTTAACCAGATAACCTCGCTGAGAGCTTATAAAGTGGAATAATTAGTGCTTACTTTTGTAAATAAATTGTGGTTGTGTTGAAAACTGTTCTCAATGCATTTTTCTTCTTCAGCAGGCACCTGAACTGCTACAGGCCTACTCACGCGACGTCTCCTAATTTTTCTCCCAGTTTCATAAATATGACGGGAAAACCCTAAGAAGCAAGATTACTATTACAAGAGCTTCAAACTTGACATTTCATCAAGTGTACAATTCCAGTAATATTTGTGGGTCGTTTACCAGTGAAATGAGTAAATAAAAAAGGGGGTAACCTCGCAAACGAATCGTGCTACCTTCAGGTTGTGATACACGCGAGAAGTGTCGGACTTCTTTTGAAAGTAGCACTTTATGCAAGCAAACTGTTTATCAGATGGTAAAGCATAAATTCTGCATTTAAATCACGTCGGTATCGCCCTTAGCAGGCCCGCCGCCCTTTCTTTCTGTCCAATGGTTAATCTGTAGCCGCCACACGCCCAGCGCCTCCGTATTGGAAAGAACCAAGATGTCGCCGAAAAGTGTGGGTGTCCCCACCCTGAAAGCGGCGCTGGGCATCGAGGCACCCTAGATAAAACCGTCTCCGCGCGCCGTATGCGCGAGTGAAAGAGCGCGGGGGATGCGCGCTATGACGGATAGCGAACGCACGGAGGAAAGCAAACGCCACTTCCGTCACGCGCAAAGGTTTTGTCGCATTTAGTGCTGCGGCACCAAATGCGTATCTTGCGACCGGGCGCAAGGGGAACTGGCCACTCAATCTCCCACACGAAAAGCGGAAAGCGGGAAGGCAGCGCGGGAGGGAGGGGGGGTGGGCAGCTTCTACTCTGCCAACAACTTCCAGCGCCCAGCGCCTCCATATTGGAAAGAACCAAGATGGCGCCGAAAAGTGTGGGTGTCCCCACCCTGAAAGCGGCGCTGGGCATCGAGGCACCCTAGATAAAACCGTCGCCGCGAGCCGTATGCGCGAGTGAAAGAGCGCGGGGGATGCGCGCTATCACGGATCGATATCACGGAGCGATGGCCTAGCGGTAGAGCATCCGCCTCGTATGCGGGAGGTACCGGCTTCAAATCCCGGTGCCGCCGGGAACCCACCGGTTTTAGGGGCGAAGCTCCTTATAGCGGCACCCGTTCGTCCCCGTCGTAGTAGGTAGCCACGTCTAGTTTTATGAATTGCTCAATAGATGGCGTTGTGTGTCCGTTTATGTATGTATACCCATATATACATATATACGTATAGTATAACCGGAAGCCGACTTCCGCTTCCGGTTCCGGAAGCCAGCTTCCGGCTTCCGGAGAACGCTTCCGGCGTTTTATGAAAAAAAAATTCCGAAAGTTGTGTCCGTAGCGCGGAATCGAACCAGGGACCCCTCGCTTCCGAACGCGCGGCGCTAACCACTACGCCACGAAGCGCACATAGACACACGCACCACGATGGCAATAAATACCCAACATTAACGAAAGGCCGCGTTTCTAGCGCGTTTCTAACGCGTTTGTGCTAGCGCGTTACCGCCCGTGTAAGAAGCTGGTGTAAGACGCTGTGGCCTCACCGCCTTACCTTCAACGCGTTTCGAACGCGCTGCCCAAGGCGGTGGCAAGTCAAGTTCAAGTCGAGGAGCGTTTATGAATACGGGGGGTATACTCTCTCAGCAGTCATGTGATGGCGTCGGCAAACGCGGTGCACGTTCCGGCATGTGTAAATGGCTGCGTAAGACGCTGTGGACGCTCCCCCTTACTAGAGAGTACTGCACGTTTCTAACGCGTTTGTGCTAGCGTCCCCTTAAGCGGGAGATCCTATGATTCCCTCCGGAGCTTCTCCCACTCATCATCATTCACCCCGTGGATATGCTGTGATCTTTTTCTAATGGGTAGAGATGTCCCCTGGCCTGGTGCTCGGCTGTCGTGGGGGTCCACATCTCGAAAGAGGGCCCAATAGAGATTTCAGCTCTTGTCTATGGGCGCCTCTTGTCCAACCACAGACGGCCTTGTAGACGAGCATTCGCCGCGGCTGTGGGAGGCAAGTGGTGCCGCCGGGTACCTACCGGTAAAATAGGTACAAGCGCGCTCCCGGCCTGGTGCTCGGCCATTATGGGACCTCAACGCTTGGAAAGGGGTGTTTGACCTCAACCCGATGCCGCCGGGCCATCGCCTTGCCATCGCCTAGCCACACGGCTCGGACCTTTGTGTGCGCTGTGCATTCGCCGCTCAGTTTCTGTTGAAGTGGTAGACCACACGAAAAGTGGTAGAAAAGTCGTTGAAGTGGTACACGAAAAGTCGTTGAAGTGGTAGACCACATGAAGTGGTGAACACCCGAAAAAATCTACTAGCGGTCGATGTCCAACACGCGGGTGCTTTGACGATTATGCGCAGCGTAACCGACCTTGATGGCATTCAGGTGCGCTCCTACATCCCTCTGGGATCTGATATAGTCATTGGCGTTATCTACGACGTCGGCGTGGCCATCCTTAACCACGATTTGTCAATTCTTGTCAAGCCAGCTAATGACGAGGTCATTGTTGATGTTATTCGGATAGGCAGTTCACGCTGGGTGAAGGTTGCATTCAAGGGTAACCATCTACCCTCGCATGTTAAGGTGGGACACTTTAGACATGCTGTGCGGCCTTTCATACCGAAGCCTCTTCAATGCCGCAAATGCATGAAACTGGGGCACGTGAGCAGCGTGTGAAAACCAGGTAACATGCCCCCGCTGCGCGGAGCCCCACGATGCAGATAAATGTGGCGTCACTGTAATGAAGTGTTCGAACTGCGGCGGGTCACATGAGGCTTAATCGAAGAATTGCCCACATATTAAAAAGGAAATGACCATCTTGAAAGAAATGGTGAGAGATCATTCAACTCATCGAGAAGCCGCCGCTAAGATCAGGAGGCGACGTTCCCGTCGCCGACGTTCTTCAAGAAAGGCTGTTGCCTCTACGACGCGCTTGCCACTTCCTATGACATCACCTCCTCCTCTGCTGCCCAGACCATACAATGCAGAAAGGACCACGAAGTACAAGGCCACTGAGAAGACGACATCTGCCGAATCTTGGCCGGCCCTACCAAAACGACAGCAAGCACCAACAGGATCGCGGCAAACTTCTGAAGGACAACCCTCGGCGTCTACTGTCAGTGATTTGTCCGACCAGTACAGGCAAGTGACTGTAATGCTGCAGTCGCTAATTAATACAATCCGCATGATCCTGAACAAGCTACAAACACCTGCAGCTCGAAGTGCTCTGCAAATACTGGATGCACTAAATCCAGTGCTTGCTAGCATCGTCTAATCACAATTGGCTCGACCAATAGTCGCCTTCCGCACTGAAGTTAAAGGTGCGTCGATCTTCCAGTGGAATGCCAGAGGTCTCAGGACCCGCATAGAAGACTTTCGCCAATTTGTTTTTACAAATAGCTTCCCCATACTGGTCATATGCGAACCAATACATCGATTCCACTCAGACTGCCTGGTTACGAACCTTTCGCCTCGTCCACATGCGGAGCATGCAGCAAAGTAGTCGTCTACATCCGCACGGATCTTACGTATGTCGCTCACGTGGTAGAGCCACATGACGGCAACCAATATGTCTGCCTGCATGTAAAAAAGAAGACTGTGTCATTTACACTTATTGGAGCCTACATATACCCAGCGGGTCACTTTGATGGCAAAAGGCTCAAGAGAATATTGCAGATGACCAATGGCCCCTGGGTTATCACAGGTGACTTTAACGCGCATCACCAGCTATGGGGAAGCACTAAAATTGATTCCAGAGGCAGGAGTCTTGCCTCCTTATACTGCCGACCATAATATGTGCTGTGTGAATGATGGCAGCCCTACATTTCTGCGAGACACGACCTGTTTAGACCGTAGCTGTTTAGACTTGACTTTGGTGTCACGACGCTTCGCCTCGAGCGTCCAATGGTTTACTGACATAGAGACACATGGAAGCGACCATATTCCAACATACATCAAGATTAGTGGAGTTGGGCAATGCTCCTCTACAGTCTTGCGTACAGTTGAGTGGTCAAGGTTTAAGGAGCATATGGATGACGCATGTCGGGAAGGCCTTTCACACAATATAGAAGACGAAATCGCGGTCTCAATGAAAGCATTCATGTGCTCGCTCACAAGGTCAGCAAGGCGAACACACTTCGACACAGAACTGGAGAGTCTGCGTGCGGAACGCCGACAGGCGGAAAGAAGGTATCGGTGCATGAAATCCGTTCTAGACCTGAGGGCTTCACGACGCATACAAAAGAAAGTTCAGCGTCGTATGGATAAACTGGAGGACAAGCGATGGAAATCTTTCTGTCAGACGCTTGATCCCCGAAGACCGCTCTCACACATATGGAGAACGGTTAGGGGTCTTCGCTCATGCCCGCATCAAAGGAAGCCCTTTGCTGCTCTGGCCCTCTACCAACACCGCTCGCAGTTTGAAGTGGCTGAAGAGTTCTGTGTGCGGGTTGCTGGATCCGTGATCATCCCTACTGACGCGGCTCTGAATGGCGTCCCTGAGGCACGTGTACCAGAAATGAACGTGCCATTTTCACCTGAAGAGCTCGACGCTGCGTTAGCGACCTGCAGGCGTTCTTCATCACCAGGACCAGATGGCATCACGTACGCTGCCCTATGCCACCTCGGACATGACGCACGTAGTGAGCTGCTCAACTACTACAATGAGTCTTGGCGAAACGGTGTTGTTCTTAAACAATGGAAATCGAGCCGCTTGATCCCCATTCTGAAACCTGGAAAGTCTCCGCTTGATTTATCATCATATCGTCCGATTGCGCTTTCGAGCTGCGTCGGCAAAGTGATGGAAAGAATGATTCTTGCTCGCTTGGAATGGTACCTCGAGCGATTCAACATCTATCCGGATGCTATAGCTGGCTTTCGTCGAGGTCGCTCGTCCATCGACAATGTTATTGACCTCGTTACCTGGGTCCAAGAGCAGAAACTCCTCAAGCGCCTACCAGTTGCACTTTTTCTCGATGTCAAAGGAGCATACGACAACGTCGCCCATGAGGCCATACTGAACTCACTTGAGGCTGTGGGAGTTGGTGGCCGGATGTATCAATGGATTCGGAACTATTTGACCGAGAGGTGCTTTTTCTTACAGACTGAAGACGGCCCTACTTCGTAACATTACATCTGCCGTGGTGTGCCGCAGGGTGGAGTGCTGAGCCCTATATTGTTCAACCTCGTCTTGGTAGGACTTGTGGAGTATTTACCGCGGACAGTTCATGTCTCTATATACGCCGACGACATTTGCATATGGGCCTCTGCAGTAACTCGGCCTCAGGTGCGGGCCAGGCTTCAGTGGGCGGCAACCATGACGGCGTCTTATCTACGAGAACAAGGCCTCAGTGTGTCTACAGAAAAATGCGCATTGGTTGGCTTTACGCGCAAACAAATGTCACTGTATCCAGTTTCAATCAATGGTCAAGCTGTGTCCTATGTTAAGACGCATCGCTTTCTGGGTGTCATCATCGACCGTATAAGCTCTCGTGGACCCCTCACTGCGTCTACCTGAAGAAGTTATTTGCTATTGCTCAGGTATTTAAATTTCTCTGCGGGAAAAACTGGGGTGCACCTGTACAACTGGGGTGCTACAGCTGTACAGGGTACTGTTCCTGGGACTCCTTCGTTACAGTCTGCCAGTTTTGTCAAATACATGCAAGACGAACATTCGCGCTCTTAAGCATACAAGGTCAAGCCCTACGCACGTGTTTAGGGCTGCCTCGGTGCACCTCAACAGACACACGTAGTTCCCCACTCCCTCAGAGCGCACATTCGTCATCTGTCAAGGATTCCCGACCATCACTTAGCTTCCCTACCAGCGGAGAGACCTCAAGCGACCTTTTCAAAAGTGATTAGCGCCCATCAAGAGTGTATACCGCCATCTTTTACACCGGCGTCGAAGCCTTCATCTCCCCTGTGGTGCCTGCGGCAGCCTCAAGTGAATTTTGTTATTCCCGGAATCACCAAGAAGGCCAATCATCCATCGCTGGCTCTGAAGCAACTGACGCTCCTATTAATGCACCAGACATATCCTGACTACATACATATATATACCGACGGCTCGACCTCACGTACCAGCTCAACTGCCGCATTCGTCGTTCCAGCCAAGCAAGTTGCAGTTAAATTCAAATTGTCACATATGACTACATCTACGTCGGCAGAACTTGCAGCCCTCCATGCAGCTGTGACCTACGTCACCGAAGAGCCGGCACAGAAATGGGTCATATTCTGTGACTCTAAGGCAGCCCTTCAAAGTATCAAGTCAGCCTTATATCACATAACTTACGAGCAGATGGTATGCGACATCAGGGAAGTACATCACCATGCTCTGGAAACAGGGCACAGCATAGTCTTCCAGTGGATTCCTGCTCACTGTGGCATCATCGGCAACGACATTGCTGACAGGGCTGCCCGATCTGCCCACGAAGACACCCAGACGCGTACAATACCTTTGGCGAGGACGGACACTGCCAGGGAACTTCGTCTGCTTGCACGCAAAACGTCACAAGCTTTATGGAGTTCAAGTGCCTTCAATTGCCGATTATATAAGTTGGACCCCTTGCTACGGCTACAACTGCCATCTAGCCTTTCCCGCGGCGAAGCAACCTTGCCGTGCCGCTTGTTGCTGGGAGTGGCGTTCACGAACGCTTACTCACATCGTATGGGAATGGCCGAGAGCCCGATGTGCGACTCCTGTATGTGCGAGGAAACCATCGAGCACCTATTATGTACAGCGGTGAGCACTGTTAGGGTGAACACGCGAGCGCGTGGCCGACGGCACTGTCAGCGCCCCGTTACGGTCATAACTGGAAACATTGCGCATGCGCATCACGCCTTCCGCGAAATAATTGTTCCACCGCGCGCATGACGTCATGAATGCACTTGTTCGTCGTCTGCTAGCCGCATTTTTGTTTTCTAAGCCCATGCATCCTGCATTTTAAGATTTCTTTAAACATCTGTGCTTGAACAGAACAAGACAAAAAAACTTGTATATCTATGGGGGCGTGTCTATTCGTTCCCTTCAAAGTTGTGCATGCAATGCTGTATATAAAAAAACCAAACATCTTTCGCAGCCGTTCATTCTGTCGCCAGATCGTATTATGGCTAGGGTTCCCGATGATGAACGGCGCTCAATTGTCGATGTTTCCCTGAAAGGTTATTCCCAGCGGTATATTGGCGCTTTAGTTAATAGGCCCCTGAAGACTGTGAACAGGATAATTCAAGCCTACAAGTATGAAGGTCGCATTCAGGATGCACCCCGCGCGCCCCGCCCTAAAGCTACCACAGACGATGAAGACGCCCTCATAGTTGCAGCTGCTGTTCGTAACCCTTTCTTGCCAGCCCCAGCAATACGCGAGGACTTGGATTTGGACGCTTCGGACACCACTGTTCGACGTCGCCTGCGTACTGCGGGCCTTCGCAGTCGCGTCGCAGCGCAGAAGCCACTACTAACGGCGGCAAACAAGGACGCACGACGGCAGTTCGCTGAGCTGCACGAAGCATGGACATCAGAAGAGTGGGGTCGCGTCATCTTTTCGGATGAGTCGACGTTTTCGACGCGACAAGACCAAAGATTGCGTGTTTGGAGACTACCAGGCACACGGTGAGGCAAACTTCCTGCTTTGAAAAGCAATTGTTTTAGTTAACGTCACAATGCCACGCAGGAACGACCCGGACAACGTGCAAGGTGTTTCTGCCACTGGGAGATCGAGTGTGAGCGTGTGGGGTGCTGTTTCAAGATATGGTTTAGGGCCCCTGCAACGTATACGTGGACACTTATCGTCGGAACAATACTGCAACATTTTGAACAATGTGCTGTTGCCATATGCGAGCAGTTTATTCCCAGACGGTGATTACCTGTTCCAACAGGACCGGTCACCGATACACACGGCGCGGGCTGTCAAGGAGTTCCAGGCGGAGCAGCACATGCAGCTACTGGAATGGCCTCCGAAAGGAGCGGACCTGAATGTGATAGAAAACATGTGGGGCCGTCTGAAAGCTTCTTTGGCAAGGAAGCCCCTTTATTCCGCGACTTCGGACCAGTTGTGGGCGCAAGTCAGCAACGAGTGGGAAAGGCTGAAAGCCGATCGGGAATATGTTCGATCACTTTACGACTCGTTACCGTCCAGAATAGCTGCAGTCGTTGCTGTAAGTGGTCACATGACTCGCTATTAGATTTGCTCATGTTTTTATATTTGTTCTCATGGTCTTGTTTAACTTGAATTGCAAAAGTGCAATTTTCTTGAATAAAAAGTTTAATAATTATCCCTCTTACACTCACTTTTTTCCTTCACGCGCCAATCTTCAATCCAGATGGACCTTGAAATGCAGAAGGTATCAGCTCAGCGAACAAGAAATGCGGCTAGCAGACGACGAACAAGCGTATCGATGACGTGATGCGCGCGGTGGAAAGAGTGTTTCGCAAAGCACATGCTGCGCATGTGCAATGTTTCCAACGATGGCTGTTACGCGGCGCTGATAGTGCCGTCGGCCACGCGCTCGCGTGTTCACCCTAACAGTGCTCACCGCTGTACCTGTCCTCGCTACGACATACAACGCCTCTCTCTCAGGACAACTTTAAACCGGCTGGACTCGAGACCGTTCCCCGAGTCAAAGATACTCGGACCGTGGCTACACCCGTCATTGGCACAAAAATCGTTGCGTGCATTAGTACAGTATATGAAGTGCACCGGTTTAAGAGACCGCCTATAGTGTCCCTGTACATCGTCCCACGTGTACTCAGTGCTCATTCTCTCCCTATTTTTCTCTTTCTATTTCCCCTTTCCCTTACCCCTAGTGCAGGGTAGCAAACCAGATGCTCTTCTGATTGACCTCCCTGCCTTTCCTCTCCTTGCTCTCTCTCTCTCTCTGCTATCGACATTGATGCTTCGCCCTTCGGGCGAAACTGTGACTTTTTTTTTACTTAGTACCATCCAACAATTAAGGCCGCTAAGGCCATTGACAGGCCAACATTAACTAGATAGAACATCACCTTGTATAGCATTAACTGATATACCATGAAATGGCTGACACTAAATATAAAAGGTCCTCAATCGTTTCGGGCTGAAATATCATCGCGAGCGAAGTCGTCCCACGGGCCACTGCGCCGAGTCTCGCTCGAGTGTAGGCGTTGCCAACTGAACGCTAATATCATGCGCGACCGTCATCGGAAATCAATAACAGAAGACGTCGTCTGATAACCGCTTCCTCAAAAAAGAAAGAAAAATCTAAAGCTCTTCCTGATGCAACATTTTTCTTTTTGTTTCTTTTTTATGTTCCGCGAGCTCACTACCATTACACCGTTTTCGTTTTCGTAATGATTCCGTCGCACATTTCTCGAAGAAAGAAAGCAATGACATAATCTGCCTGTGCAGCTGCCTTCGCTTTGCCATCACTTTCGTGTCGAGACGGGATTTTACGGCGACTGAAGATCGAATAAATATATATATTGATACAAAAAAAGAACGAGGTATCAGTCTAGTTTGAATGACTGAAAAAATAAAATAACGAGTTAGATCGCCGGCTCATTTTAAAGCGTAAAGACTCAAGCAAGGCAATTTGTGCGCGGAAAGACGAATGGATGGCGTTCCGAGAGACGGCTGACGACTTAAGTGAACGTCGCAGCCACACCGCCAATTCTCGGCGAAAATTTAAAAAGAAAAATCCTTTTTTTTTGTAAGTTTCAGGACTATACATATATATCGTACATGCACCGTTGCGGCCGTGTCATTTTCACGGGCGGAGAAACAGGGCGATGTAGGCCCCGAAAAGTTTCGAACATCGCATTAGGGCGCATACTGATGACACATCTCGGTAGGTAACAAGTCGTTAACAAGAGAAGAAGAAAACGGTGAAAGGGGGCGTGTTATATCGCGTACACACCAGAGAATATGTTTTTGTGTGTTTTACACAACTGATGCCTTTCTGTCTGTTTAGTTTGCGCATTTTCATATACATGGTGTCTCAACTATCATGCACCAGGACTTAAAAATATTCAAGTGCCACGTAACTGGAAAGAACCAAGGTAATGTTGCTTGCCATCGCTTGGAGATACTCAGATTATTTTTGCATTCCGCCTAATTACATAATTAGTCTTGATTAATTATTCAACTTCTCAAATACTATAATAATATTAAAAGTGTAAATGAGAAAATTGTAGAACATGAAGAACTCCCGATACAGCTTTCTGTTGCTCGATACGTGCTACATAAAAGTGTTTTTCTGAGCGTGAAAGAAGCCCGCGAATACACGCAAAGCGCGTCGATCGGAATTTTAACGCGATAGCGGTAAGGGCCCCGTGTCGCAGAAGATCCGGCGTCGACGTCGGCGTTGGCTTCGGCGTCGGCGTCGGCGTTAAGCATCGGCGTCTGGGGGAAATAATCATGCCAAACCACATCATCCCGAACCACCCCACCACACAGGCCCTCCGCGTGGCGCAAAGCGTTAGTGAACAAAAATTGAATTTCTCAAAGTAAAATTCGTCAGAAAAATCGTAAAGTACGACTTAACCACTACCTACAGACGTGATAGCGTCGGATTGTAATTTGAATATACGAGAAAAAAGTCTGATAAGCAGCCATTGATCTTCGAATGCTATCAGGTTCCGCTCTTAAAGGCGAAGCTAAAGCGTCCTCCAATTCTGATGGTGTTTCGCTGTACTTTGGTTCTAGGCAACATTGAGGGGAATGTTGAAAACCGAGCCTTTCTAAATTTTGGACACGCGCGAACCTCGCGGCAACAGCAAACAATTAATATAATAATAAAAAAGGTCTTATGGCCTTAAGACGGCTTAAATTGCTCCTGTAAAAATGTCTTCCCAGCAATGCATTTCTGTTTAAAATTGAAGCCGACTTTAAGGGAATCAGTGTAAGCTTGGTCTTTGTAAGCTGGCTTTCCCACGTTGTGTGTTGCAGTGAAGCGTACTCATAAAGAAAAATGTGACGCGAACGGAGCCCGAACGGAGCTCCAGTTTTTTGCGTGTATTCGCGGGCTTCTTTCACGATCGGAAAAACGCCTTTATGTACCACGTATTGATCAACAGAAAGCTTTATAGGGAGTTCTTCATGTTGTTCTACAATTTTCTCACTAACACTTTTAATCTAATTGTAATATTTGAGAAGTTAATTAATTATAACTAATTATGTAATTAGGCAGAATGCCAAGAACAATCCGAGTACCTCGAAGCGACAGCAAACAATATTACCTTGGTTCTGTCCAGCTACGTTGCGTTTGCATATCTTTAAGTCCTGGTGCATGATAGTTGGGACACCCTGTAAACTGGATTCATCGTTCCAGTTGCCCGTACTTTATGGGGCCTTAGCGCATGCCAGCACCTGCTCTAATCCAAAACCTTTTGCAGCCTTAGCGATCGGAATCCGGTGTCCTGAGACACATTTGCATGTGACCTGCGCCACACTTGATGAACTTGTGGACGCCCTCGTAGGGCTTGTGCTCTTTATGATTATAGATTTGAGCAGGAGCGAAGCTTCAGTGACGTACGAGCAAACCGTGAGCAGAAACAATTGTGCAGTGGTTCTGTTTTTTTTTTTTTTTATAAACACACTAAGAGCTGTTAGATCGCGGTTCTCGAGATTTCACTCCCTGTTTCTCTAAGTTAAAACAAAAAGCCGCTGCGCTGTCAGCACTTGGTTAAGATGTCCACGCTTTGAATCGCAGTAAACGATGATCTATAAATTATAGCTCCCATCCATCGCTCGCGCTCTTTTCTCTTCTTTAATTCCGGATGGGCGGTGTAAAAACAACGTCTTCTGTGGTGTTTGTTTTCGGGACACCGATTTGTTAACGTTTACGAGTGACTTGTAGCGCGTTTGCTAAACGAGAGTTTACGATTGTTTTGTCCGTGTTCCAAGGTCGCAACGGCCCACGCCAATCAATTTCCTGGAAACTTCACGTTTTCGAAGTGTTACAGGCGTCGCCGTACGTCTTTACTTGCTTTTCTGACTTATATAGAAACGAAGTAGCTTAAGTGAAAGAAATGCCAAGTGTCGTTTACTTTCGTATCGGCTTTTGCAGACGTCCGCTGGTCCTGAGAGGGAGCGGGCACTTACTTGTCACGAAGAAGCACACGGATGGATTCCTGAAACGGTTGCGGAATGCTGCAGCGTCGTATGGTTTCTTTTAAATTTGACTACACTCATTTTCCATTTTGTTTCCGTGTCTCCTATTGCTCGTCGCATTCTTTTCAGAAATTTTTTCCGCTCAACAAGATTTGTTACCTTTCAGCTTACTTTGTGCAATGAAAATAAACTCACTGCTTCATTTCCTTTTTCACGTGTTTACACGATTAGAGAGAGCAAGTGCCTCTTAAAGTACTGTTTCCTATTTTTAGTTACTGCATCCAGGATTGATGCACCGTAACGCGTGAGTTAGATATGCCGTTATGAGTGGCAAGGAAGACCCTCTGAAAGAACTTTTATTATTTATTAAATGACGAAGTATGGCATTCATTATGAAATGTGCAGCAGAATGACAACAGTCCCGGCTGTCACCTCTCCCATGTTTATAACCAGCAGGCGACAAGTGCCATAAAGAAATGCTCGCATACAAGAACTCTCTACGAGAACCTGTTGTTTGGCATCCGCCGTGGCATTCCTGCCAAGCGCCAGTGACTGCGCTTCCTTCTGGAATGCGCGGTGCCCTTGAAGGCGAGGCTTTGATGTCTAAAACATCGCGTACGCAATAAAAAAGAAGAAAAGTACGCAGAATACAACGCGTACGTCGGAGTACATGTGAAACGACGCTTTATTCAAGCTGCGTGTATTAAATCCATTACAACTAACGGTAATGCGCATACTTGTGTCTACGTTTACTTTCATCCTATGCAGCTCGCAACGTCATGCAACGTTTATGTTTATCCACCACTGTTGTAGCGGGTGACAGAGTGACGGAGACGGCCTAAGAGCAAATGCACAACAACCTTTATTTCAGAGACAACGAACTATATATATATATATATATATATATATATATATATATATATATATATACAGGGTGTTTCAGCGAACACTTTCAAAAATTCTTAAAGGTTGCCTGTGGTAGATAGCACAATTCTAGCTCATGAGCTGGTTTACTCGACGTGGAGGACATTGCTTGCACAAGAAATTGAAATGCATAATTGAATAATTAACAGAAATTCACTAATTAAGGTTCTTAACTAATTACCTGATGGCCCATATTGCAATTTACAAATTGTGGCCGTGGAGTTCGCAAGGCGGATCCACTTGGAACGAATTCTCGGGATGACACCAGTTTCGAGATATTAATTCCCAAACTTTGCGGAGAAATACATTGGCGTTCCAGTTAATTTTGTGCTTCAATGCAAAAAGCGACGTTTTGTTAAGAACCTAATTGGAACGCCAATGCATTTCTCCGCAAAGTTCAAGAATTAATATCTCGAAACTGGTGTCATCCCGAGAATTCGTTCCAAGTGGATCCGCCTTGCGAACTCCACGGCCACAATTTGTAAATTGCAATATGGGCCATCAGGTAATTAGTTAAAAACTAAATTAGTAAATTTTTGTTAGTTATTCGATTATGCATTTAATTTTTTTGTGCAAGGAATGTCCGCCTCTTCGAGTAGACCAGCTCATTAACTAGAATTGGGCTATCTGCCACATGCAACCTTAAATAAATTTTGAAAGTGTTCGCTGAAAGACCCTGTATATATATATAATATATATATATATATATATATATATATATATATATATATATAGGCTGCTTATTGCCTATGACGTAACACAATAGAACGAATCATGTTTGACGCGTGTTAGCACAGCACTTCCAAGCACTTCATATCAACCACAAAAGTCAACTTTACTCTCACGCAATTTCGTGCACATGCAGTGCGAGATGTCTACGCAGCGATGTCACAAGGACGACAGCGATATGACGATTGACGCCGGTCGACGGAACAATCGCGATGACAGGTGTGTAGGTACAGAGAAGTGGAACGCATGTGTAGCTCCATTCAAAGATTACGCAACTCTCACGTCACAGTAGGACACACACATTGGCCAAGAATTGGCACACACCCAGTGGCACGTACCAAACGGCTAAATAAAAAAAAAAGTAATAATGTAAATCGAAGACTGCGTTTAATATAACAGGTTACGCCATTAAGACGCCGGTGTGGTTTAGAGGGCGCATCTAAAATTCTGTGATTTTACGTACCAAAACCACGATCCGATATGAGGCACATCGTAGGCTTTAGATTAAGTTTGACGGTCCGGGGGTTCTTTAACGTGCGCCTAAATCTAAGTACACGAGGGTTTTCGCATTTCGCCCCCATCGAAATGCGAACGCTGCGGTGGGGCTCGAACTTGCGACCTCGAGCTTAGCAGCGCAACTATACATAGCCTCTAAGGTACCCTGGCGGGTGTAAGTGCTCTTTGTCACTGGCCGGCCACCACCGCTGATATTATGTCCAGCAGCAGGATTGGCTGGAATTAGCGCTTACGTAATATAACGTAAGACATTTTTGTGAACGTGGGCACAGAGGAAGCATCATACGTGTTGCTTAAACACGAGCAGAATGCATGATGTGGGGCGCTATAATGTAAACCTTATTCCGTACTGGTTTTTTTTTTTTTCATTTCTCCAATCAAGCCTCCGCGATGGGTCAAAAATTTTTCGGGTTGCCCCCGCTTCGCCTGTCTGTCATGCGACGTCCCGAAAACCGCGAGAGCTCTTATGTTGATATGACGTGAACGCACTGAATATGCTGCTTTAGACCAAAGAAAAGAAAAATAATTATTGACAATTCCATACCTTTTTCGCCATTAGCCCTCTGCTATTGATAAAGAGATTTCGGGCTGCGCCCGCTTCGCCGTTCTGTCTCGCGACGTCACAAAACCACGACAACTAACCACGCCAAAGTGCCGTGTACTCATTGAAGATGAATTAATATGCCGGACAAAAATGATTTCTTTTCATAATAGCCGGAGACTGCCCCGTTCTGAAAGGAGTACAAAATGTCTGCACAATGATTGCTGTGACAGTGGCTACTTCGAGCTGCCGGGGAGAACGGATTTATTTGCATAACAAAATTTTCGCATTTTGAGCCGTTTCGGCACGCATACGACATCACTCTGCCAATTCCTCTTCGCTCAGGATCCGCTTTAGTGGCATTTGAAACCTTCCGTTGCACGCCGCCGCGATTTTCGGCCAGCCACCGCAAGCCAAGCAAGAGGAAGAGAGAGAATAAACATCTTTATTAAGAGATTATTTTAGGAGTTTTCTTCGGGGTGGTCTCCCCTTTCCAGGAAACCATAGGCTTTTGCCGTGTCCACGGCCCTCGCTACCAGCTGGCGCTGGCTTGCGAGGGTGGAGCTGGCTAGGGCACTCTCCCAAATCTCAGGTGTGTGGTATGGATTGGGTGATTCTCTAAGGGGTGATTCTGTACAGCCCCCTACCATGTGGTAGAGGGTGCCCTGTGCTCCACAAAAGTGGCAAAGTGGAGAGGACATATAGGGGGTGAAGTGGCAGTTTCTAGATGGGTGGGGGAGGTGTTGGTTTGCAGTGCTCTAAGAATGCGGTCATTGCCATTGGTTAGTTCTTTATGCGGGGTCGGAAGTATTCTTCGTTGCAACCTATAGTGCATAGTGATTTCCTGATAAGAGACTAGAGGGTGTGGTCGCCAGGGCTCCTCGGTTGGGGAAGCGGACCATGGCAGACTCCGGCACCACTCTCCTCAACCGGTTGTCTACTTTGACTGCGCTAGCTCGACCACACAAAAACCATCCACACTTCTTCGTGCACCTCGCCTCTTGTCAGCCAATCAGATAAGCAAAACCTGTCGTGGTAGGCAATGATATTCGCTTTGAAAGCAGACAAAAGGTAACCTCCTACAAACGAGGAAAGCACTTGATTGGGCGGTTCAAGCAACGTTGCGGGTCACCACCCTATGCTTGCGTCGGTGGTTACGTAAATTTGACGTCAGCAGAGTAGAATAAAAGAAAGTTGGAATAGTTTTACGCTGTAGGGCCCCTGGTATCTATTTCGTTGCCCTCGATTCATCGTGAGGCATTTGCGAAGACATTCGTGAGAGCTGAGCGGGAAGCGGCGCATTTGCGTAACTGCCGTTGTGTATGTTGAAAATTTTTCTTCTTTCTTTCTGGGGATTTACGTGCCAAAACCAGTTCTGATTATGAGGCATGCCGTAGTGGAGGGCTCCGGATTAATTTTGAGCACCTGGGGTTCCTTAACGTGCACTATATATACAACGCAAGCACACGGACGTTTTTGCATTTCGCCTCCATCGAAATGGGGTCGCCGCGGTTGAGAAAATTTCGATGTGGCTGTTTCTGTTGTGATTTATCAGCTCGATAAACTATTTGTGCTACTCCCTTTGATTAGAAGTGACGAGACAAGCCGGTCTCGGGACAAATCGAAACGTCATGATCGTGGTGCACTTCAATATGTAAACCCAAAAATGTGTACGTACTTACACGCAGTGCAAATTTCGTTTAGAGAGAGAGAGTGAGAGTGAGGATAAAATTTGAAATGAATGAGATCTCACTGAAGTGATAAGCTTGAATGTCTGTCTGCATTTCATTAAAGAGTGTTGAGGTTGCGTTATCTCGATTTAAAAGTGAACCTCAACACTCTTTAATGAAAAGACAGAGAGAAATTCAACCTTATCACTTCGCTTTATCTCGATGTTTCATTACCCTTAATATGCCGATGAGTCATCCCTATTTTAATAAAGCTTTACCATACCATAACATCTCTAAGTTCTTATTTTCTCGTTGGAATTTAACCACCGGGTGACAAAGGTTACAGACAAAATAAAATAACGCGCAAGGGAAATGGAACGCGTTGACAAGTCGAGCTTTCTCGTGTCGACGGAAAGTATTGAAAAGCTGATAAGGGTTGCAATTTCTTACTTATCGACATTGCAAGGTGCCTCTGTTTCCGTCGGTGCCTACGGCATAAGCACTCGTCAGGCTTTTATGCCATCGGGCGAAGACGGAAGAATTCGAAAACAAATTACTTGTCGACACTTATTGCGAGAACGTGGGACAGTGCATATGACGGGGTCATGAAACTGCTCAGTGGCGATGATGATAATCACTATGATGCTCAGCTGTGGCACGTACCCGTAAATGGAGATCGTGCATGAATCGGGCGACGAGAAGACACAAACATGGAAAAGGAAACGTGACAACCCCCCTCCTCCTACCCCCCCCCCCAGAATTGTGCGTGCAGGTGTGTGTGTTGTGTGTGACATCCCTAAATATAGTCTTCCTCACTCTCGCTACCTAGAGTAGTTAATTATTAAATTATTAAATTCTGGGGTTTACCTGCCAAAACCTCGATATCCTTATGAGGCACGCCGTAATGTACGGGGAGACTTCAAATTCATTTAGAACACCTGGAGTTGTTTAACGTGCACCTAATGCACGGTACAAGGGCGTTCTTTTGCATTTCATCCCCATCGAAGTCCCGGGCCTTCGGACTTAGCAGCGCGACGCCAAAGCCACTGCGCCACCACGGCGGTTGCATGCCTAAAGCAGTTAGAGACGCCTGTGTGATCAAAATTAATTTATGCAGCTGCAGCTCAACGTGTACCTGCTCAATGAATATGCACGCGTTCATCTCATGTATATGCCACAAAGCGAGCCTCTCCTCGGAACCAATCCATATGCGAGCAAGCTTCGCCAAGATCCCCGTCGTCCCAGAGAGCGTGCCTCGCTCGGTGATGAGCACATCATCTCGACGTCTATAGAGCCCCTCTCTCGCACGCAGCTTGGTCAAAGCCTGAACAGCGCTTCGAGCCACTTCCGGGACGAGAAAAGTATAGGCACTGACAAGTTTCCGAGAAATTTAGGGGTTCAGAAGCACGTGGGATGACTAATAAGACGCTCGCGACGGTTTCGCTGCACTCGGCGCGCGCATCAATGCAGAATTCAAATACGGAAGAAGATTTAGCTCTGAGCTTCGCGATTAAAATGCAGGTGGAAAAATGCTATAACTTCGCGACCGCTCGTCCTGACTTGAATAAAATTTATTGCATTTGAAACGAAAAGCTGTATTCTAGTAAATGTTGGGGAGCAAGTTTTTGATTAGGTCGACAAGTGTTTTGCAATGAAAAGTTGCCGGAAATCTAAAGTTTAGATAGAAGTCTAAGAATCTGGTTTACAGCTTAGTAGCCCGACAAGGAAAAAAAAAAGAAATATCACGATTCTGTAACCTGCATCTGGTAAAGCGTCTGAAGCGAGTGCACTTCACGCTGTAGTTTGCACTTTATGTGTTGTCGTTACATTGTTTACAAGAGCATTGCAGAAGTCCAACCCATAAATGATGGGCACAATTGAGAGCCGTGCATTATATTTCAATATTCTACTTTACACTTCGTGTGTGTTATTTATTTTATTTAGCGCAAATGCGCGCAACTGCGTAAACTCTCAGGCATACCTGTCCAGTCGATTTTTTGCGCACGCGGCAAACGCCCATGAGGCTTATCTGGTTGACGAAGTGTTTCTGGATTTTGACTACTGATTTTGATATACAAACAGATAATTACATTTCTGTTCCAGTAACTGAATTGTATTTATTTAAGTTAGTCTGCAGTTATTCTACATGCGTCAACTTTGTTCATACTAAAAGCCGAAATTATCTAAATGTGTGCCCGTATTTATAATGAGTGAGCACCTAACGGAGTACAAATCAAGCTGAATACAGTCTGTTTTTGGCATCATAACCAGTCACGTAATTGTGCTGCTAAAATATTGAATTTTTCTCCTAGATTCAGCATTTTCTCTAAAGTGCACTCTCTGAGAAAGCCATACACTATTCTTCTCGGAGCTTGGGTCATCGTATGGTTTTATATCGGGGTGCCTGAAACCGTTACTTTTCGTATACCCACACCCGTCCTTGCGATTGTATTTGCAGTGCGAGACCAACAGCGTATCGGTATATTGAGTGTGCGATTAAAATAATTGAGATGATTCACGTACACCGATTCCCACAGCGTGTGGAAGCAGCATAGTATTTTTTTTCTGTGTTTCCGCGTGTTTCAAGCATTAAGCATATTAGCATAAAAGTTATAAACTCCTAATGACATGCTTAGCCGTGCGCTTATTTCAATAATTAAATAAGCACTGTCGATATTAAGCGTATTCAGCCTGATGGGGAAAGGTTGTCGAGTAACACCACATACAGGCATCTCTGTCACCACAGTTCTCTCCAACGACGCAGCATTTGCAGAATAAGTGGCGATCGATTGTATTGCAAATTTGGCCTTAATAGGCAACTCTGTCGTTTCTATTACAGCGAAGCTGTCTGTGCAAAAACGTTAGATGCATGCGTGTTTTCAGGCTGCCCTAGGATGCTATTTTGGAGGACGACGAAATAAACAGGTTGGCCTAAATGATGAAGTTAAGGCACTTAATTTGCGTCAAGTGATAAGTGACAGTTACAAAAAATCCAGCTTCCGTATGCAGTCAACTAAAGGGGGTACTTATTCACCATGGTGGAGTGAACGCGAATATAGAAGAAAGGCAGCCTGGAGAAAGTTACTGTGTAATCAAGGTCCACGTAATTGGAATGACTGTAAATTTGTTGCAGCTACATTCAGGCAAACATTTGAAAAAGCGAAAGAAAATCATAACACTAAACATTACAGTTACCTATCGCAGTATAGTAATAAAAAGCCCTATTTAGGTTTCTACGGTTTAAAAAGATTGTTTCCGCCCCGATAAATGTAGTCTGTTAGCTTAACTTCCACTGAATTGGTACAGTCACTGGAGGAGATTGCAAAAGGCTTAGAGCGTCGATTCACATCACTTCGCCCCTATCATATACCGGCGCCTGAAACAGCTAATGATTACATAGACAGTCACATTAGAAGAACTAATGAGAGTGGTAAAGATGCTGCCAGCTTCAGCCCCAGGTCCTCGGCATAACTACAGCGAAGATAAAACTATTATTCGAATTATCTCCCCAGGATTTGCTTAATTTTATACATTTCTCGATTAAAATGCATGGATTTATCCAGATTGGAAGGTTGCCAAAATAATTCCGCTACTCAAAAAGCCGGGTGATGGATATACAACAGACAACATTAGACCTATTTCTCTGACCTCAAATACCGTAAAGTTAATCGAGAGAGTTCTGTATGGTCACATCGATAGGTGGATAGGCGAGAACCAAATATTAAGTGATTCTCAAATAGGATTCATGCCCGGCTGCTCAATTTGGTGTGCTCATGTTGACTTAGAGAGTCGAATTCAACTCGCTCGCCGCAACAACCAGTACGCGGTCTTAGTGACATTAGACATTGCGAAGGCGTATGACAGTGTCGATCACAGTACCTTAATCAACAGACTCGAAAGTGTGAATCTCCCACAGTATATAATTGCATGGATTCAAAATATTCTAAGCGTACGCACATTTTATTGCTATCAAAACGGCCTTTCTTCTCGCAGTTCCAAACAGACAAGGGGCGTTCCTCAAGGCGCAGTGCTTTCCCCCGTATTATTTAATATTTTACCCAATCACATCCTGACACATCATGACGTACAGGTATACGTATACGCTGATGATATCGCATTTTTATCGGTATCAAATCATATACATAGCCTATATAAAACTTTGCAATCGTATTTGAATCAGATTGAAATTTGGCTGAAAGGAATACAAATGTAGCGAAATGTCAACAAAAGTGCAATCATTGTTTTTCCCTTAACTTTTCCTATTCGAATAACACTGTCGTATGACCAGGAGATTATTCCGCAGATGCAATCTTTAAAATATCTGGAAATGATTTACACAGAAAAGCTTAATTGGAAGATACACATAGAATAGATCGCATCTAAAGGAACATGCGCTCTTGGTTTATAACGAAGAGTCAGCAGCAATCGTTTTGGAATGCGCAGGGAGACCTTGCTGATGATTTATTGCATGTATGTCCACCCCATTCTAGAGTTTGGATGCGTGTTATTTCCTGGACGTCCTACTTATAAATTACGCCCTCTGGTTCTTTTAGAACGCGAATCACTACGTCTATGTCTCGGCCTTCAAAATTTGTAGCGAATAATATTCTTTATCATGAAACTCACCTGCCTTCTCTTCAAACTCGATTTCGCATACTGACAGTCCTAACACTATTGAACATATATGCTTCTTCCCAGAGACGCTCTTTATATATGTTTATTAGAGAACCGACTGCATTCTTTGAGAATCAATGGTCCAGACTGCATTGTCCCCAGGTAGTTTTTGTGCAGAAACTATTAGAGCCATTACAAATATCAATCCGTGATGTGGCTTTTCAAAATTTACCTACTGCGACAGCAAGCATTGAATTCGATTATATATTTTCTAATAACGCTAAACTCCTGCCTATTCGATACCTAAAAGGTTTGTTAGATGACCACCTCGAGAACCTCTAAATAAATGCAGTAATAGCCACAGATGCTTCTGTCAGTGAAGAGAAGGCAGGAGTGGGTATTTTTTCGGCATCATTAATTTGGTCTTTCTCCCTTCGACTACCCTACTTTACGCCAATATTTCAGGCGGAGTTATTGGCGATCATCCTAGCTCTGCGAAAACTTCCTACATATATATTACTTCAGCCGTAATCTTAACCGACTCCTTGTCTGTTTGCTCCGCTTTATCAGTGCCCCCTTCATCTATCATTCTCCGAGAATTTCATTCATCCATACCCCAACATTTACGCCTTATCCATCTGGTATGGGTGCCAGGGCAGTGGGGCTCACTTTAAACAAATCAGCAGACGCACTAGCAGCGGCATCTCTTAAAGGCCCGGTACTGAGGATCCCAAGACCTTCGGCATACGTCACTTCTGCGAGATTAAAAAAAATTTCCGTCCAAGAAAAACATGCCAAATCATGTGTACTAAATAACACCGATTTTCAGCACCTTAGATTTCCTTAGCACAGCAGATGGTGTTCAACAAGAAAATTTGAAGTTTCATTTACTAGAATGCGTTGCCGAATACCAAGGCTTAATTTCTATTCCCATAGGTCTGGTTTGGCACCTTCCCCTCAATGTTTTTATTGCAATGAACCCGAAACTATGGATCATTTCTTTATAGAGTGTCGTAGGTTCACCATGCATAGTAAACAACCTCTAGCAGGTCCCCTCCGCCAACTTGGATTGACCATTACGCTACCTATCATTCTATCTCTGGGGGCGTCGGCACTAGGACACTGTAATAGGAACGTATGTGATGTCATATTTAATTTTGTAATGGAAACAAGGAGATGGCCATGCTAATTTTTTTCACAAGACAAAAAAATATTTGCTTCAAATTTTAAGATGTTATAGCATGAAAATTAATATTAACGATTACAATTCATTTATTGTCTCATTCTTAAGTAAGAAAAATCCCATTTAAGTATCCATCATTTTTCTTCCTATTGCCGCCCGATTCATGGCCAATCCCCCGTAGTGGGTTGTGCTATATCTATAGGCACCACACCAAACCAAATATTCTGGTGCTGAAACCTTTCTCTATTTATGTGCTTTTCGGGGATCAGTATCAAGCAATGACATTTGTAGAGAATCCTGAAGACTCCTACTCTGCTGGGAGATCTCCCGCAGAGCTTGCCATGGAAGAGATGGTCTTGGACTTGTCTGGCGGCCAGCACAGACCACCCGCGGCTCGGAAAAGGCTCAGTTCTTCAGTAGGATCAGACGCTGCTGATCGTGAGCTTTTTGACTCAAGATCGGAATATTCGGATCCCTTCATACCTGCCAAGCACCGCCATCCGAGACGCACGTCTCCGGCCGTTGCCCCGGCATCGTCATCAAGCGAAGCGACCATCATATACAACATCGTGACTACGACAGTAGCTTTCACTGCCCGTCGACGCGACGGTAAGCCTGAATGTTATCGCCCGACAGAAACTTCATGATTTCTTCTTCAAACTTGCCCCTGGACTAATCGAAGAAGTTCGCGTGAACCCCTGGAAAAATGTCAGAGCCGTTGACACAACAGATGATAAGATGGTGCAAATTCTGCTTGGTTTGTCTGAAATCTGTGGTGTGCACGCGCGGACCTACACACCACAGGGTGTCGTATCTGATGTCGTGTCGACTTGGATCTCAAAGATGACGGTTTTAAGAGCATGATCGTTTGCACACCATCATGCAAAATAATTAGCGTTCGTAGGTTTGGCTCGTCAAAATGTATGAAGATATTTTTGGCCTGTAGAAAGCTGCCTGTTCATATAGAGGCTGGACGTGCGCTATCCTGGAGCGGAATCTTATAACGGTTCCGAATGCGAACCAGTTCGCTTCCCCGCGTACGTCACTAAATAGGCCACTCCCAAGCCGGAGGTGGAAGACGGGGAGGACACGACCAATAAATGAGAGGGTGCCGCCTCTGAAGTGTACGTCATCATATGACGAGATAATCGAGGAATTGCGGAATGTTTCTTCTTGCTCAATAAATATGAACTATTATTTAAATATTGTCCTGAAAGTTTTCAAATATCGTCGCGTGTTGACATATTCCTTTATTGTACATTGGGCAATATTATAATACCATTTGGTTAACTGTTCGTCGCCAGGCGGTAATCCACGCGTTAAATATTGTAACTAGAGGCTCTATTCTGGACACGCATGGCGGCTGCACGGCCGCCATTATCCGCCATCTTGGCTGTCTCATTGGCTGTCCAGAGGTCACGTGTTTTGAAATTTGTGCCGGGAAACGGACGTTTTGCAAAATGCAATTTTGCGTTTTCGTCAGAATGACGAAGCGTGACGTGGAGCTGCCAGTTTTATCGACTAATACTTTTTTGTGGTCCTTGGCACCTATATTGCGACTTTAGCGCTTTAAAAAGAAAGTGGACGGTAGCGTGCAGAAGCTCGTGCAATGCATCTGCAATTTCACGAATATGTGGTGGCGTTCCAAGATAGCCGGCATGTCAGCTTGTTCATTGGCTGAAGGAATATCCCGTGAGGAGCGTCACAGGAAGGGCCGTTTCGTAAACGTCAATTTGACGTTGCGTGACGTTGCGCTGGGCCGCCATTGCAGAGATTTTCCGCCATAATTTGTGGTGCGACGAGCCGCGCGAATTATGGTAATGAGCGGCCATATGCAACGGCAGTGGAGAGGCATGCGTATCGCCGCATTTTCCCTGTCATTTCGGGCCATAAAAATCTTTTGTTCACAACGCGTGTTCATAGCATTTGCATCGCTTTCGGGTGGTGTTGGCATTTGTGTTTTGCACCATCATTTTTATTAAAAACACGTTTATTTGAAATAATATTGGTTGAAACTAGCAAACTTTCGGCGACATTTCGCACTTTTCACTATTGCGTTTGTATTGTAATCAATATTAATGACCTTTCGCTTCATCAAAGGCTATGACAACGGTGACTTTTTAATTTACAAAAAGAAATGTACGCAAGACGGCGCCTTGAAGTTTCCTTTCGTAAAGCCCCTATATTTATAAAAGTAGCGCCATCCACTTCCCTCCTCCTCCGTTCCACTATCGCGCTCGGCCCGACCAGCGCGATCGAGGCGCGATATCGACAGTGGCGCCGCCTGCGTCGGGCCTGCCGTGGCAGACGACAGCTAACGCGCTACCAGAGGAAATCCGAGGAAAACTTCGATCGCGCCCTGCGGAGACGTTTTTGAGGCGCGATTTTGCTTCGTCAGTCAGTAACTGGTCTTAATAATGCCGTTTTGGAAGTAGCAACGCGACGATGCGAGATGGCACAAATATCAAGTGTGCAGCAAGCGTTTGCGCACGCCGGATGGTAAACAAAAAAAGCCTTTTGCCCTCGCCTTGTCGGTTGCGGCAACTTAAGGCGCAGCAGCATGCCATCACAACGAAGTTCTTGTCCCTAACACGTTTGATCCGTTTGTGCGTACAGCACTTTCGTCGCACAGGCCCGAGAATGGCAGTCGGAGCGCGCTGGAAAGAAAAAAATATACAAAAGCGCGACGCGAACTTCCACGTGACACGGATTGGCCAATGGGGGAGCGGAGGAGGCTGGGGCGACAGGAGGCGGCTAAGAGAGGGCGAGGAGGAAGCGCCGGGGTGAGCGCGGTGGCGGCAAGATCTAAGAATGGCGCTACTTTTATAAATATAGGGGCTTTATCCTTTCGCGGTGCGAGTAAGCAGCGAAGTGCACAAGAGATGGCAGTGCCGGCGCTTGCGTTGCGCAAGCGGATACCTGTGGCGCGCGCAACGCTATCGATGATATTCGGCCGCTTCTCAGCCAGACGAGTCGGGCTGAGTCACTTGCGGATCACGAGATAGCGATAACGCGGCCTAGAGCGTGCGCTCATCATCACTGGTAGGTCGCGTGTGTTGTCTCAAGGTAGAAAGCAAGCGCGTGGGTGCCGATATACGATGACTCATTCAGTTTCACGAGGACACGCATCCTATCTAATGAAGCAGACGACAGCCTGCGCGTATGCAGACGACGGAAGCGAGAAACGATTTTGATGGAATAATCGTACGCTTTGAGCTAGCGTTTTATTTTTACTGGGGAGGAAAACTGTTTTCCTTTATCAAGAATGCTAGGTTCAATGCCTACATTACAGTTTCTTAGGCGAAACGTCAAATTTGCGTATCGTTACGAAAGCAAAACGGGGCCATCAGCGCCATTTTGTAAGCGTCGCGCCTACGTCACGCCTCGAAGAAAATGGCGGAATGTCCAGAATAGCGCCTTAGAGTGCAACGGTGGAGTGGGCCGAACGGCGCTCTCCCGCTGAGGCGCCCCGTGTTAGGTCACTCTACCCGTGTGGAAAAATTGTGCGAGGGCGCTGCTAGCGAAATGGATTTAGACAACATTTCCAGTGACTCTAAATCCACTTCGATCCCAGCGCCCCCACAGTATGGATGGATGGATGAGGCTGAACCCTTTAAATCGGGTGGTGGCATACGCCACCTAGCCGTGACTATTAACATATTTTGTACTTTGTGGCGGGTGAAATTTCACCCCTGCCTCTGTTTTTTTAACCTTTTGCTTAATCGCTGTTTCCTGGTTTGCACGTGCACCCTCCTGCAGTCGAAATATTTGACTGACAATTTTCTGGTCAGCTTCCTCCACTTTGTGTCAACATTCCTCATGTACAAATAGCCGAAAACTCTTCTTGCCCACCGATTTTCTGCCATTTCTCTCAATCGCTCCTCAAATTCTATCTTGCTGCTAGCTTCCCTGCCTTCTGTTACGATTGACGTGTGACACCTTGTTCAAAAAGGATTATGCTGTTACGATGGACGTGTGACACCTCTGCGGAGGGGATTATCGGAGGACCATGCCTAAACCAACGGAGGATGTATCCCGTATTTGCTGTTGTCTCGAGTGGTCCTCAATCTGGCGGGCGAGTCAGTGATTAATGGCGATTCGCCATTAATCACTGCGACTCGTGTGCGTGCACCCAAGAGCACGCCCAGGAGCGTGCGACTCGTGTGTGTGTGCGCCCAGGAGCGAACTGTGCGCCGAGTTTATTCATACGAGACATACGAGTTTATTCTTTTATGAATACATTTACTTGTCTTGACAGTGCGTAGCGTTAAATAATTCGTTTGCAGCATCTAATAAACAATGGCATTGGCAATGGCAATGCAGTTATTATTCATGTATTTGATGCCCCGACAACCTTTATAAGGAGGAGGCCACATTGCAACATGAGCCCCCCCCCCCCCCCCCCCTTCACCCGAACAAAATTTCTGGCTACGCCACTGCTGTCGACGTGCTACTAAGAACCCTCCTATCTGCCCTTTCCCACTCGCTTTGTTCAAGTGGAGCCACTGCACTAACCAGTCTATCCTCACCTGATTGAGCACATGCTACGTTTCGTTCTTTCAAATTTTCTGTCATCATTGCATGTTCTTATATGTTCCATTGTCTCATCTCCTTCTAGCCGAACACCTTGAGCTGTAGCTATAAACCTCTGCCCTAGGCTAGTCTTATTACTCAAGCATTTGAGATTTTTTTTTTCATTTTTTTTTTCACATCAGGAGTTTTTTTTTTTTTTTTTTTTTTTTTTTTCACATGAGGCGGACTACCTCTTCGCCGGCTCCGCTCATGGCCCACGACGGGTTCGCTTTGAGAATGATTTACAGATGCGTGTCGTGTTCAAAATTTGCGGTACCGCCCTGCTGTCTCCGACGGCCGCTGATGCAACCACAATTCTGGCCAATCACGAGAGGGCAAGAGAACGGTTCGCATACGGAACCGTTATAAGATTCCACCCCTGCATCGTTTTTGACTTCAGTGCCGTCTTCGCGAAGCTGTCTGACGTCTTCGTGAGAGTCGGAATGAGACTTAAAATGGCCGCTGTCCAATTAGCCGTCTACTTTGCTAGGGTGGCTAACTTTGCCGCGCGCTCGCGTGTCGGCGTCCGGCCGTGCCCGAGCCTGAGAGTTTCATAAAATTATTGTATGAAACTCTATGTCCCGAGTGGAGCTGTGCAACTGAAGCATGTCTAAGAACGTTGGTTCGGTGGAGCTTCGTACGGGAACTGCTGCTGCTTACTTGGTGTTACAACAATGGAACGCGCAAAAATCCCGAAACAATGATTTTTATAGTGCAAAATAAACATTTCCTCATCTCATAAGGCGTCTTAAATCTACCTTATGAAATTGCACGTTGCACAGAGGACAGCTTCGATGAAGACTTGTAAAGATCGCTCGCAATAGTATTCATTTTACTAAATAAAAAGCACGATTCCGCACCAATGCAGCACGCAATTTATAAGTAGAAGCAAAGATACATGCCGCGCCCATCAGCGCAGCCAACATAAAGCGCGTACTAACCAGCGTTCAAACCGCGCCCATCCAAAACCGAAACCGAAAGTTTTGTTCAGGTCACATCAGCCGCTTGGAGCGCTACAGTCGAATAGGCCGCTGCTCTTGTTGCATCGGCGGCGCCTCCCATAGTTCGTTGGTTGGTTGCCACGTTGATAGGCCGCAGGGCCGAAATTCTCTTGCGGAAACTGCAAGTCTACGCTGCCTTCAACCCGAGAAGTTAAACCTTCTACAAATCAAAGGTAGTATACATACAGTATGGTCTGTGCAGCTTCCCCCCCCCCCCCCCCCCTTTTTTTTTTGAGGTCGTCCTGAGCCGATGCGCCGACACGCAACAACTGCGCGGATCCGAAACTATAGACGGAACAGTGGCCCGAATGTGTTTATCGGTTTTATGCTTGATAAAAAATGCACGGTAGAGCCCTTGAGTCTTTCGGCATGCATCAATCTTTAGCGGAGTTTTGAATTTTCACATGGCTACAGCCCAGTTCTAAGGGTGCACGGACGTCTCGGGTTTTCTCAGCGCGCACGCAAAATAACTGGAAGAGGAATGGGAATATGAACAGGATGTGTAGGAAGAACTATTTATACGCATGTATGAAACACACATTACCCCGAGCTGTGCGCACTGAATCAGGTGTTAGTTAAATCCCTTTGTCACATTACAAAGTATGTGGTACCGAAACTATAGACGAATCGTGGCCCGATAGAGGAACTATGCTTTTATCGGTTTTGTGCTTTACAAAAAACGCACATTAGAGCCCTTGGGTCTTTTGGCGTACATCTTCGAGCGGCATTTTGTATTTCTGCATGGCAATAGCCCAGTTTTAAGGGTGCACTAACGTGTCTGCTTTGTCAGCTCACACGTAAACTAATTGGAATGCGAATGGGAATATTGACAGGATATGATGGAAGAACTATTTATGCGCATGTCTAATACACAGTACCCCGAGCTGTTTGCACTGAATCAGGTGTTATTTAAATCGCTTATCCAGAATACAAACGATGTGGTACCGAAACTATAGATGAACTGCCCTATAGACCAAACTATGCTTTTATCGGTTTTATGTGCGATGAAAAAACGCACATTAGAGCCCTTGGGTTATTCGGTTCCTTTAATTTAAGCGGCTTTTTGTATTTCTACATGGCTACAGCCCAGTTTTAAGGGTGCACGGACGTCTCGGCTTTTCTCAGTGCACACGCAAAATAATTGGAAGGGCAATGGGAATATGGACATGATTTGTAGGAAGAAATATTTATACGTATGTCTAATACACACGGCACCCCGAGCTGTGCACACTGAATCGGGTGTTATTTAAATCACTTTGCCATATTACAAAGCACGATCAGTGGCTACAAATTGAAAAAAAAAAAATTGTGTGTGCAGGCAATGGGATTTTGTGATTGGTTACATGGTGCTTGTAGCCTATACAGAATTGAAAAAAAAAAAAAAATTGCCTGTTGCATGTAGGACAATTCTACTCCTTGAGCTGGATAATTTAAACAGGCAGATTTGCACGAAAAATTTAAATGCATTATTAGCAGTTTAAGAGGTTGTACAGTGTGAAAATGTGCTCATAGAAAGGCATTCTTGCATGCTGTATGCACAGTTCAGTCTTAAAGCAAAGGTTTTCTTGCCTCTACATTCCATCCATTAGGGTTTGGTTTTAGTAAATTTCTGGTCATGTAGGCAATTCATATAGCATGTAATGTTGACCGATAAAACAGTGCTAGTGAGTGCACCTCTTTTCTGCTTAATCAAACATTAAATCACGACACATTTGCACTTATGCTATCACCTCATCATCATTATCATCATCTGCCTATATTTTTTATGTCCACTGCAGGACGAAGGCCTCTCCCTGCGATCTCCAATTACCCCTGTCTTGCGCTAGCGTATTCCAACTTGCGCCTGCAAATTTCCTAACTTCATCATCCCATCTGGTTTTCTGCCGACCTCGACTGCGCTTCCCTTCTCTTGGTATCCATTCTGTAACCCTAATGGTCCCCGGTTATCCATCCTACGCATTACATGGCCTGCCCAGCTCCATTTCTTCCGCTTAATGTCAACTAGAATATCGGCTATCCCCGTTTGTTCTCTGATCCACACCGCTCTCTTCCTGTCCCTTAACGTTAGTCCTAAGATTTTTCGTTCCATCGCTGTTTGTGCGGTTCTTAACTTGTTCTCGAGCTTCTTTGTTAACCTCCCAAGTTTCTGCCCCATATGTTAGCACCGGTAGAATGCAATGATTGTACACTTTTCTTTTCAACGACAGTGGTAAGCTCCCAGTCAGGATTTGGTAATGCCTGCCGTATGCACTCCAACCCAATTTTATTCTTCTGTAAATTTCTTTCTCGTGATCAGGGTCCCCTGTGAGTAATTGACCTAGATAAACGTACTCCTTTACAGACTCTAGAGGCTGACTGGCGATCCTGAATTCTTGTTCCCTTGCCAGGCTATTGAACATTATCTTTGTCTTCTGCATATTCATCTTCAACCCAATTCTTACACTTTCTCGATTAAGGTCCTCAATCATTTGTTGTAATTCGTCTCCATTGTTGCTGAATAGGACGTCATCTGCAAACCGAAGGTTGCTGAGATATTCGCTGTTGATCCTCACTCCTAAGCCTTCCCAGTCTAAGAGCTTGAATACTTCTTCTAAGCATGCAGTGAATAGCATTGGAGAGATTGTGTCTCCTTGCCTGACCCCTTTCTTGATAGGTAACTTTCTACTTTTCTTGTGGAGAACCAAGGTAGCTGTGGAATCCTTGTAGATGTTTGCGAAGATATTCACGTATGCCTCCTGTACTCCTTGATTACGCAATGCCTCTATGACTGCTGGTATCTCTACTGAATCAAATGCCTTTTCATAATCTATGAAAGCCATGTAGAGAGGTTGATTGTACTCCGCAGATTTCTCAATTACCTGATTTATTACATGGATATGATCCATCGTAGAATATCCCTTCCTGAAGCCAGCCTGTTCTCTTGGTTGGCTGAAGTCAAGTGATGCCCTGATTCTATTAGAAATTATCTTGGTGAATATTTTATACAGTACTGAAAGCAAGCTAATGGGTCTATAATTCTTCAATTCTTTAACCTCATAGGTATCTCTAAATTGCAAAGACCTCTTAATGGAATAGTGCACTGTATTGAATGGCTTCTTTCACTTTCTTAATTGTCTAATATTTGGACTACTACTTTCTCGGTCAACTGGGTATTTTCTACTGGGTACGTGATCATTGGCCAAACCCTCGGAATGGGTATGCGCCATGTGCCTTTAAATGTAGTTTCGATGTCATATTTTTTTTGTGCATATACTCTTCATCGCCATTCTTCCCTCTACAAGCACCATGCATCACATTTGACTTCGTGACGGGGTGAGCTAACAAATATAGTCGACAAGACCTTGTGCATGTCATCCGCTACCGCTGCTACTGTTCTAACTCAGAAAGGCTTATTTAGGCTCCAATATTGTATTGGATCTACATTTGTTTTTTTGCAACGAACCCACTAATTTCATCCAGAGATGGGTAGCAAATGGTGTGCAATTAATTTTGAATGTTCTAAGCTATTTGAAACTCGAATGTGTTAAAATTTTTAAGCTTAAATACATTGTGCCTATCAGAGGCTAAAAACTCAACTTGGGACTTTTTCGGACATGAAAACTGGTCACTTAGCTTTGTGTGGCAAGGTGGCTTAATGCACAGATGTACTAGTATCTTGATCAAAGAATCATTGGTAGGTGAAGGAGATAAGGAGAAGGCCCACTGGTTTGACTAGTTATGACTATGACTGGCCTCTTCACAGTGAACAAACACCAGCAGTTTGTTGCTTTTCTGCTTTTACATTCATAACAATATCAATATAAATATCAGCATACCTGAGGGAAATAAAACGTTCATGTCCTCCTCCTACCCCCACCCCCACTTCCCTTCAAAAAAATAAATGCCATTTTTTTTCCAGCTTTGCCAATCTTGCCTGTATTTTGCAGGCAGATGTCTTTCTTTTTCTTTATTGGTTAAAACAAGGTTGTAAGCCTGCTTATAGCATGTGCAGTTGAGACCTTTGCATTGAAGCTGCTTGCAAAATACTTGAATGTTATCACGGTGCTTGTGCTTATCTTGGAGCAGTAGCTCTTTCATGTTTGTTCATTGTGTTCGTTGCCAAGTATATCTGCAGGCAAAGGTAAGCATGGAGTGGAGATTTGGCTTTTGCGAGTGCACAGTTCTTTAGTTAGTGTAGTCTACTCTGAGCCGACAGTTCGTAATCTACATACCTACATACTATATACAGGGTGTTTCAGCCAACACTTTCAAAATTTATAGTTTGCTTGTGGTAGGTAGCACAATTCTAGTTCATGAACTGTTCTCCTCAAAGAGGCGGACATTACTTGCAAAAAAAAATTGAAAGGAATGTTTGACTAATTAACAATAATTCACTAATTAGTTTGAACTAATTACTTTATAACTTAAATTGCAATTTACAAATACTAGCCGTGGAGTTCACAAGGCGATCTGGATCCACTTGGAATGAATTCTCAGGATGACATCAGTTTTGAGACACCAGCTACTTAAAACATTGTTGTATGCATTGAAGCACAAAAGTAACGAACGCCAATGCATTTCTCTGCAAAATTTGAGAAATATCTCGAAACTGGTGTCATCCTGAGAATTTGTTGCAAGCGGTTCCACCTTGCGAACTCCACAGCTAGAATTTATAAACTGCAATATGGGGCCATAAGTTAATTACTTAAAAACATAATTAGTGATTTATTCTTAATTAGTCGATTATGCATTTAAATTCCTTGTGCAAGTTATGTCCGCCTGTTCGAGAAGACCAGCTCATGAACTAAAATGGTGCTATGCTCTCTGGCCACAGGCATCCTCTAAAGATGTTTGAAAGTGTTCGCTGAAACACCCTGTATATGGAAGCAAGCCTCTTGTATAGCCTCTTGGACCTGCACAACTTTCCTTACTTTTTTTTTTTATGCCGTTGTTGCATTGAGACATTCGCAAGTGGCTTTTTGCAACTTGGGTTCCTGATGCCGCAGAGCTGTGCTGAGGGCACTGCAGCAATTTCATTGGCACTTTCATCGTGGCTGCACATAAAAGTCTTCATGTTCGCAAAAAATACCAAGTGTAGAAAAATGGTAGCTGAACATTTACATGCAAGCAGTTTATGGATAGGTTTTGCTCAGCTATATGGTTGCTTTGCAAGTTTGCATACATTGCACTAAACAACACGTTTTTTTGTACCCTGTTTACAACTTGTAAAGTGAGCTGTGTCAGTTCACAGCCACTGTCAGTGCAGTTCGTAAAATTTATACTATGGCATACAGGCGATAATAAGTATGCATTAGTTGATCACATTTTTTTAAAACTTAGCTGAACCTCATTTGCTTATTGGCTAGTTTACCATCTTATATTTCTCTCTCTTTCTTTTGCAGCTGTGAGAAATGGCTGATCCAGGAACTATTATTGCTGCTGTCGGTATGTGCTTGCACCCTTTCACTTGTTTTTCACTTGCAGACTTTTGCTGCTCCCGCTTTTGCTAAAGCGGGAGCAGCAAAACGGTACGCAGCAGTACACCATTCGAATGCCGATCAGTCCACGTGCACAAATTTAGCCCGAACCACCCTGGAAAATTTTAACAATGCAGTCAGCAATCAAGCGAAAAAATTATACAAATTAAGCCCCAAAACCACTATACTTGGTGGAACATGGCAGCAATGAATGTTTGATTTGATGTCTGGTGAATGTGTGCGGTACCTCCAAAACACGTGCGGTTAACTAAGTCTTACCGGCCCGAGGCGAGGCGAGGCGCATCTGAGAAGAGGTAGGGTAAGTAAGGTTGGGTTGAAGCACCCACTGGGCGAGCTGGGCAACCAGCCGTCAAGAATGCAACCTATTGTTCCCTCGTGGGGCGCGCAGGCTGTAAGAAAGAGCGTGCGCGTCACCCCTCTAGCCCGGCCGGGGCTACTATCCGTCAGTCAAGCTGGTGCAGGACAAAGCTGGTCCGCACCACGTGGCACGACCGGACTGGAGCATATGAGCACGGGTGCGCACTCAAGCTCTGTCGTGCACAAAGCAAACGCTGCACATACACACTACAGTTGCGTGTAGCTCTGGTTTGCTTTGTAGCGTAGATAATGCGGCCGCCGCGGGGTGCTGCAACGAGTCTGTGTTGGCTGAGCAAACAGCAGCTCGCTGAGGGCAACTGCATTTGGCGCGTCGTAGATGCCAAAGTCAGATGTACTGGTGTCTACATGAACAACCGAAATAAAGTGTGAACTGCACACCACGGTGACGTTCAGTAAGTGGAGAGTTGTGGGCATGCCGTGCTCCGCCGTTGCCTTCGCAGTGCAAGTCGTTGGAAGAAGGAGCGGAAGCACCACTTATGAGATGTTTGATTGCCAATAACCCTGCTTCTGCTGAACTCATTGAGGTACTTTTTTGCAGCGAAATATTTTTGAAATAGTCTATTTTAACTTCAAACGCATTTCTAGACTTCAATAAAACGTGGTTCGGGCCCCTTTTAAGAAACATTCAACAATGATACCTTGAAAAGATGCAGCGTGTTACAGTTAAATGTGCTTGAAGCATTAAAGCTTTGCTTAAAGGGACATCAAAGAGAACAACCAAACTGCTTTAGGCTGTTAAAGTACTCTCTCAACCGCTGCGGTAGCCTAGTGGCTATGGCGTGACACTGCTGAACTCGAGGTCGCAGGTTGAACCCCAGTTGCGACGGTCTTATTCTGATGTGTACAGAATACAAAAGCACTCGTGTACTGTTCAGTGGGTGCACGTAAAAGAACCCCAAGTGGTCAAAATTAATTTAGAGCCCCTCACTACAGCGTGCCTGATAATCAGATTGTGGTTATGGCACAAAAAATTATGTACGCTTTCGAAACATTGCTTTCATTAATTTGGCCATAAGAGATTGATTACTAGAAAAAAAAAAAAGGAAGCTGAAGTTTTTTTTTTTTTTTTCATGGCAGAGAAACCAAGTGCCAGGATGTCAGTGCAATGTCGCAGATTTTGAAGTATGTTCTCATACTTAAGTCTGCGCGGCACAGTATACATTCTTGATTGTTGCCATGTTCAGTCTCTGGCTCCTTTACAGTCCCTTCTAATTAAAAAAATTAACTAGGTTGCAGCAAATACCATCAGAATCCATGATGTCACGATAAGCATGAGCTGGTACAAAGGTGACGTTGCCACCAGTCATTCGTTTTTGCATTTTTTCTTGCTTGTCAAGCCTCCTCTTACAATAACAGTGGCTTTACTGGTGTCGCAGGAGTGAAATTTACTAATACAGCTCAAATAATTATTCTTTTTAGTGTCCCTTTAAGGCATACTTTAGCACAGCAGGCTTAGTGGTACTGCACCACCAATGTGATGCCATCTTTTCCATCATTGTACTTTTCTGTGCAGTGGGAGCCGCGGGCGCTCTGGTGGTTGCACCTGCCGCGCTTGCTGCGGTTGGTTTCGGCGCCGCCGGTGTGACTGTCGGCTCAATGGCTGCTGCAGCACAGGCCACGATGGGTGGGTTCGTGGCCAAGGGTAGCGTCTTCGCTCTTTGCCAAAGCTGGGGTGCAGCAGGCATTCCCATCGTCGCAAAGGGGGCTGTTGCCACAGCCGGAGCACTTCTTGGCTACAACGTAGTCGACTGAACTGCCTTTGCTAGCAGACAACTGTTTGTCTAAGGTGCAATAAAACAATTAAAAAATCTAACCCTTTCTTCTTATTATTTTTTTGTGATAAAGTTGCCTGTATAGCCTCTTCAGTCACCGTGAATACATTTGTAATGCAAAACTTAGTCATTTCTGTCAAGTGGTGGCTCTTGGACACTGACATTGGTCTTAGCATACATCGAACCAACCAAGGTTTGTACACCATCTTGATATCCTTGAAAATTCATGCGAACCCTTGAACTTAGAAAATGAAATTCAAGGGCTCTTAAAACGCCTTGAAAATAAACATGCTCCTTGAATTCCTTGAAAACTGCGGTTTGGGGAGGGGGGGGGGGGGCAACTTGGAATATTCAAAGAAACTCCGCAAAGGGGCTATTCCATGGACACTGCCCATAGAGAAACAATCCCAGATTATTTTAGAAATGACGAAATACAACGCAATATAAGAGTTGCCATATTGCATAGCATGCTTGCACAAGAGCACATACTTGTACATTAGTTTCGTTTACAGAAAAAAAAATGCAGGAATGATGAAATGGGCAAATTTATAGCATTTCATAAGCCAATTTGCGAAAGCTTCGCTTTGCAGAGATTCCAAATGTGTTGTGCGGATCTGCACAATTCTTGTATTCTGTAATGGGCGGAAGTATATATACGTTTCTGTAAAAGCCCTTTGTACACAGCAGAAGGTGCTGTGCCCTCGGCCGTTTTGTAGGGTGTTCTTTCGAGTTGTGGGCAGAGCGACTGTGATTAGGTGCTTAAAGATAAAGCACTGCACGGGCCCGATTTTTCGGCCTGAGCTGCTTTATGAAGGCTGGGCCTGGACGTTCATTATACTAAACTCGGCGAGGGCGCGGGTGTGCATGACCAGGCCCTGCCTGAAGTAAAGATAAAAGAACACCTTTTCTTACAGGCTGTACCGTATGTGTCAGCCTCACCTTCTCGACGTCTAATCAGCTGCAGTGTATACGCAATAAAAGACTGAAATCTTTGTTTCTCCCACGGGAACATCGGTGATCTGCCCCATTGCCTGTGCTGTTATTTTTCCGCTGGTGCCCATGCATTTACTTTGATAGTACGATTTGGTCCTATGAGGTCATTTAGCATGTGTGTGTATATATATATATATATATATATATATATATATATATATATGAAACAGATGAATTCACGAGCATACAGCATATAAGAAATGCACAAGTAGAAAGAGACATACACCCCTTGTGTTAGCACTAAAATAGTAGTGTCGAGAGTGGTAATAGTGCAATTGCAAAAGCTACCGGGTAACAGGGAAATGGTTTGAAAGCAGTTCTTTGTATAATTCATTTTTCTTGATGCGGAAACAATGTTCATTTTTATGGAAAAGAAAGAAAAAAATTATAACTTCATCTGTTTTCCTATTTTCTGGGCTAAGGTATACTAAGAGGCAGCTCTTTGTATGTGTCACTTCAGCTTGGCGTAGAATGCCTTGCACCATGCAATGCATAACGTTCACGTGTGCTCGAAGGCCCAACTTGGGCACTATAATGAGCGGCCCAGAGTCTGGCTTGGACCTGCGGCTTCTTGCCGGAGTCTGGCCTGGGCCTGTAGCTTCAAGCCCGGGCCCGGCCCGAGCCTGCAGAAAATGCTTTGGATGGGCCGGGCCCGTGCAGTGCCCTACTCGGAAACTTGTTACAATGGCCCTGCCATTAAAAAGGTAGAAGCAACAGCCAGGACACGTTCAGTAGACCTCTGTGCGGGAATTTGGTCGTGAATGAAACTGGCCATACTGGCAAAAAAAAAAAAAAAAAACAATGCAAGACCAGGTACTGCTTCTGTACAGCTATTTATTCATCAAACTGAATGGAACAATCAAATAAGGGGAAGGGTGCTTTCAGTGGGTTGAGGAAGCACTTATGGTACATTATAGCAATCCCCCACTTACAAAAAATAGGACTTTTTTTTTTTTCCCCTTGATTATTTACAGGGCCATGTCAACCACTGTATGGTGAGAGAAAGAGGGAAGGATGGGACTCAGAGACTGTTGTTGTAGTATCGTGGGTCGTGCGGTGAAGGTGGCGTGCTGTAGCTATTTCTGCTAGTCGTGCCCGACGACTCAGCTGCGCTGGACTCGTTCTCATTCATCTGGCGCAGTTTCGTCCAGATGTCCAGGGTCGACGACGTTGGTGTCGATGGTCCACTGCTAGACACGAACGATGGTGGCCCACTCCATATCATACCTGGAAACACCCCAGGATCCCCTGAAACTTGCTTTCATATAGCAGCTTGCACACCCTCCTGGTTTCAAACTTCACTTGTAATTATTGCCCAAGGGAGAACAAAGGCTGGCAACAAAGCAGTGCAAGACGATGCAGAGACAAGCAATGTGAAAATGTCCCGCACTAATCAGCAAGTAAAAAGCCGCCGAACGTATGTTTACCTGTGATATAAATGAATTTCTGTTTCATACCTGGCAGGCGACGCTGTAGACGTTATGCAAGTAGTGCGGTCACATAAGTTTCTGTGCATTTCACCATGCAGTCATTTTTAGGTTACATCGTAAGATTGCATCAAACCACGTATTTGCACAAGTGTGCTTCCAGTATGCAAAGTACTATCAGAGAAGAACCATTAAAGGACTGGTACTACGCTTTGGTTACGACTGCAAAGCAGTGCGATTTGGCCACTGGTCACAGAAACGTTACTTGCCACTCTGCTTGTTCAATGGTAAATAGGTTGAGATCGACAAATACTTCCAAGGAATAATTACGTCATATCTTGCTATATAAAAACGTGAGACTTCATGTTAAATTACATGACGTACAACCTATCTATCTATATCTTTCATACATATAGTAACTTGGAGCAGAGTATAGGTATGCTTAATTAACACTTGTATCAAGCTACCATCAACTTATACTTGCACTATCTACACAAGGAGAAAAATGCTTACTGCTTGAAGGTGATGCAACAGGGAGGGCTGAGAACTGGCTGTTGCTATATGCAGATCCGGAAATGGGCACCTTGGGAACAGAGCTCAGGAGCAGCCTGTATGTTGCACTAGTCACCTTGCCCAGAAACTGGTCCAACTGATGCAGGGACAGCGCATTGTGCAGTGTTTCCAAGGGCCGGATTGATGGCACGCTCACTATGCCATCTGCGACGCGCGTGCAATTCACACCACATTACCAATGGTGCCTGTTAAATGTTACCGATTAAAAAGCATATTGAAGAACATTTTTAACATTGATGGATGTTGTGAGCGTCACTTATGAAACAAAATGGTGGCAGTGCCACCAAGCTTGCTCTTTTTACCTTTTACTGCACCTTGTTTCGGCTTTATATCTGTGGTACATGGCAGCAAGCAGTTCAAGAATTAAATAGTTTTATACAACAAGCTAAACAAAAATGCTACATAACGTTCCCTTAGCAGTGTGTTTTCCCGACCTTTGCACCACCAATATTCTAGTTGCCTCTAATCTACTCTGCAGATTAAACCAGGCTGCGCTTAAAACACAGGGCCCTGGGGAAGCTAACATTATTCACATTTACCTATGTAATGATAACACAACATTCCAAAACAAACTCTATGGCTTCTGCACTGCTTCCATAAGTTTCGTATGAATCATCTTTACTGGCCTCTTCAACCCTACAATCTTCAGCAATTCAGCTTTAAGAGAAGCAAAGGACAATGCTATCTTTCGCTGCTAGGTGATTCTATGGTGCACACACACACTGCAAACGTGCAACTTTTTGGGTCAGTTTGCAAATAAAAAAATATATTTGTTGTAAAGGCATGCATGGTGCTACATAAATGTGTTAACTTGCTGCTGCTGCTGACAGCACTAAAAAACCTTTTATATATAGCACCTTCAAGATGGCAGTGTGCATGAAGCCAAGCAAAAATAGTCAATTAAAAGCAGGAGTTTCAAAAATGGTTTGCACAGATGTTGACAGTTCTGTAGATATCCCCTTTGACATTCCATGAGCATCTAAATCAATGCGTGCCGCCTCCCTTACCCCCTACCCATATCTGCCAAGTTTGGAGAAACCATGTCCGGGAGATTTTCTGACGTGGGGAGGGCAGTAAGAAATACAATCCACTTACCTGTCCTGCTCTTTGTAGTGATGCATGTGCTCTTAATATTTCAGCATAACAAACCTCTTGTAACCATCACTACGTAATGGTGTTTGTGGATCAATGCTTATTCCACTTATCTCAAGGGGGCTAATGTGGGCTGCACGAAGGCTGCCTGTTCAAGACTCCTGACCTGTGTGCTGACATAAGTTACAAGTAGTAAACGAATCTCAAGGTTAAATACTGGTGTTTTGCCATTGAAGTGGGCAAACGAGCTGCAACCTCTGTCAGATTATTAATATAAGAGTGGCAGCTCATGTGGAACGCATGTTTTTGCTGTACACACACTGCCAATGCCACCAAGCCAAAGCTAACATTACATCCAAAACTTTAGTTCACAATTCTCCTTGCGGATTGCAAATAATGTACCACAAGACAAAACCAACTCGGAAACACTGCCAAATTTCACCATGTTTGCATTTTGACACTCGACGGTTATGTGACAATGTCCTCACCAGCAACAGCAGTGGGAAAAAGATTTTTCAAGTCTGGAGCGCTGGAAGAACCACTGATCACTGCCGTACTAAACAGGCTCCCAGATGAACCTAGAATGAGTTGAGACAAGAATTTTTTCCAGAATTTCATGTAAATGGTTTGGGCAATGGGAGACAGCACATGGCAAGAAAACATTTGTCAGCTGTGGCAATTAGATAAGTATTCATGCAACATGTGAAGTGTGCCGTACTGAAATACTTCTATCTAATGCATGCATTGGAGTAGATAGGAGCAGAGAGAGCAAGCGAGAGAGGAAAGGCAGGGAGGTTAACCAGAAGTGAGTTTCCAATTTGCTACTACACTGGGGTGATAGGTGAAAAAAACAATTGTGTATTTCGTATTTTAATGCAACTGCAGGACAAAGGCCATGGGTATCGAATTACCTAGGTCCTGTAGTGTCTCCAAACGTAACTTCATATATCTCAATCTTCCTCCGCCACACCTAACAGCCTTTACTTTCGCATTGCTCCCGTACTGTTACAATAATAGACCGCCGTTTAACTTTGCTTTACATATCCTGTCCCCAATTCCACTTCCTTCTCAAAATCTCAACTACAGTGTCAAGCAACCACATTTGATCTATGATCCCTATTTCCATCTTCCTTTTTTTAACTTATGCTGATCATTTTCTTTCCCATCAGTAATTCCACCATTCTCTGCTTTCTTTCAAGTTTTTCCGTTATCTTCCAAGTTTATGAGCCATATACTATAGCACTGGCATAAGACAGTTTTAAAGGATACCGATAAGCTATCATGACTTAAGGAGGACTGCCAAATAAGTTGACACCAATTTTTATTCTTTTGTGGATTTCTTTGTGATGATCTAGGTCCTGGTACCCAATGACTACATAGCCTATCGGCATAAGCCTTTGCCTGCTTCAAGAGGTCGACTACCCATTGTATCACTACAGCGTTCAGTATCAGTGCAACATAAATTTCATGTTCAAGCAGAAGCACAGTGCACACAATTCTTTACATCTTCAAGTGCTGCACATAAAGTGCTGTGACATCAAAGGAACAAAATCTGGCATATTTAGTTTAATAACAAAAGAAAAAGAGGGGTGATGCAAAAAATGAGTGCGCACGCAACCAACTCCACTTAAATGTGGAAGGTTAAAATGTGCCAAGCAAACCATGCAACAAACAAGCAAGATACACCTGGTGATCACTTACCAAAGACCTTAGGGAGGTCAGCAACACTGCAAATCCTCAGATAGGAGCTCAATTGCCCTGGGACAGAATGACGGTGTCTGTGAAAGCCATCTAAAGCATGGAACCAACAACAAAAAGCGCACGGTCTTGGTCAACCAGAAGAACACCACACACCTTTCACCAAGTATCCAGAAACGAAGCAGTGATGAACAGAAGAGGAAAGAAAGCCCTGGACATGCACTAGCGTGTCGTCGTTGCAGAAGAGGCGCTCTAACCTCGAGACCAAAAAGAAAAAGGCAGTCAAGTCTGACAGGCAGCCAATGTAGTGACCAGAAGAAAAGAGAATGACGAAGACAAAAATGCTGGAAGCAATGGATCAACAGACAGAAGGAAGGATGGAAGAAAAGCAATGAGAGCAGCTGCGCATACAAAGCTTATAGGTTGGCCATTCCAGCCAGAGAACACGTGCAATATGAAACAAACATACACATGCAATGTGCAGGAAAAAAGTAGAGAACGAGGGGAAACAATAAGAATGAAGGTGCTGAGTACACAAAAAAGAAAAGGTAACAAGCCAAGCAAACAAACCAGGAAATGAGAATCAATGCAGCAAAACTGGGAAAAAAGTGGCAGTAAGGAAATTTCAGGAGTATGAAGTTTTATCTGGAGTACAGCAGTGGTGTCTGTGGTGCTCTGCTGGGCAGCAAGCCGTGAATGACCAAGCACGCGCTTGTCACGCCATTAAGAAAAATAAAAAAAGGAATAAAGTGCTGCTGCACCGGGCATCAACATATTGAACATCTCATGAGTACCTGAAATGCAACAGCCTCAAGTCAACACATCAGCAACGAGAGATAATACTTTCGAATGTTCAACAATACTGTGAGGTTATTCTTTTATTTTTTGTTATTGTTTAAAGAGACATTAAATACAAACACTAAATGCTAGACAAATGGTTAGGCTAGATAGCTGAATTATGCTACAATTCTCTCGGCATCTACTGAACCTAAGAGGCGACAGGGTCATTGAGAAAAACTTACACGAGGGCCCAACATGGTCTTTTTCACTTGCAAGCTTGATGCTAATGCCATTCTTGCACCATGTCTGGAGTACTGTAGTAGTAGCTAATGTTATGTGTAATTATGCACCTCAATAAACTTAAATTCAAACAGATAAAGACTGATTAGAATGCCCACTTTGTGTAATTGCATGAGTACTACAACATGGAATAGCATGATGTAGTTCTAAGTATATTTTCTGGAACTTGAATTGAGCTATTACAAGGGCAGTCATTTTCATCTTGTTCACATTTAAATTTATGCTGCTGGTATGGTAGAACATGCACGTGGACATATGCAAATGGACATGTGCCAACTGACCCAACAGTTAGCCCTACTGTGACCTTGTCCTACATATGCACAAACTCTGGCACATTAGCAGCACCTACGTTTTGAGAAAATGATGTTTGAAACGAGTTGTCTGTCATCGTTCTGCAATTATGTGAAGCCAGTGAGGCCAGTACTTGCTGTGAGGCCAGTAGTTGATGTTCATCAGCAACACGCAATCCACACGCTGTGTGATCAAAGTTGTGATGGCATCCACAGCACAAGAATGGTTTACGTAGGCTTGCTAAACCATTCCTGCACACTGCGCCATCCATTGCAACTGACTACAGACTAACCCACTTGTAGATCATAACTGACTTGCAGCTGTTTATAGTACACCTTCTACTGCAGACTCTGAACTTCAAATCCCTTTAAAGCGAGGGCAACAATCCTTCATGCCCTCTGAAGTCTTGAGGCTGTAGGGATGCAATAGAAGGGGCACCAGATAGCCGGGAGCCGAGCTCTGCCACAAATTTAGTGTCCCGCATATTTCTGACAAAGGGTGTACAATCATGCAGGAATGAAACATGAACATGAGAAAACAGACACATTTTCTATTCCATATTTAATGGGATAGTGACACCGATGTGCTTCATTCACAGTCACTTAGTCTTGGGGCTCAAGCACATTTGGCAGCCAGTTATGTCGCCGTCACACAGTATCAAAATTTTACCGTATTTACATGATTGTAAGTCGTCTCGAATGTAAGTCGACCTCCCATATCACATGCGTCAGGGAAAAAAAAAGAAAAAAAAAGGCATATGCATGGGTACATTCCATAACAAAAATTTATAAGGAACACATGGCCGGCAGTCAAGTAAAACGTAGAGCTATAAAGAGAAACACATAAGCGACGTCAGCTTTTCCATTAACTATCGATACTCCTCAGAAACACCGGCATTCCGAGAGTCAGTGCCATCGCAATTGGAACAGCGGCCCTTCCATCAACTATCAACAAAACCATTAGTGCTGTGTGCGCTGTAAAGCTTTTTAAAATGTTGAAAAACCCTTCCGAACAAACGTCCAGAATAGCCGAACGCTACGGGTAGAGCTGTAGAGAAAACATAAAATTGTAATTACATTGTAGCGCCCATGCTAACTCGTTTGTCTCCTTTTTATTGGCGGTGCCATGTTTTGGTTTTGACCCCCCACTTCAGATTTTCAAATTTTAAAAGATAGGTCAACTTACAATCATGTAAATACGTTAATTAATCTTGAAATAGGTTGTGGTTGTTGTGGTAGGCGCATCATAGCCACAGTTGCTCTTGAGTCGTAAAATCCTACATAAATAACTAAACTAAATGAAACAGGTGCTCTTACATTATTTCTTCCCAACTGCCTTCCATTTCAGCATGATAGTACATACAATAAAGAAATCTGGTTACAGATAGTGGTGTTGCCCCCATTCTTATGTTCTGGTGTTTTCTGGCATACCAAAGCAGTCATCTTATTCCAGAACACTTAATCTTTCAATTTGCTTTGAGTTCATGTTTGTTTTTGATGCCTCTTTGATGACAGCAACTTTTTACGTAAACAAAGAGCACTAAACTATTGCATTAAAAAGAGAACGAGGTATCAATGCAAGACCGTGCTTCTAATAGCTTCTACAGAAATGACTATCAATGATTTTAACAGAAACAGTTGATGCCACAGAAGCATGCCACACGCATTCTGGTTGCTTTGTGAGTAGAGGCTGTGGAAGATGACATTATCCTAAAAGCACCAAGTGGCTTGCTTCTATATTTCTCACTGTCCCAGGCCCTTTTTTTCTCCTCCTTTTATCCTCGTCACTATTATAGTATTTTCTTGCTATGACTTAATCTAGTCCAACACAATACGACACACTGTGTGGAAACAGTCAGTTTGAACATTTTGGCGTTACGAGCTCAAGGTTAGTAGTCGGTACGACGTTGCACTTGGAATCAAGGAAGTTCTGGTGTAGGGTTTCTGGGTTTCGACTGTGGTGCTGAAGCTGACAACTGACAGGTTCTACAGCCTGAAGAAGTACTGTCGGCTATGAGGGATAAAACTGCGGAGAGCTCTAAGTTAATTTTTACCTCCTGTTTTTTTTTTTTTTTAGCTTAGACCTCACTCTAATTATACACAAACACTTATGCATTGTACCCACAACAAAATGCAGCTGCCACTGCTAGGACTTAAACTCTCAACTTTGTGCTCAGCAAGTGAATGCCATAGGCACAGAGTCACTGGGGCCAATGATGCACAACCCCCGTATCACTGTATTACCTGACAACCACGGTGGACAATGCTTGGCAGTACCAGGCAAGCTTGGTGAGATAAGTGAGACTAAGTGAGAGGTCAGCGAGAGACAGCGAAAAGTGCAAGACTCTACAGGATAACCTACAAGCCTTTCAAGCTTAGAGAAAACAAGGTTTGGCGCAAGTTGGTCTTTGGTAGGCTTGCAATAGGCTTCGAGTAAGCTTTTAGCATTCAGTTACCATTCCTTTTTCACCACGTGGTGTGAATAACCTACATACTTCAGATGATTTAAATAAAAAAACATAAGGGCTGAAGCCAGCATCAAATAAAACTTCCAAATTAGAAATAGAAATAATAGAATCATTGGAAAAGAAGTTTATTATAATGAGAGTCTATAGCATTCAAAAGTACATAGCAAGCTCTACTGTATACTCTAAAGTAGAATCAGCCTAAGAAAGTCATACACAAGGTGCTACTTGCAATGCGGAGAATTTTAAGTATACTACACTTTTCCTTCATGCAAATAGAGAAATGTGTCTAATGTTTGGGAGGAGAAATGAAGTTGATGTTTGTAACACACAACGCATAAATGGCAAAGCAAGTGCAACAGCCATAGCAGCAGCAATAAGCACGCTGGTTAACAGCACAGCCACATTCCAGAAGTAAACGAGGAGTTAATTTGGAGCACTATATCATCATGCAAACATGCATGAACACAATGAGAGACACATAGAATAAATAAAGTCACTGTAATGTTGCTTAAGGGGGGACGCGGCCTTTGAAAACCGAAAAATCGCAAAAAGGCGATTTTTGGAAAATCCCATATTCGGGCAGTATGTCTTATAAACTACCATTTCTGTAAATATCAACGTCTAATTTATGATGCACACATTTTACGCACCGTCCACATCCCCAACACTGAAGAGTAGAGTAAAGCGGCCACTTTCGCACAAAAATTGGCATCACCCAGAACACCAGTTTGTTTAGCACAATCCCATACGAGTAGTAGGAAAGCTCCTTTTTGGACATAGCTTAAAAATATAATTAACTTCGAAATACGTTGATGGCGCATTTGTTAGTGTATGAAATGTTTTAGTGTAAGCAACCAGATAGTGCACAACACATGGCTTGTCTGGCTCACCTTTGTCCACCTTCGGAGGCTCTGCGGTATCGCTGTCCAAACTCCTTGGTCGTTGGCTGTCCGAGTTACATCGCACAATTGGGTATAGCTTCAGATGCTCATCTCCAGGTGCTGTTAATTAGAAGAAGTATGTGCATAGACAATCGGTGTGTCAGTTGCGATGCTTTGTCAGTATCTTACGCAGTTTGAAACTGCACCAAGCCAGCTACATTTTAATCCTACAGCACAAAAACACAGGACAGCTGCATTAAGAGTGGCAACATAAAGATTCTGAGCCCTATTTTCGATGCTACATGTCCATCATCTTTTTCAAAAGTTTCTAGACTACCTTTATCCTGATGAGAGCTACCGCTTGGTTATGTTATGGTAGGTGCTTTGCACACTAAAGCTTTGAAACTATAGACTATGAATACCACTTTTCAGAGCCCTGAACTGCAGATGACACAATGGCCTTATCACATGGTCCATAATAATCATTTAATGCGCTCCAGCAGCTCAAAAACTTCAAACCAAAGCATTGAATTTTCTGTGTCATCAAGTGCCGAAAGCATTTAAAAAGTGGCTCTGCAAAGCTGATGTAATAATACCAGCTTATGCTACAGCAGAAAATCCATGAGCTGCCCCTGCCGATATGCAATATGCCTATATCATTTTGCCAACCTTTGCCAATATTCATCACTAGCACATACAGCCAAAATTTTGTGATTATTGACTTGTCCTTGCATTTGTTGCCAGTATACCAGTATATTTGCAACAAAGAGTTTCTAACTGTTCTATTAAGTAAAAGCTCATTGGTATGTTGCCACCGTTTGGAAAGTACACAATGAGCATTAAAGAACACCACGGCACACTTCGGTTGACACAGAAGCACATGAACACACACACACTACTTTTCCAAAAACAATATCAGACTTTTTACCTTTCATGAGGACAACAGTATGGGTAGCTGCAGGTATGGGTGCGGTGGTGACAGCTTTAGCGTGCGCTACAATGAAATACACACCTACAAGTTGCAACGCAGGTTGCAAAAAAAAAAACAGTACACTAAAAACACAATACAGTCGAACCCTGACATAACGACATAATAAATAAACCGATACACTGAAGTGAACATAAAATTTTGTTTTCGCAGCTTTAATCAAACCACAATTGCAAGGTGTGCGGTTACAGCAAAGGAAATATTTGTTTGCTCGCAGCTCAAGGTATGTATTCTGGTAGCAAAAATTTAAATATTCAGCAAGACCAACTTGAAACGGCACATCTTGAAGATGCATGTGCACTTTGGCCAATGACCTGGCTTAGCTGGCCCGCAGCTGACGAGCCATTGTGCTGATTTCTTGTGATCACACCGATCACACAGTTGCCATATTGACAATGCAAAGTGCATCTGTAATTCAGTATTGTTCACATACCATGTATCAGCATGGCAAGCCACCAACCAGCCATCATTGGCAGAAGACCCTTGCTGGCCAGCGAAGGTGTCATAGTGGCATTTCTCTCACATCGCAATTTTTTTTCCAGCGATATCAGCATGTATGTTTATAACGAATATTGAATTGAATTGAAGATTGATTAAGGTAATTTTGTGTCAAATGCAACATTACAAGGTTTGACTGTACGAAACCTCACACTTAAAGCTTCTCATTAAGTGAGTCTCTGTAATCCCTGATTTAAGCAGGATCTGTTTACTTAAGAGCATCTCTTACATAGCCAGCCAGGCTGTCAATGTGCAAGTCATCAATTTTATATACTATCAGTCTGGCTTGAGGTGGGCACGTAAGTGGATTAACGTTCACCTTCCATGGCCGTGCACTGCAGAACTTTTCCAATTGGTATTGGCTGCGATGAAAGAAACAGGGGCACCAATGAAGCAGAAGTTCTTGATGTAGACGCTGCTTCCTTTGAACTGCCATCATCCAGAATGGTGGGAGATTCCTGTGCAAGGTAATAAAGCAAAATAAGTGATGCTAGAAAGTATAAAGTAAATGCCCTACAGGAATGACAAAAGTGTGGAACATCAACCACATAAACATAACACGTCATACAAGCTTACTTTTAAAATTAAAGTAAGTCGTGGTAACAGTCCGTAAAGCACCCTTGCTGGCGATGATAATGAAGTACAGTATAGACCACTTATAACGTAACCGTTTGTAGTGCAGGGCCGGATATAGTACGGTCTTTTCAGACTCCCGTTAATTTTCCCATAGCACTCCATGTATACGCATACCGCTTACAGTGCAGCCGCGTGAGACGAAATACCGGTTATAATGTGGCTTCCGCGGGAAAATCTCGCCGACAAGGGCGGCAGCGAGCACGCTTCTCAACAAGGTGCGTGCTCTCGGCCGACGTGTGCATTATTCAATGCAATCAAACTCTCATTAATTCGAACTTATTTGGCCGCACATCGGTTAATTCGGACTACTTTCGGAGCTCGAGGAGCGCCGCAAATGTGCGACGCAAAAGAGCAAGAACAGTGCTAGCGTCCAACCGAAACGAAGCGGCGGAGTCCGCATCGCCACGGCCATCAGTTGAAAACGTACGTGAATGACAGCAACGCCGGTACGCTTCGAGTCTATTTGTGTCTTTAAAGCCTGTATTCTTGCTTTTACCGCTGCGCATAACACCGCGTTGGCCGCGGGCTTTCGTAACTGCGTAGTCGTCATCCACGATCGCGTCAATAGCGGCCGCGGTTTTCTCCGCAGCGGTTGCGGCGAACAGTAGTTTCGTTTTTACTCGGTACGCGCGTCGGTCCGCGTGCCAAAAAAACTGCGTAGTCGCCATCGATGATCGCATAGATAGCGACCGCAGTTTCGACTGCAGGTGTTGCAGATCGAGAATGGTTGTTCATTCGTCCAGACTCGGAGCGTGCGTCGGGCGCGTACCTTCAGCACCGCAAAGTCGCCGTTCATAATCGTGTCGATAGTGGTCACGATTTTTTCCGCAGCGGTTACGGCAAACTGTTTCGTTTTGACTCGGTGCAAAGCTGTCGAACTTAAAGAGCAACGGCTACATCGCGATTATGTTTTCGCCAGCTCACTGGCGAAAATGTAATCGCGATGTGTGCGCGATAGTACAAAGCGTGTCTACATGCTTGGTCTACATGTTTTGCATACGTGCAGGGCTTGAAAATCGTTGTTTTGGTTATAGTGCGGTACCGCTTATAGTGCGGATATTCGAGACTCCGGAGACTTACGTTATAAGCGGTCTACACTGTAGTATTGTATCATGAACAACAATTCGATAGATGAGAAGTGGTACTTGTGACTGCAAATGCACTTACTTTATGTGCAAGATACAGCAAACGAAGGTAGAAAGGAAGATCCTGTGATTACTATGTGATGAAGAAATAACTTATCTGATTAAAAGGCTGCTTTATTTAATTAGGCATGCGAAGTGACCTTGAAATCTAAAATTCACAAAATTATAAAATGGTGAACGTGGCCAACCAGCAGTACAACAGTGCAGTACATCACAGTGAACAAGTAAATCTACAAGAATCTCGCAATATGCAAATATTTTTTGATTGCATAACATTCTATGAGACAGAAACAGTTGTTTAACAAAATAGGCTGCACTCTCGAGAAAATTAAGAAACCAGTTGCAATCTATGTCTCCTTGCGATCAGAGTTTGGAAAGAAGAGTTGAATACACCAAACTTCAATAAGAACGACATAATGAAAAGAGGAAACTTACATGATCTGACCACACTTCTTCGTACCTTCCCTCATCATCGAATGTAAGTTCATCTTCTTCCTCTTCAATGCAGCCGTGTTTTTCTCCTGCTTCATGAGACGCTGCTCCGAGTATACCCTTTTCCGACGACTTTTCTTTCTGTAAAAGGATAGAGTACAGAACAAAGACCAGTGTAATCAAGAATGTCAGGCCCAGAATCAGGTTCCAGGGTCCTCATTTCAGGCTTTCAGCTGTAGTGCACAATCTAGGTGGTGATGGAATTTTATCACAACAATGTTTTAAGTTTTAACGTTCTTTAATAAGAGTGATTTTTATCTGTTGTGAACCTCGTGAAGCACTACACTGCAAATTTGTCTCAGTTTATAATAAGCAATACACTATGCAATCACCCCCCCCCCCCACAGCATCTCTTGTGGTCTGCAATGCTGCTTCAGAATGTAAAACACGAAGAACAATAGCTTTACTACGTGCTACAAAAATACCACACAGGAGGAGATCAACGACAGTTGACTAAGAGATATATCTCGAAGGAACAAGCATCTCTTGTTCAACCATAGTTGATCAATTCAAGTTTCCAACTTCCTGTCAACCTCTGTCTTACGCAAAAGGTAACAAATAATCTTAATGGAAAATATACTACGCGCAATAACATCAAACTAGAATATATAACAGAAGCAATAGAGTGATATAAAATACTGAACTTGTGAGAGTATACTATGTATGTACATATGAAAACGGTAAGCATGTAATACAAACCTAGTACAGGTATCACAAATTATAATATTAGAAAACAGTTATGTTGGACACCCTGTATTGCAATTATACATTTGCCTCTATGTTAATGATCAAGTTCAGGCTGATGTATATAAAGTACTGGGTAGCCTGCACTTTTTCTCACCACTTAGCACACTAGAATGGGTAATAAACTGCAAATTTTAAAAGCTAGCCCTAAGCTTATCAGTTAAATTCAGCAGACCCTAAGAGAAGCACAAACACAGACAAGAGAAAAGTGATGACATGCGTGGGCCTCTTCTCCATCTTTCATTTGTGTTTTCGCTGTTTTAATCTGCAAAGCTTATAGAAAGACAAGAGTACCGGTCCACTGCGACTTTGCGGTCGGAAACCAGGACCTGGCGGCAGGTTCTTCTGGACACAGCAGACAACACCGGGGCTGAAGTGAAGCTCCACATGGAAGCGCTCTTCCGAGTGCTGGTCCTAAAAGATGACAATGAGCTTTAACCTCTCCAAAGCCTGAATTATTTTTTCTTTATTTTTGCTGAAGAAAAACAGTTGAAATGCACTCTCAAATACTATTTATGTGTGGTCAGAACACACAAACAAGTTTCGCACCATTTCTTACCCCTGGGTTAAATCTGTGGACACATTAAAGAAAAAAGTGAAATGGGAGTCTGGCATACGAGAATGTTACCGAAAGGCGGGCCTGCAAACATGGGGGATCCAAGAAGGAACAAAAAGGATAACACAAATGCCGCGTTTGCATTGTCTTGTTCTTTCCTTTTTGTGTCCGTATTTGCGTGCCTGCCTTTCAGTTGTTCCGTGAAAGAATGCCGATCTACAGTTGACTTCCATTAATTCAACTCTGACGGGACTGACACAGTTGATCGAATTATCTGGCAGGTTGAATTAAACAGAAAAAAACTTCAGAACACCCTACTGATTCATTCTGCAGTATTTGCCCGATTCTAACATGCCCCCGAATCCTAAGTGCAGCCGTGTTCTACGTGTTCAAGGTAGAAAACTAACATGGAGATAGCATTAAAGCTCCCAAGCAAAGTAAAAAACTAACGTGCACCAATTTCATGGCAAAAAAAAAAGAGAAAAAAAATTAAAATAATATCATGAGCCATTTCACTCTGTGAAGGTGGATGATCAGCGAAGCTGTTTAGCAGACGACGCAGAGCACACGATTTGCGTCGTCTTGCATGGCGAGCCGCTTGCGGATGGCCTCTCGGGAACGACCTTCATCAGTGTTTGCTGCCTGCCGCTACCGATTGCATTCTCGCATCTGTTCTCGCACTACACGCGGCCTCCCCATTACGACAAGAGACGTGCAATTCAAAATAGAGAACAGCAGCTTGTCTTGCCAACAACGCACGACGGTGCTGCCGCCCCGGCAGAGTGGAAGGAAACTAGGCACGCACAAGCTTGTAACGACAACAAAAAGAGGGTGGTGTGAACGTAGACATGGCCGACGTGGCCGCACAGCGGTAAATCTTTGAGAAACCTTTATTATCTACCAGAGAGTCTACTGATCTTGAAAATGGTGCCTATTGATAACTAATTTATTATCAAACGAAGGCCAATTTTAGGATCGAAATAGCAAAAAGTGTGGGCTAATAGAAATGCATGGGAGCTGGCCGGGACGTTTGGTCGAGATCGAGATAACCGAAAAATCAAGTCAATCGGGGTCGAATTAGCGGAACTCTATTGTATATTCACACTACACACACTCTGAAACTCTAAATTGGCAGGCTCTCTCTTACAGCAGCCTCTAAAACAATTAGTATTGCAAAGATTATGACTGAAATTTATGCACCTGAATGGATGAAGCAGCGCAAGTTTCTTGGAATGCTCATTCTCGTTTGAAGCTCGGTGTGCATTGTTTCCCCAGTCAGAGGTGACTAACTGCTGACATGTAGTTGTCGGATGACTACAAATTGTAATAAAATCGGGCTTTCTCTCACTAGAGCATATTGTTCGGATTTAGGAGCTCACCTTTGATATGTTGTGCAATTGTGACAGCAGGCTAGAATGGGTTTTAAAGAGAAGCTAGCATGATGTTCAATCTTACAAAAAAAAAGAAACTTTTCACGTGGCGAATGCACTTGGCACTGATCCTGCCCAATTTCTGCCTGCGTCTGAAAACCAAAATGAGGAGTGCAATGAGGCCTATGGCCCTTATTTTTTGCAAGGGCCTTGCCTTCTATATTAAAGGTAAAGGTTATATAAGTGTAGCACAACTCGGATTTTGTTTATGATGAATCTGAAGGTAGCCATACGAAGTCCACAATATGTTTCAGTGCAATCTGTACAGTAAAACCCCCAGCATTGTAAACAAGTCAGCTATGAGCTAAATGCGCACTATACTGTTGTGAGCTTTAACTATAAGTGGAGTAAGCTTGAACTCAACCAGATCACTTTAAAGAGCCCCTCACCAGGTCTGGCCACCATTTTGAGTTGACAAAAGCAGTGCATACAACGTGCCCTAACGATCCTGCCTGCAATGTATTACACCACTACACACCACAAAAAGAGCTCAAATTTCAAACCAAATGCCTCGCACCCTTCTCCTCGTGGGCGCTGCGCTCCCAGCTGGAGATACCACGTCAATCGCGCAAGTGCGCCTACGTAGTTTGCCGTGCTGTGACGTCACTCACAGTGGCACTTGACTTTGAGAATTATTCAAGGCAACAGCAGTCATTTGTTTGATCTGCTGCTTCACTAGACAAATTAAAGCTTAAAGAAATAATAAAACCTACAAACCCAATGTCTGTGCGATGGTGACAAGAACTTTAATTGGTCCTGAATGTCTGTGTGTCCTTGTTTTACTTCGTACCGTAGCAAGAGAGAGATGTACTTCCGTTGCGCCTGCTTGTTTCCATGTCGTGCAGTCGCACGCGCAGAGAGAACAAAACTACCGTGTTCCGGTGCGTGATCATGCTCTGTGATCCACTTGTGTCTGCATCCGTGTTCGAGTAGCACTGACTTATACCGCTAGTCAAGTGTTCTCATGCACAGCGTGCAAAATCGTGCGCTGTGCGAAACGAGACACACGCAAGAACTCGCGCGCGAGACCGTCACCAGAAATGTGCCGCACAGCAAAAAATCGACTGAGAAAGAAAAAAAGAAAAGAAAGAAAAAAAGAGCAGAAGAAGCATAAGAAGAAGAAGGCAGGGCCGTGACGTATGTGTCACTCGATCCTCCTGCTCCGGTGTGGGAGAATGCAGGGAACAATTTTCGCTTGTGAAGGCTAGACGGGGGCAAGTGGAGAGAGTGTCTATGTTGGCGGTGACGCTCGCCTCCTAAGATCATGGGTGCACGGGACTTGAAATATTCCTATCTCGGCTATTAATGAACCAATATGAAAAGTTCTTGCGGTAGAACACTCCCTAAAGGGCATGTAACTACAGCAAACCTCGTTAATTCGGATTTCACGGGACTGAAAAAAAAGTCTGAATTAACCGAATGTTGAATTATCGAGGATATCAAGAAAACAGTAAACAAATGCTTACTACGTCAACACGCTCTTATTTATTGAATGAATCAGCAAATTCTGTTTCTATTTTGCACAAACGCAATGCGGAAGCTGCAATTCTCGTCATCTCGAGACTGATTCGCGCTCGCAGCGGCGACGGTCTCGCAACTTCCTTCACAGCACGGCCGCGGCGCACGTCTTCATCTGAGACACGCTTTTCACTACCGCGGGCACATCCCGATTGTTTTTTTGCCTGTGTCGCCAGGTCGCTGCCTATCGCGACATCGACGGTGCTCTTCAGCCTCGACAGCTTTGCACCGAGTAAAACCAAAACTATTGTTTGCTGCAGCCGCGGCCGCTATGAATGCGATCATGCTCTTCTGAAGGCGCACGGCTGACGCACGCACTGAGTCAAAACGAAACTACTTTTTGCCGCAACCGTTGTGGACGAAACCGTGGTCGCTATCGACGTGATGATGGATGGCGACTACCCAGTTTTGATGGCACACAGCTGCGCGCGTACTGAGTCAAAACGAACTACTTTTTGCTGCAACCGCTGCAGATGAAACCGCAACCGCTATCGATGAATGGATGGCGACTACGCAGTCATGAAGGCACGCGGCCAATGCGGCGCTATGCGCACCGGCAAACGCAAGAATAAAAGCTTTAAAGACTTAAATAGGCACGAAGCGTTCTGGCGTTGCTGTCATTCCCATACAATTTCCACTGATGGCTATGGCGATGCGAACTCCGTCCCTTCGTTTCGGTGGAAGCCAACGCCCTTATGGCTTGTTTGCGTCGCACATTTACGGCGCTCCGCGCTCGCCGAGCTCTGAGAGTTGTCTGAATTAGCCAATGTGCGGCCAAATACGTCCGAATTAACGAGAGTGTCATTGCCTTAAATAATGTATACGCCTGCCAGGACCAACGGATGTGTCCGAATTCACCGATTTTCCGAGTTACCGAGGGTCGAATTAACGCGGTTTTACTGTACTTCCAGCGTATAACCAAAATTTGCTATGTGGCCTAGTGAGGAGCCCTCTAAAACTCAATGATAGGTTTTACTAGCCCCATCAACAGGCCACTTAAAATTTAAAAAAAAGAGAAAAGAAATACAAATCATATTGCTCTCAAAAGCTTATAACGTCAAAGCTTGCCATAGAATTGGCCATTTCCACATGCCAAGAATTAATTAATGCATGAGTACTGTATGCAGCCCATGAGGTTTATGGGCCTCACAACCAATTTCTAGGTAGTAGATGTGAACCACGCAGCCAAACTTTTCAAAAACTTGCAATCGATGGCACATCATTATTTAGGACTGAAGTGGTACAATTATATCAAGTGATAGCAGCTATGTGCGACTTGAACATAAAATGCCATAGCTGAACAGGACACTTAAAATGTAAGAGATACTAGCAGAATTCAGATTAAAAAAAAACATCTCGTGAAGTAATGCTAGCTTATTCAGTGCTAGGTTACTGCAAGCGTTTTTAGGTTGTGTGCTTTGTAATATTTTTCAAAGTCGAGTACTACTTTAAAATCTGGGCATACGTACCTTCGTGGGATCCTCATACAGCATAATCACAATCTGTGTCATGTAGTTCAGTTCTGTGACTGCATTCACGTATTCCATGGCTCTGCGCCACTGTTCATCCTTGGTCTCCTAGAAAATGACCAATGAGTTATCGGCACAAATTTCTTGTTACTGCACAAACGTGCAGAAAGACAGTGTTGGCATTCTTACATCTAGCAGACCTCCATATCTGAGCACAGTCAGCAAAGAATGGATGTGGCTTTCACTAGTGAAGTACAGCCTTGTGCGGACATGTCGACCAGGCGAAGAGACCCCATGCGAGTACCTGGGTGACCATACCAGAGATTCATCATTTTGCTTGATACTTCAAGTGAGTACAAATTAAAATATTTGGCAAAAATTTCTACTTTACCAATAGTGCTTACAATAACACTGTAAGTAAGTGTGCAACAGAAAGAGAGGGGAGATAGATAGATTTACTGATTGATGCATGGGGCTGAGAGACACCAAAGCGGAGGGCTGCAAATTATTTTTCAATTCCTGGGGTTCCTCAACATGAACCTAAATCCAACTGCACGAGCGTTTTTGCATTTCAACTTCATCAAAATGCATGGTAGTCGGGAATCGAGTCTGTGAATTCCGAATTCTCAGTAGCTCATCCATATCAGTACCGCCTTTAGGATTTATGATGATGATGATCTTTAAACATGGCATGGGCTCACAATGGGGGAAGGGCCAAGAATCGGGTGTTTTAGGAAATGCACATATAAAAGCTGTAGGAATGAAACGACAAGCTACAACAGGTAAAACTGGGAAGAACAGAGCATAGTTATGTATTCAGACCAAATGAATGGCTGATTGCATTTAAAAGAAACAGAAGATTCCCTGACCAATATCGAATTATAAGAATTTGAAAGAATGTAATAGGGATAGTAAGGAAAGTAGGAATTAGCATGACAATTGTTCTGTTGCTTGAATGCAATCACACATAGGGTAAAACACATCCCTGCGGCTAAAACCCAGTGCCGAGGCTCCAAGGGAGAGTACGACCAAAGCATCTAAATTCTAACCAAATTGACGAAGTGGAGCTTCAAGAAGCTCCCTCACTTTGAATTGTAATAAACCAGTGAAAAGGTAAAAGTAGTGATCAACAGATTTAATTTCCCTGCAGAAATGGCCGAGCAAGGAGATCACCAGGCCAGACCTGTGTAAATAGTAAAAACTACAGATTTTGTATATAGTTTCAACCTCTGCGTTCACTATAAGATATGCTACATTCTCACTGTGGATTGAGTCGATTCACACTCTCAGTCTCGTCCGCTGCGGGATCGATGTTTCGGTGCAGATCTGCTCGGATCTTCTTCAGCAGAGGTGTACAAATGCCCAGACCAATTGTAAGCTTTTCTTGGAGGGTCAGACCATACTCCTGCGAGAGAATTCCCTCCAGTGAGGCTTGCGCAATCCACCAAACACTTATTTTCTTTTCTCTTTGTTTTAACCAATATAAAACTGGAAAGTTATTCTTCCCAAAACTGGAAAGTTATTCTTCTACATACTATAAGGTGAACTGGTGGCACAGCAATGTGGCACTTTAATATGAGAGAATGCTGTAGTCTAATTCACAGTAGACTTTTCACATCCCAAAGCTGCCCATGTTTATGTAACTGCTGCCTGACTAGATAAAAATATATACTAGTTCAGTGAAGCTGATGGAATAGACTTAAAAAAAAAGGTGTTAAAATTGTTCAATGAATTAAAGGTGCAAAATCTTTTTCTAGTGCGGCAGTGACCGCACATTTCTGTCAGCGTGACTGAGCGCATATGGAGCCCGTGCACCATGCTTTAGAAGTAATCTACTGTGTGTGCAAAAAGTGGGCGTGCCGACATGGCTTAGCATCGTGTGCGCTATCTTCCAGCGCATTTAGTACTAGAGGTTGCTCGATTTCTTTTCGGTTTCCCATCGTTAAACTGTACGCAATAGGAAAACAACAAAGTGCATCTTGCGTGCAACGATTCTCGCCGAGTTGGCACGTCAAAACTTCCCTCGAGAATGCCCCGTTAATGTAGCTTCTGACCCAGGCCAAATTCGAGGAACATAAACGTAAGCTTGCCAAAGCCGCAAGAACGACAATGCACGCCTCGGACCGGCCACTTGGGCCACACCCAGTTTGGCATGCGTTGGTGTCTCATGCTGCAACAATTTGCACAACACTTCGCATTATGTAGATGCCAACTACAGTTGAGTTGGCGAAATGTTTTAGTAACTTCGGATTGTTAGTTTTTTCGGTGAGTACATTTCTTCTATCATTTTTTTTCATAAACGTATTAACGAAGTTCTACTGTGCTAATAATGCATGTTTTCTATTACCTGGGGTATGACAACATCGGCCAGAGCCTTGGCATACAGGTAGAGCTCTTCTGCGTGCACAAACTGCAGGGTGTGCTGGTTGTGCTGCAGGTCATACTTGATACAGTCGTAGACGTCGGGAATCTTGCTGATGTCAAACTTGCCGTTCTTCAGCTTGAAGTCCTTCTCCAGCTTGGCCCAGCGTCGTAGCATCAGCTCCCATGTCTCCCCGTGGTACAGGGGAACTAAAATAATGCAACAACATGGCCCCATCATTTTTTGCAAGTGTTCCGACTGAGGCATCTTTGTTGCGTGCTGACATCATGACAGTCACCATGCTCAGTTTCAACTAAGTGAAGTGCAGCCAATGCTTTGCAACTGCTCATCTTCCGAGCCAACCACGACCACACAATTCCCTTCAGGTCGTGCACATGGAATAGTACAGGCAATGAATGATGCCTCAAAATCAGAAGCGCTAATAAAAATAATAATGTTTAAAATGCGTTGCTTACATCTATTCTGATTGAACATGTGCTGCAAAATTTAATATTATGGGCGAAATGTGTTAGAAAAAAGTGAAGATGGACATTTGAGTGTTTGTTGTCATTGGAAGAATGTTGTCATGTAGTGGGCACTAAACGTTTCCTTATATTCAGTAATAATGACTTACATGAATCAGATTTCTGAAATGTCTCTGTGATCAAGTACACCACACATGAAATAAGCACGAAATAATAAATTTTGTTCTTTTACCTGGACAACTATTGAGGGTCCAGGTGTGAAGTGCACATTTGTAGATGCAACAAAACTTGCAGAATAATTCTAAATTCTTGGTCTATTCTACTGCTGTATATTTTAAATCATGCTGAAGGTGAAAGAAATATTTCAATACTAAGCTTTGTAAACAAAATTTGCTACTGTTTAAAAGAGCTATGTAGCTAAAACGTGAAAATATCTTAAATTGCAAATATGATCCCTCTGCCTGACTCTCTGCTGCTAAAATTACACTCCCTATCTCGTACTGTATCTATTCTCATGTTCTGAACACACACCCATCTATACAATGTCATTAATTCACATTTGTTATTTATTACCCACTGCACCCCTATACTTATCTATGTTGTACACTACGGTCCAATCTTAAAGGGAATGCCATCTTTCTTAACCTCAATAAGGTTTGACATATTTAAGAAAATACAGGGCTGATATAATGCATTACGCAAATATCAATTGATGAAATATCAGTGCTAATGCTTTCCTGTCTAGTCCAAGTTCAAACGGTGCTGGCATTCTAATTAGGTGTTACCTTTAACAGTGGAGCATAGTATGCATGTCTATAACTGGTTAGTATCTGGAAATAATAAAACTGCAGCTGCATCCAACCATGGCAAAACTTGCGAAAGATGGAAGAAAATTTGTCACTGAGAGTTTGTTTCTCATAGAATCAGCAAGACCTATATTGAACCTGGCAATACATGAGCATGTCTTACTTTCGAAATTGCATCAGTTATTACTTTTCCTTCTTTCTTATATAGTAGAGCTGTGATGCACTTTTTGATTTCTGTGACAAATAATTGCACGGCAACAACATCACCACAAGTACTAATTAACTTTCGCACATTCAGCAAGTCGGGCATGTCTGAAATGACTGGGGAACTATGGAACCTGTGTGTCATTTTTGATCAAAGACTAACCATTATAGCATACACCATTTTCATCATTCGGATGTTCATAAGCAATTAAGTTTGCCTAAAGATTCGTGACAGTGTCAATATAACCCCCCATGTTCATTCCCAAATAAAATCAAGCAGTGGGGTTCAGCATACCAAAGCAAACACAAGCTATGAGAAACGTTGTACTGGTGGGCTCTGGATTAATTTCAGCCATTTCGCATTCGTTAATGTGCACCTAAACCCAAGTACACAAGCACTCTTGGTTTCTGCCCCCATCTAGACGCAGCTGCCGTGGCCGTGAATTAAACCCGCGACCATCTCCATTCTGTTTGACATGCTTCTAGACGGTACGCTATGTACTCTTATGCCTGTGAGCAGGGCCCTGCTGACACTAACAGGAAGATTAATGTCACACAGTCTATTTTCACGAACGTGAATATAGTTCTTTTTTTTTTTTTACTAGAGTTGGTGTAGCTGTCTTTTTCTCACTGTAATCTGTAGCACCACATTTCCACATTGATTGCAGGGCTAGCAGCCCTCATGCATGTAAGGGTCATTTGTTTGAGCGTGGCTGGTAGCACTGATTTTTAATGACTCAAATATTAACACTATCTCTTTACTATCTCTAATCTCTTTATTTTGGCTCCATTATATAGTTTATTTATACATTTATACTATTATGGCAATTTATATTCTTTTAGCATTTTTATCATAATTCCTTCATCACCAGAATATTCTACTACTGGGCATCCGTCATAACCTGTTGCACATTCAATTGCCTTGTTCTTGTTTGCTCTGGCCTCCAACAACCTTGTGTCATAAGACATCATCAAACAATAACATTCTCATGAGCATCAACGACAGCAGTGGCACCTGCAATATCGTTGGTCAGTAGGCTTGGGGGTCAACTTACCATGGGTCTTACTTTCATCTTTGCGGCACTTGATCTGCCTGATCAGATCCTGTATGATCTCATACACGTGCTGACATGCCTTGACGGGATTTTTGATGAACTGCAGAGCATTCTGAATGGATCGTGCATGCGTGGGGTTGAGCTGCAAATTAAAACAAAGTAGAAAAAGCAACAAATTCTCCCCTATAATTATGCGCTTACACAAGCACTCTCACAGTATGGCATTCTCTCTCTTTTCTTGAAAAAAAAAAGAAAGGGGTGTGACATTATAGACATTACATGCACATGAATGCATGCAGACGCATGCAAACACACACCAGACACAATTTTTTCAGCAAGGAAAAAGGTGTCGCTGCTACAGCAAAGTGTGGCATACACATAATGTGGCATGTTTGACCGATTCATTCATTCATAGTCATTAATGTCCCAAAACAATGCTGGCGCTATGAAAGAGGCTATAATGGAGGACTTTGGACTAATTTTGACCACACCAGATTTTTAAATGCACACTCTAAGTACATGAGCGTTTTTGCATTTCACCATCTATATTATATGCACACACCGAGCCCGGCAATCAAGCCTGTGATCTCGTGCTCTGCTGTGGAATACCATATCCACTGAGCCGCTGTGGCACGCCACGGCATGTTCTATGGCATGTTTTATAAAAGGAGCCCTTGACTAAAAAGCTTTTGAATGCACTGCCACACGGGACACATTTTTCTGATTTATTCTGGAAGAAAAAGGCAATTATTGCGTGCATATATGAATATTAAACAAAATACGCTGCAAAATGCCACCCCTATGAGGAACTTGAGCATGAATAAGCCACAAGTTCAGCCAGAAGTGGCATTCACAAATGGCTGCTTTACACAGCATATGGTATAACTTTTATTCTAAGCCCTTGCTCTCCCCGTACCTTTTCAAAGTCCTCTTCTGTGAAGTCATGGTCCACCTGGAATGCTTCATGCAGTCTCTGTTTCACCCTGTAATGACTTTCAATGTATAAAGAACATATCGTCAAAAGCATGCTTCTCTCGGGGCTGTCAGTGACCCAGAAACGTACAGAGACGTCAGGGATACGCAGCCCAAATCACCTACAGCATGCAGTTTTGTAAGGAAATGGCTACCGGGAGAAAACCTGGTCTGCTGAAGTCTGCAGGAACTGTCAACACAGCAGTTGAAACAAGCAAGACGATAGAAAGTGCATAACGCTAAGTAAGAGTCTTCGATAAGGATTATTATGGCTTTCTATGTTGACTCTGTTGAATAGTTTTCACAAATTAATTGTATACCAATTAACAAGTTTACATAAAGGACAACAGTGGGAATTTATGACAGATTTTCAGTTGACAGCTTGTAGAGTATTTATTTTAAACTCCCTTACTGCAATGTGCCAAGTTGTTCTTGAGATATTAAAATAATATAACAGAAAAAAAAAAGCCGCGTGGCACACTTTTAAGTGCTACAGCAAGGACATATCTGACATCGCTGACAGAGATTTCATGTGTGCAAGTAGCATTTGTTACTGCAAACAGTACTTTCCATAATGTCTCAAATGGGTGAAAATAGGAGCGACAGTTTGGAACTTTCTAAGTGTAACAGCTTCAATTTAGTACACAAAAATGAAAAGGTGAGGAATGTACTGATGAAGTCTGTGCAGCTATAGCAAGCAACTTAAAAATTTGTTTCCAAATAAACAGGACACCAATGGGCTGTGCAATTTGGCATAAATGATAAGAACACAAGGGACAGCATGCACTGAAGGTTTCCCTGACATTAGCAACTCTTTCGTTACCACTAGAAATGTGGTAATTTTGGGTGCTTTTATGTTTTAACAGTTTATTTGGAGATGTAGTTGGTGCAACATATACTGCGATACATAAAATTCCAGCCTGATCACTGGTGTATGGAATGAATGTATAGCAGTAATAATTGCTCAGACAGTTTATCAGAATTTTGATGTGAAAGTTCAAAGAAGCACCTAGAGGAACACGAGTGAAAGTAATCGTTTACTATTTTACATAGAAGTACTGAGAGTTAAAAAAAAAAAATGTAAGATATGCGCCTGTTTCCTAGGTCCTAACTTTTGCAAGACAGATCACGCGATAAAACTTATTGTGAAGATTTGTTGGCGTGTATACTTGCCATAGTTTAATACAGCACAATTGCTACAGAAAACAGCTCAGAAGTACTTAATATTGTTTTCCTTTGGCACTGCAACTTTTAATTACTTGCTGTACATAGTTCTGTCAACAAATACTTTACACAACAATTTTTGAGTGCTGTAAGGAGAATTTGACGAGTCACTTTCAAATAAAATCCCCACTGTAATTACTAGAAAAGAGTTGGAACTAGCCACAATACTTCTTGTAAGCTTGATCCTACCTGCACAGAGTAAAAAAAAATACCCACAAAAAGATTTCAAAGAAAAAAAGACTTTGTAGTACCCTAGTACCAAAACCACGACCTGATTATGAGCCTTAGTGGGTGACTCCGTATTAATTTTGACCACCTGGGGTTCTTTAACGTGCATCTAAACCTAACTACACAAACGTTTTTGCATTTCACCTCCAACGAAATGCGGCCGCCGCAGTAGGATCGAACCCGCGACCTTGAGCTTAACAGCTCAACGCCATAGCCACTAAGCTACCGCCGCAGGTGGCTATACTTTCTGAAGAGGCAAGAGTAAGGAGGAATCAAATTAGGATCAAACATGAATTATCACATTATATTAACTCTGTGAATCAAAGTAATCTTATGAAAGTTAATGAGCTAAGTCAAAAGGTTACTGCCAGAACTCCTGGCTACCTAGAAACGATACACTAGAATGAAAGAAGTAGCAGACTCAACCACAACTAGCCAATGATTGAAGTGATAACACCGATATCACCAGCACAGCTTTACCAGACAAATAAATGGCAGAAACATGACCACTGCGATGGACTGTCTTATTGTAGGGAATGATGTTTTGTGATGGTAGAAATGGTGATAGTAGAAGTGGCTTTTCCTTTGTTTTATTTTTTTCATTTTCTTTTGCTTACAAAAAGGCAAAGTTGTGCGTGGCATTAACAGAGTTTCTGCAAATCAACCGGCTTGCTGCCAGAAAAGATTTCAGTGCTACAACAAAATGCCCTCACAGCGTGCAGTAGATTGGAATAAGAAACAAAGGTGTGCAAGATAACATTTAGGACTGGTAAGAACAAATTAAGGTGCACAAGATAAAGTTCTTGACTTGTGCAATTAACCAAGCTGAAACCTTGGCATGACTTTTGTGTAGTAAAATAGTGCATCAAAGAAAAACACAAAAGTGTATAAGCTCTTTTTTTCTGAAGTGAAATTTTAAGATATGAACTAATTCATCCGGCTGGGACCAAAAGAAGCAAATATTTTATGAAGTAAATGCACCTGCCCTTCACCAAACATCATACAGTCAAACCTTGATATAACGAATTTTGATTTATTGAAATTCGCGATGTAAGGAACTGTTTTTATTTCCTGATCTTGGTTCCATTGAATTAACAAAACCTTGAATTAACGAAATTCGCGATATAACGAAGTTTTTCGCTGCAAGTGCAACTTTGTTATATCAAGGTTCGACTGTAGTAGCAAGTGTACAATTGCATGGAAAAATGTTGCATATCTTTCAACAACTGCAACATCAAATTCCTTTACACATGGTGCATGGTCTGAATTATTATAGCAAAATATAAATTCATGATTTGATGTTGCTCAGGAGACAGCATATCGACCTCAAGCCCCAATAATGTGATGTCACACGTTACTTCCGCATAATTTTTGTACCCCTCCAAATTGTCAAGAGAGTAAAACAGGTTTAGCTGCATAAACTTCAACATTGCTATAATCTACATGCTCTGGACAACCTAAACCCAATTAATTTCGAACATGCAATTTAAAGGGCCCCTCACCAGGCCACAATAGCAATGGTTATACGCTGGAAGTTGTTACGTGCCCACTTAAAAGCGTTGTATTGCAAGAATTTTTCAAATTGGTTCATTAAAAGCTGCAATAAAAATATTTCAGTGCCACGAACCCATAATTTCAGGAGGTGAGCGTCACTGCCAACAAGGACACTCTCCACTTGCCCCGTCTAGCCTCCGCAAGTGAAATTCCTTCCCTGTGTTCTCCCATACCGGAGCTGGAGGATCGTGTGACATATACGTCATGGGCCCCGCCCTTTTTTTTTTTTTTACAGCGAAGGTGTTTATGGCTAGGGTTCCGTGGATTTTGCATATGCGTAAGCAAAAACTCAGGTCCTGCGTGTACACGCATGTGCCACTGCGCGCACGTTCGTCGTCGTCTTCTTTCACAGCTGGCTCATCGGCGTCCCTCGGATATGCACATTGAGTAGATTAGTTATCAATAGGCCCCATTTTCAAGATCAGTAGACTCCCAGGTTTTTAACAAAGGTTTCTCAAAGATTTGTGGCTGTGTGACCCGCGTTGGCCATGTCTACATTCGCACCGTGTTCTCTTTCTCGGTGTTTCAAGCGCTTGTGTATGTAGTTTCCTTTCCTTCCGCTCTCCTGTGGTACCGGTATATATAAACAAAGCAGAAACACAAGTTGCCGTTCCCCATTTTGAATTTCACTTCTCTTCTGTCATCGTAATGGGGATGCCGCGTATAGTCCGGACTCCCGAAGAGCAATTCGCCTTCGAAGAGCGACAGCGACAACAGATGCAACAGTGCAATCAGCACCGGCGGGCTGCCAACATCTATTGTCCACAGATCAAGACAAATAATGACCACCGATGAAGACAATAAATGTGTGTGTACCTTTCGTTACGATGACCACCGATCAAGACAATAAATGTGTTCGTCCCTTTGTTCAAAATTCTGTGTCATGTTTGTGTCCTGTGCTAAACAGCTTTGCTGGTCATCCACCTTCACAGAGTGGAATGGCTCACGACTTTCTTTTCAGCTTTTTTTCTCTCGCTTTTTTTGCTGTGCAGCAAACGCGCCCAGCTGTTGCATTTGTCTCATTTCACGCAGCGCATGATTTTGCACGCTGTGCACGAGAACACCTGACTAGCAGTATAAGTCAGTGCTACATGAATACTGAGGCAGACGCAAGCGGATCACAGAGCATGATCGTGCACTGGAACACGGTAGAAAATGGCATAGTTTGCTCTTGCACGCAACTGCACTACATGGGAACAAGTAGATGAAATGAAATTACATCTCTCTTGCTATGGTACGAAGTAAAACAAAGACACTCAGACATTTGGTTTGTAGGTTTTATTATTTCTCTAAACTCTAATTCGTCAATTCACGCAACAGATCAAACAAATAATTGATGTTGCCTTGAATAATTCTTGAACTCAGGTGTCACGGAGAGTGACATCCCGGCACATACATGTATGTAGGCGCACTTGCGCATGTACGTCAACTCTCCTGCTGGGAGCGTGGCGCCCGCGAGGAGAAAGGCAAACGGCGTTTGGTTTGAAATTTCAGCTGTCTCCACGGTGCATAGCGATGTAATACTTAGCAGACACGATCGTTAGCATGCATTGTACGCAATGCGCTTGTCAGCTCAATTAGGCCAGACCTGGTCAGGGGCCTTTTAAAGGGCAGCTGAATCACTTTTCAAAAAGTGAGTTTTTAACGAATTATCATAGTTTTTCACCCCCTGAATACGAAAGTCGTAGTTCAACAGGCCAGAAGTCACCACTAGTTGCTTTAATTTAGCAAAAACAAGCTGCAGCGTCCGCGGGAGACGCCATGGGTTATTTAATGGGCCCTGATGGCAAAGATGATTGTGACATTATCTTAGGTATTGGCGAGGAGCATGATTCGAAGAGAGCACTCACGTGACCCCTGTATTGACGTCATCCTCGCGCCCAGTCTTCCGCCGCTACGCTCGCCACGCGAAGGGGGCGGAGCTTCAACGAAAATTTAAACCGTGTTTGCGGCACTGCTACGCGCATATTTGAGAAATTAACTGCAGGAGTTTAATTAGTATACTGTGTCAGCCTTTCAAACCCCCGTAAATCTTCAAATTCTAAAACCTCTTCAGCTTCCCTTCAAGCTAAATTTTTACATCTTACATAAATGTCACTAAGACATGTGGCTCCAACCATTCACAGAAGCTGTTTAAAATAAGACTGCTTCAATAAACGGTACAAATTCACTTTCAATAAAAAACCATACAAATATGCTGTAAGAAAATGTACAACTGCTTGCATATTAAGTGAAAATTGAAGTCGAAATTTATTTTAAGAGACACAGACCATGTTTCAAGGCTAGCTAACTCCCACAGCCTCCACAGTACCTTCAGGTACTTGTATGGAGGATTTTATAAGTAGTTCCTCAGCACTTCTAACAGTTCTAATGCACTAAGAAGCAATAAATAATTCTAGTGAAAAGATATTTCTTTTAACCTCACACCACTATTACCACAAATATAGGTTGTATGTTGATATTGTAAGCAGTATCGTCGCTGTAAAGGTGATCTCAAAGGGCACGATGGAACGGCTCCAAGGCAATGCCACCCGAAAGTGATTTTAATGGAAGCAAGCATGCACCATCTTCTTGTATGAATGTGACTATACTACAATTAAACTAAAAGGGTATGTTAACTATACTACATGCACACAATGTTTATAATCAGTTGGGACAAAAAATTATAGCATATTGTGACTGAAGCAAAGTGGTGGTGCAACTGTAAGAAGCGGGAGCTGTTTCCCCATCTGACTTCAAGCTACACGTAAGGTTACCATAGCAACAAGGTATTAATAGCAACAAGTCATAATGACGAACCATAAAAATTAGTCATTCCGAAAATTAGGTGGGGTGACCATTTAACTATTGCTGTTAACAGTGGCACGAGGTCATGCTTCAAAAACGCCTTACATCTTTTTGTAATGATGAAGAGAGCAAATTTCTATGTACCAGAAAGCAGATGATAATGATTACAATGAACTTCTCATAAGAGCCTACCACACCTAAACCCTAAGCGTAAGTACTATTTGGGACATTGTCAAATTCTGCCATATTGTCAAATTGCCCATCTTGTCGGCTCTGATTAGCTGACAGGACAGCTGCACCCTCTCCGATAGGCTCAAAACGCAAACATGGCAGAATTCGACAACATAGTGGAAGTTGAAAATGTTTGGAACAACACCCCAGGCCAGCGAACACTGGATACTGGCAGCAGAACAGCCGTATGAGCTGAATAGTCAACGAGAAATGAAACTCTGATCACCTCCTCACAGATGTCCTTCCTACCACCATAGCAAAGTTTTCAACTCACATGTTTTGATACTTGCTGGAGTCACAGTCGTTGTCCAGTAGCCCGTTCGTGTTTGCTGATTTCACCATTTGGACAAGAATCGGCGTCAGTTCACCTTCCAAAGCCAGAAGACCCTAACAGCAGAAAACATTTCTCTGTTCAAAGCCAGCTGTTAACACACTTTCTCAACACACAAAAATCGCAATTATAACGGGATGTCTACTACAGTGGCATTTTCAAATCGCCTGATTGTTGAAGGTTTTCCCTGACTTTTTATCAAAATCCTCTGGAAGTCTATGACACTGGAGGTTCAGGCACAAAAAATAGTGAACTACAGCTTGCTAAGTTACTATGCCAGACCATAACTTTCAACAACTACTACCAGTAAAAGTTGGGATGCACTATCAGATTTGCCCTAATGGTGTGTTTCATATCCCAACCACTCAGCCAGGATCATACTCGCAAAACCAACATAAGACACCATTACTACAGATTGCATAGGTTCAGTTAAAAACTTTCCGACATACCACTAGCCTCGCCAAGACTACTGTAGGCTTTAATTTCTTCAATTCAAAGCAACCTAAGTGAGAACTCTCCGTTTTCCCCCTGAATCTTTAAGAACTGACAAATTCCATAACAATTACAGGTTTTGCAGGTTTTCCCTGATGGCAGACACCCTCCTAATGTGCCCTTCTCTGCAAAGTTTTGCAATTACATAGCAGTATGAATAAATAAAAGGTCCAAGAGGGGAATGGCTGCTTACCTTGGCAAAAGCTGCAGCCGTCATTTGCACTCTGCCCTCGTCCGATGCGTATATCTTGAGGTCATGGCGGTAGGTGCTGTGGAGGCGCAGCAATCCCAGTCCTCGAGTGCCAGCGTATTCACCTAAAGTCGGTCAGCGCATCATAAAATAATAACAGCACAATGTAGCCCCCTAGTGGTTTGTCCAGACAAAAACCATTCTCAACGTCATGGCAGCACACAGTCAGACCGAAGCGTCTAATTCCTCGCTACAGTGTTGAACATCTTGCGGTCATGTAAGAATGGCTGATGATATGGGTTCTTAAAACGTATTTAGTTGCTCACTCTTCCTGAATTCCCTCATTTTTACATGTTTCTCCGAACTATATGAGGAGAATTTCAGCGGCTGAAAAAGTGAAAGATTTTAAAAGGTAGAGTTTGATGAGCTTCGACAACCCCAATTTATGCATTAGCGCTTGGGAAAACAATTAAAAAAAATAATCGGGCTAACCAAACCATGACCAACACTTAAATTTCTACTGACACCTTCCTGATGACAAACTCTGTCTGTGGTTGTCACAGAAATGTAGTCTGTTAGGAGAAATTTCTTGGGCGGAGTCACGCTTTGAATAGAAGCCAATGCACAGAACCCTGTGAATGTGTCAATTTCACTTTCTCCTTCTTCCCTGGCACAGTTAACTTTTTCTAAACATTTCCTGTCAATTCCGTGGCTTTTCCAAGTGCTTGAAACTTCCCTGACAATTGTATGCTTCCTTTGTTTTCCAAGGTGCTAGGCACCTCGTCTTTAGTAGCACTTGCTGTTGGGCTAGTTGGTGCATGTCGAACAGTAATGAATTTAGTGCCAAAAACACTATCACAAAAAGGAAAGGACATAAAGACAAGATGAGCGCTTAAAGGCCAATGCTATGCACCATCTATGATTTGAGCCTCAAAGCAGCCGGCTCTCCGGGACACCGCCCAGGCGAGTCGGCGCTCCTGTCTATTTGATTCCGCACTGTTAAACTTTGCCACAAAGATGGCAAGTCTAGCTCAACAAAGCAATTTCTGTCAAATGTTTTTTTACAAGTACAGCTCATCAAATCTTTCTTTTGTTGACATCTTGAACTCGCTTATTACTTGCCAATGAATATATGCTTTTCGTGAAGTGGCCACAAATGGTTAGGGAAAGCATTTGCCTGAGCACGTTTGCACAAGAAAATTTGCTATTGGCTTTTGCCCAAATTGCTGATTTTGTTTTGTTCCTGCCACCCTGACTGACTTTTAAGGAATGACATCTTTATTATTGACAGTTTTCTTTTTTCAGAAAGTTGCAATAAGACAAAGGAAAAAGAACAAAAAACTAAGCTGCTTAAGAAATTGAAGAAAAAAAAAACAGCATGGTGTGCTAACAATGATTCAATTACCCATGTTCTCATGTATAACAATCTTATCACACATAGGCAGACTCATATGCACACAAGAAGATTGAAAGCTATGCTATGAACATCGCACTATGAGTGTATGTAGGCCTTGGCCTTATTTTGAAACAGTAGGCATTCGCAATGTCTCAGAAAACTTGAGCTCAGTAATGTGGGCAAAATTAGGTCGTAAAATGCATAACACCTAATGATATTATAAATAGTAAATCACTGTTGTAAAATAAAACACTTCAGTATAAACCTTTATGCAAGTACATGCTCCCCACTCATGGGCACTCAATGCAAGCTAGAAGAACATAGCAAGTATGTACAATGTAATGCTTCCTTCAAACTTCCCAGGAAGCTTTCTAGACATGATACACACAAGTGATTTGGTATCACAGATGTACTTATAACCTGCCTTCTAGCAACAAGAGTACCTCTACCCAACAAAAATGACCACTGGTAGTTAGTACTAGTCTTTTGGCAAACAACTTTATGTACTGTAACATCTAGACAGCTTCTGGTCAAATAAAACAAGGTTGATATGATTTTTTTTAAAGACAACATTTAATCACAGCTAAAGATAAATTTCTAGACATATCTCAAAAGAAACAAACCACACTAAGCGTACAGATATTTTGGCGTTAATGAGGCTAGGGAAGCATGAGAAAGGTCTTTTGTCATGCTCACTCGTTTCTTCGATTGAAGCCGTTGAGAATGGTTGATGGCATTCCACTATTCACGAAGGGCGTGCGGAGAACAAGCAGCAACTGAATATTTCAAACAAATACTGGCAAAGTAGAAAAAGTACGCAGTGCACAATGCAAGACCCTCACTCGCTCACCATCTAACTGCATGGTATCGAAGCCCTGCCAAGTAATGTGAAGTTAATTATTCTATTGATGGGGTCTTTATTCATTTATTTGATTTGTTCTTCTCAAGTTGCATGTTGTGAAAGGGGCCAAGGAGAAAAGCATTACTTGACAGCTTACATCCCAAAACCGCACAGTGGGCTATGAGGAGAACCAAAATGAATTAATTTTGATCCCCTGGAGTCTTTTAAGCTAACGTTTAAATACAAGCACACGAGCGTTTCTGAAGCTTGCGTCAATTGGTATGCAGCAGCCATGGTTGGGAACTGAACCTGCCACATTGTGTGTGGTAACAGAATGCCATAGCGTCGTCACGTCTGGTATAAACCACATCAAGTGCTTTAAGAGTGACAAACCTTTTTTTAAAGAAAAAAGAATGAAATATTTTCTGCCGTTGAATGTTCCTGAAAGCTCGAGTGCTCGCAAGGAAACTTCTAGTTACTTTTGCCATTAAGCTAAGCTGTTCAACATGGCGATATGTACAAGGAGGCCAAAAGCAACTCAATTTATGTGAAATTCATATAGTGATATACCAATTAACTGATGTATGCTTTAACCATGAAACATTTATTTATGTTTCGTTGTACAGTGGTGACTAATAAAAAAACTGAGCCCCTCAGGTCCCCTTATTCTTCTCGCTCATTAACCACAATTCCCTTCTTTCCCCCGCCTGATTGATTCAAGTCGAATCAGGTGACTGTGCCCCTTAATAACTTTGCAAGTGTTTGGAGATAGCTTTATGTCCAAGTAAACTGGCTTCTGTTGGTGCTGGTTACCACATTCAGTTACCATCTGAAGTTGGACATGCGAGCATCTATCCACGAGCATCATGTCATGCTCTTTGAACTCCTGGTAGTACAGTAGAACCTCGTTCATACGTTTTCAAAAAATACGCTGATAAATAAACGTACGATCCGGGAAAACGTACGATCCTAATCCAGTAAAAATTGAAGCTGACATGCCCATATTGAGGTGCAAGGGCAGAAAACATTTATTTCTTGCAAAACATAGTTACAGTCGAATCTCGTTAATTCGAACTGACGCTGTGGTCCCGTCAAAGTTATGTGTATTTCAATGGGCGAGAACGCTCGGTAATTCGAACGCGAAAGCATTTGCGATGGTTAATTCGAACATAACCGCGCACCGACAATGCTCACAGCAGCACGCCAAATCATGTGGTGGCACCTCCAACTGGCAATGCTCCGACACCGCCATAAAGCAAAAGCTTAGGAGAGACCCCTCAACGCCGCGCGGAGAAATAAAAAAGGAAGAAAAAAATACCGCGGCGAAAACTTCTTCTCTCAAATGGCAAGGTCGCCATTTCAGCGTCGCACCGGAACACGCGTGTACGTGCCGACGTCTCAGCCAACGCAGCGGCTGCGGCGCAGAGGTAAGTAACGCGGAGGCCCAGTCCGGCCAACGAAACTGCCCACGCTGGCCAACGCTTGCTTCAACGGCAGAAAATGAAACTTCGGGGAGCGGGTTAAGCTGGCGCCGTGCCGGCGGGCGCGCACGGAGACAGTCGAAGGTGAGGGAGCTACGAGGGAGTTGAGAGGGAGGACGAGAGGAGCCACCGAAGCGACGGGGTTGCCGAGACCAAATGCGCTTCTCTGCCGCCCTCCTCCCTCACCTTCAATGGTCTCCGCGCGTGCGCATCGCTGCCGTATCGGCGCCGCCCGCTCCCTGAAGTTTCGTTCACTGCCGTTATCGGGATGCGAGAGAGAGAGCTTGTGGTTGTGAAGAGGAAGAGGCGCTATCGGGATGCGAGCGTTGGCCGGCGTAGGCAGTTTCGTGGCCCTCGCTCGCTATGTGCTTGCGTGCAGCGATATTTCACGACTCGCACCGTTCGTACGTAGTGCCATGGTGCACAAATACGTCATAAAATAAGTTTTTTTAATTCGAACAAATTTTTGGGCCCCTTCGAGTTCGAATTATCGAGATTCGACTATTTTCTGCTGGTGCGTCACACCCTTGGACAGGAACAACTCCTTTTGCGCACATTGAAGACCACATTCAGTTACCACCGCATTTTCGTTGTCTTTCATGGGAAAGAAACTTCGTAAGGCATCCAGGCCAGCAATAGCTTCGGCGAAGGTAGCCGGTAGGCGCAAGCCTTCGTTCTCGCCGTCTTCAGGCGCCTCGTCCGCCACCACCTCCGCTAGGATCTCGGCGAGTCGGAGCACCGCGCGTGGCGTTCGCCTGTTTTTGCCGCTTAGTATTTCGCGCTGAAGCGAGGGGCGAGGTAGCGCAAAGGTAAATTCGCTCGCCGCTGCTGCCGCACTTCGTCACTTTGGGCGAACGAGCAATGCAGAGAAGTCGCGATGGGGGGGGATTGAGCACTGCAGAGAAGCCGCGCGGCGGCTGTCTGCCACTTAGCGCTTCACAAGCACATGAGAGCGGCCTTTTTGCACACATGAAGGATAATTTTTCGCTGCAGAACGTATCATATGACCGCAGTTTGCCGCAATGCTGAACGTTGCTGCCGAATAATCGTATTTTCTGGGAACGTATTAACCGGAACGTATTAACACATTCCTCTATGGGGTTATGTTTATTTTTCGTGATTGCAAATGTAGGAGCCGGGAAATTGTATTAAGCGGGAACGTATCAGCGAGGTTCTACTGTACTACTAGAGTTCTGGAAAGTGTGAATGTAATTTTGCCTTCCTCCGCAATACTTCCACACAGCACAGGTGTAACAGGAGGCCGACTATGTGGTCATGTAGGGTGCAGTGGCTTTACTCAATCTGACAAAGGCATCAATGCAGCTGATTAATTGATTATTAAATTATACTTGGCAATTATTTAAGCTCAGTTTTTTAGCTGCTGCTGCCTAGCTGTAATTAACATGCAGAATGACTGGGCATGAGCTTGACAGAAGCAAGTGACTCCATAATAGAATATTGCGAAACTGTTACGAAAGATTATGCAAGCATATTTATGCAGTGGACTGTGAATTATTCATGAACTATGTGAAAAGATAACAAGGTGCATTAAGTCTAAATTTGCATCAGACTGGTGAGTAGCAATGGCCTTGCAGTAGCACAACAACAAGCAAAAAAATAAAGAAAAAATGCACAGAGAATGACAACCGCACATCAGCAGCAACAAAAGCCTCAGCAGCAATTAGGAGGAAAGATGACAACACTTCAGAACAAACAAAAGAACAATCATAAACATGTGACACAGTTTGACAAATTCATGAACACGCAACAAGGACTCGTGCAGTACTGTATTTACTTTAAAGGATATTAAATTAGATGAGCTCTGTAACCTTTTCTGTGCACTATTTACAGAGATAACATGATAAGTGCATACTTATTTTAACAACTTGACAATACCTCAGACTCATCCAAAAAGCAGTAAGAGAGTGATCAATGTTTCCTTAAGCCTGTCTTTTCATACATCTGAGGCATGTTACAAACTTGTTATAGCCAGTTTACTAAAAGCTGACAGAAGCATGCATAACTTGCATGCATTCGGGTTTACACAGCAAACTGTCTCCAAATGAAGGCCTCAGCAAGAAATTACGCTAATTTCTGTTAACCCTTTGATGGTCACTGTTGTACACGTACAATGCCACAAACCAATCCTAAAACGTTGCCGATGTAAATATATGGTGTAGAGGGCGAGCATGAAAATTTGAACCAGACTGAGAGAAGGCAATGATTGGAAGTTGTTGCCAACTTTTGGGGATCAGTAAGAGCTTTTATTATCTTGTCTTTTGTTTTAAACTTCAATACAGAACTAATTTTAAGACAGATGTCATGGCTACTATATTAATTTAATATTCTTATGATGAAAAAGCAGTTTTATACCATGTAAGTCAGCAATAGAAAATATACCATGGGGGCGGGGGGGGGGGGGCTATACTTTAAGCAAATATACAACCCTCAAAGGGTTAAGAGACCTCTGTAGCAGAAAATAGAATGGCTTGAAGAGATGTATGCTTTAGTTGTAGCCAAAAATTTTTTGGGGAAAAAAAACTGTTAGAACTGGTTCATGCCTGAAGAAGCTGACGCACTTTTCGTAAAAAGTGAGCTTTCAGTAAATTAGTATAGCTTTCACGCTCTGAATACGAAAAAAAGTTTGACAGGCCACAGGTCATTGCAAGTCACTTTTTTTTAGAGAAGACGAGCAGCAGCACCTGCGGGAGATGCCGTGGATCGGTTAACGGGCTCTGATGACGATTGTAACGTCATCGTTGGTATTGGAGAGGCGCGCGATTCGAATAGAGCGTTCACACGACTCCTGTGTTGGTGCCGTCTATGCGAAGGGGGTGGAGCTCGCACGAAAATTTAAACAGTGAATGCAGCGCTGCTACGCGCATAATTGAGAAAATAACTTCAGGAGTTGAATTATACTATTATGGCAGCCTTGCAAACCACCGCAAAACTTAAAATTTTAAAAGCTGTTCAGCATTATTTTAAGTTGGTACTGTTAAGAGACCTAACTAGTTGTAAATACAGTAGTTCAATGAAGCAGGGAGAATGTCGGAAAGGGGCAAGCGAACACAATGGTCTTGTAGTACCGGCACATTTTGGGAAATAACAAAAAAAGAAGTGAGTGCAAATCATTCGGGTCTACAGGAACAGCACTCGGGTCACTCGTACATGTGGGCTACAGCTAAAGGTGGAACTTCTGGGGTGGCATTCACTAAGGATTACAACTACAAGGGCTGAAATGGAATACTGTTTCAGTCAATAGCAAGCACCCAGGGTCACATCACAGGTTTCTTTTAACCCCTTGATGGTATCATTATAGTAGCGCAAAATTTCTGACCTCATCATCATTAATAGACTGTTTCTCTCTCAAACGGCTCCAGCTACCTCTTAACAGAACAAATAAAATCGTGGTGTTTAACGTCACAAAGTAACTCATATGCTATGACAGATACTATAGTGTATGTGTGGAGGGAGGCGTCCGATTTTCAACTACCTAGGGTTCTTGAATGTGCACCTAAATCTGAGTATACAGGTGTTCTTGCATTGAACCCAAGGAATTGAACCCATCGACCACAGTGATCAGCAGCAGAATGCCATAGCCAATGAGCCACCTTGGCGGGTTTCTAGTTACCTCAGTCCTGCAGCAACCAAACCCACCTTAAGTTTGAAAATTTTATATTCGCACTGCTCATCTGACCCTCTGCTACCCCGGGCTTCATTTTCCTACCCTTGTCACCAGTAGCGCACCCAGGATCTCTGCCAGGGGGGGTTAACAGTTTGCCTTAGTTTGCCAATACCATCTAAACAGCACTAATTTCAATTTCTTCAGGGGAAATTGTCAAAAATTCACTTTTTGCACAAGTTTGCGAGTGTGCAGACGATTGTGCGTCCTACATCTTAGTTGCAGTACTCAAAGGCTCAAGGAAAGAAAAGGGGTTAAACAAAAGAGGGGGGTTAACACGGCCTCAGGGGGAGGGGTTACAACCCCTGAAGCCCCCCCCCCGTCAGTGCACCACTGCTTGTTACCTAGTCTATTATGATAATTAGACCACTTCGCACAGATTCATTGATTCAGATTCACTGCACAGATTCGTTGAAATCATTACACTAGCTGCAAGATTCCACTCCACCATTAACAGGACTGTTATTTCCTCTAATTGACCTAAAATGATTGTTTTATTAAACAGAATGAGCACCCTGTAAGAAATGTTTCTGCGGCAAAGTTGCAAGTCTTGGTGAGCTAGGCTCGCGCAGATTCATGCAAGAACAAGGCTGGTTAACTGCACAAGCTACAAGCAGATGAGGAACTCGGTGACACCCAAGAGTTTCAAGGAACGCCGCTTTGGGCAAGGGACAACAACATATCAAAAACGGCGCACTGTCGTCGTTCTGATGTGACCCCGGGTGCAAGTGTCGGCTTCCACATGCAGTGGGGATCAAACAGGGAGGGTGCTGGGCTTCATGCTGGGAGGTTTGCAATGTGCCAGTACCAGCGAGACCGAGCTGCCAAGCGTACCTTGTCCACCTGGGTACATACATCTGAAGACTCGGCCCAGTTCTTCGGCCTGCACGCGGCCTGCTGGCGTCAGCTCACCCCCCCACTTCAGGATGAGTACCAGTGAGGGCTCCCTAGGGTAGTCTGAGGAGCAACAACGCACACCCAAAAAGAAAAGTTGTAAGAAAAAAAAAAGAAGAGATGGACAGTAACTATCTATACAGGCTTTACTATACTACATATCACCAACTACGTGCGGTGCAGCGAATGTTATTGGTAGCATCAACCAACCAAGAAAGAAAATCGGAAGGGCTCCTTCATTGTACACTTCTGGTTGCCCTCTGTGAAGCACCGACTGAATGGAGGTGTCAGGAAAAGATTAGTAGCGCTTAATGGGCGAGCCTTTCTTCCTTCTCCAGAACATGTAGCAGGCTGTTATTACAAACCGGCTGACATGGGCCATAGCCTCTTCTGCACTGCGCAAAATTGCTGAGGTAAGTATAGACTAGACTCCCCATAAAGGTGAAATTTGGCAAGCTCATACACTATAATGGCATGAAGGCACAAGGATGGAAAAAGGTGTTGAGTGAATACATGAAACATTCAAATGCACAATGGTGTCAAGTGAAAATGTCATGCGCTGAACACACCCAAATAGCAGAAAATATACAAGATCAACAATGATGCACGGCAGGCATTTGCCCACCCCATTAAGGATTTGCAAACATCATAGAACCAGGTCTAACAGAAGCCTTGATAACACCATGAGTTCTAATGAGAAATCCATATTCTTTCAAGTAGCCGTGCAGAACTATTCTGACAGCACAGAAGAACAGTGCACGGATCTCAAACCTGTAATAATTCCCCTAGTTCCTACTAGAGCATGTTCAACAATGCTCATTATCTGTACTGCTAGCACATGAAAACTATGGCCGATTGAAATTCTTTATTCAAAGGCACGTCGTTAAAGCAAGGTTTGACTAAAGTCCTTTGCTGATACACAGTTGAACTTGAACATAATGAACTTGTATATAATGAATTGAATGTAAAATGTTTCTCACCAATACTGGCATGTCACTAATATATGCTCATAAAGAATATCAGATATAACGAGGGCCTTTTGTGTCAGATGCGATTTTGTTATAATGAGGCTTGACTGTAGTCTACAGATTATGACTTGCCTTCATCGCTGCTTGAATGCCGTGGCCTCCCTTTCGGCTGGTATTTCAGCTGCACCTTGCGGTTGATGCCAGAAAAATGTCCGTACCTGCATGCAGATAACCATAATACGTAATGAGCAGGTAGGCAAACTCTGAGCATCAGTGTAGTGTTGACACTTAATTTCAACACACTTACATTTCAAGAACCGATTTCAGCTGCTCCAGCTTCACTTTGTTTTCTTCAACTTCAGGATCAGACTTGTGCTCAATTTCACTCAGAAGGAAGCGTGATATGTCCAATATTTCCTGCGAGGTTAGTACAGAGATGAATCATTTCAATTCAATGCCTGCAGTAAAAATAAACAGGCAGAAAATTCCTCGACGATTACGATACTCCCTAATGTGAAATTTGATCGCAGCTCTATACGTGTTTTCATTTAGCGATATATTGAGGCATCGCACCGAACACCACACTCACTGGCAGAGTCGTAACGCGTGATGCCATACTATATAGACCGGCCATACAGCTGCCGCTTCCCGGCAACTGGACCTTATGCAACTGTAATCTTTACTGGGAAACGCTTGTGGTGAATGCTATGTGAGAAGGCGAGTTTCTGGTCCTTTTTTTCTTTCCCCCGTTCGGCCGCCACTGCCGCGGATGCGTAGACGACGCGCTACTCTGGCGCCATCTCGTAGCAGTCATCACCCATCTTGCGTGGCACTACGCCTTTGATCTTACGCTGCGGTCCGCATTCACTGCTATCTTTCGCTGTGCTCGCTCGCTCGATTACACCGAGAGACAACGCCGACGCCCGCCACAGGAAAGGGTGCTTAAGAGCTACACTCTAAAAGAAGTGACATGCATATTTTTTACAAGTATGCTAAAGGCCACCACTAAATTAGGCCTACTGGTAGATCACTGTTCCAAGTAACTGAACATTTGCGCAGTGGAAAAGATTATTGTTCATAGAAATCACAGAAGAATGCTGGTGTCTTGTTTCTTAATCTCTCTCATGTTCGGACCTCAGAACAAGCGAGGCCAATTGCTTACGTCACAGATTTTATCATTTCTTCGTAGAGTCAGGTCATTTTTCTGAAGAAAAAAAAAAAGCATAAATATGCCTGGTGAACCTTTCTCTTGTTTTAGAATGCAGCATAATTATCCTTACAGTCCCTTACAACCTGAGAAATTAGTATCTTGAAGCTACTCCTACAAATGTGCTGCCCCTGCTCTCCATCCTTCCACGCTTTATAGGGAAACTCCACACTTATAAAGAGAAACACTAAATCAGTTTAGACTGATGAAGTATTCTTCGAAATCTCAAGGTTTTAGTTAACTTTTCAATAATAAGTTGGTTATTAGAAGAGAAAATGATGGTCACAGTTTCGTTTTCAAAATTTATAAAACCATTTTAGGTATTTAATTTTGAAAAAGAACACAGGCTGTTCTTACCACACATAACCCCCTCCTCCCTCCCACCAAAAGCGGCAACCACATGACCACAATATTCAAGCGACGCAAGAGCCAGACCTTGTCGCACTGTCATGTCACCATGTGGAGCAACCACATGGACGTGACACCGCGATAAAAAGTAGTGACAAATTTACATTGTCGTCCCAATAAATGCAATTGTGTGCCCGCAAAGGAACCGCAAACGTACCCCGAGGCCAATGCTTTAACCAAGCTGTATAGTCATCACCAGCAGAATTCCGTTCCATGCCGCCAGCGTGAAATACCATGGCGCCATCTGGTAAACAAAACTGAAAACACTTTCGCAGCTCTCATTGGAGAGTTTCAGGCCTAGCAGCATCCGAACGAACAACTGATTTCAATAATAATGACACCGCCAATACATTGCCCTCAGGTGAGATGAGATGAAGCGATGGCTGATTTTACTGCCATAAAATCTCAAGAGATAGCCCACCTAAAATCGAGAGAAATCGAGTGAAGATATGAGGTGGGCTAACTTTCAGTGTACAGTTGAAAAATGTATAGCAGCCAAAGAATGAACACGCGTTTATTGTCATGTTTAAGGGTGGGTTATCTTTCGGGGGTGGGGCCTCTCTCGGGATTTTACGGTATGTATTTTTTGTAGTCATGGCAGAGAGCAAGTTGCGAAAGCGAGTATAGATGAAAGTGGGCAGATAGGTTGCTGCCATGTTGTTTACCACGTAGATTTTTTTTTTCCTAGCAACAAGTGAAACTTTTTGGCTGGCCAAAAACTGATGACGCGAAGAAGCGACAGCGACGGATCGCCCTCTGCGACAGCAAAACCTGTCACTCGTCGCTAAAAAATCGTGTGCATGTGATTGCGAAGGGGAGGTTCACTGATACTGAAGGCAGAGCTGGATTACAAGGTGAAGGTGAACTAGTCAAGGCAATTAGCTGATGTGTGTTTACGCATTCCCTTTGAGGTGTATTTGTCACTGCAGTTTTAGCCTGTAATTGGCTACAATAATTGACAAACTATCCTTGATCACCACTTGTCCAAATTTGCGATACACAGGATGGTACACTTTGGGGGTGAGGGAGTAGAACAGCCTGCCTTCTGCCTTGCCCCATTTTCTGACTTGCCAAACCTGTGCCCTCAGTAGAAGAAACTAACTTGCTGTCTTAGAAGAGTACACTGCCAATCTGAATCGAGTCATTTTGTTCTTTAAAGGGACACTAAAGAGAAAAATTATTTGAGCTGTGTTGGTAAATTACCCTTCTACAAGACCAAAAAAAACCACCCTTACTTTAAGAAGAGGCTTGGTAAGCTAGAAAATATAAAAAAATGAATGACGGGTAGCGGTGCCGCCTTGAAGTTCCCGCACAAGCTTGCTATGATGTCATAAGTTCCCGTCACAAGCTCGCTGTGACGCAACACAGTCCATAAATGGACTGTGTTGTGTGCTAAAAGAGACAAAGACTGAATTTAATGAGATTAAAGCACTTTTACCGAGCCACAATGTCCCAAATACAAAAAAAAAAAAAAAAAAAACATCGGCATACTGGCAAAAAGGTTTTGGCATGAATTTCAAGGAATAGAACTTTGAGCTTCATTTTCTCTTCTAGCAAACAACCTATTTCTGAAAATTATGACAACACCTTTGAAAGAGTAATTTGTCAGTCTAATCTGGTTTTGTCACCCTTTTAAGAGAATCTCTAATGAATACTGCTTGTGATGAAAGAGAGGTTTAAACATGCCACGTGCCTGCAACTGCTTTGGCTTCTTCAATTTGATGTGGCCATCCTTGAAACCTCCATAATGCTCGAAAAGCTCAAAGAACCTGCAGAATCAAGGAACTCGATATCGGTGCCATGGTATACATTGCTTCTGATGAACATACACTGACAAGGCTGTGCTTACTTTGGGTGCTTCACCTCCATTTTCATCTTTTGTTTAGGTGTGCGATCCCCATGGCGAATGACAGCGATGACACATCTGAGTTCCATCCTAAACATGGCAAAAAGTGAAGGAAAATCTCAAATGTCATGTTCACATATAGAGCATGAGGCCAAAAACCACTTGTGTTAAACAGCCCTCTACATTTTTACTGTAGGAACTTGAAAAGATTATGTGAGTAGAAGCGATGAAGTTCGTGGCATAAAAACTACGTCAAAGTGAGCAGATGCTACCAGACTGATCATGCACATAAATTTTACACAATTTTGATGTTAAACTGTGTTCATTCCATTCTTTCTAAGCCCGTAGCTGTGGATGTTGTGCACAATGTCGCATTTGTATTTAACTAACAATTTCTCTTTTTAAGCCTGCGAACAATAATGCCATGTTATATTTTGCAGTTGCATCACATAACAGTTTGAATATCATGGTTTGAAGCATGGTAAACTGAAATGTTGCTAGTGAATAGCACTACAATTGCCATAGTAATTCAGCATCAAGTCACCCACTTTGGCTGCACCACATTGTAAAGGCTAAAGAGCGCATAAGCTTATTTGCTCGGATGACTCGTGCTTGAGACAGTTTACAAGCATTCAGTGTTCCTTTTTGCCTGGGTTGACTGGTTAAGGGAACTCACACAAACGTACAGAAACGATGCACTCACTAATAACAGTTCCAACTGTTCCCCGTGCACAAACATTCAAAGGTACTGCAGTTCCACAGTGACAATGCCATCATAGATTTTATGCAGCAAGAAATTTAAGGGGCAAGAAAAACAATACCATAGCTGACATAATGTGATCACAAGTATAGCACAAAGGAGGCTTTCGAAGATATCCTTTCCCTCTCCACCAAAAGAAAGAAAAAGCGATGCGCGCTCATGCAGGAAGACCTGCAAATGTGCAGGCCCTAGTGTGTGTGTGTGCACTATGGTAAGGAATTTAAAAAATCTAAAAACGAGTAAGCGGCATTGTTTTTATATTTTTTAAGGCTTTGTATGCATGCACGCTCAAATATTCCATTCATGCAGTCGACATTCTTTATTTGTTGTTTGATAAGGCAGTGCTGAGCTATCATTGAACCCCTTCTTTTTGTTCCGTAAGCAGTCATGTTTCTTTGCACTTGCTGTTATATTTTTTTCTTTTCTTAAGTGTTACTGCATTTCTGCGAGATTTATTTTTCATTGATGATGCTAATCACACCAGCTATTATGCTTTGTAGGCCTACCTCCCTCCCCTATCAACCTCAATTAATGAGGTTTTACTGTATCATGTTGATGAGGTAGCCTCGTTCAAAGTTAAAGTGTCAATGGCTTAAGATCACAACAATTGTTGTAGTCATGCCAATATAAGGCACGAGCCAAGACAAGGATGGCACATACATTTTCCCGAAGGTAGTGGGCACGATTGGAGGATCGTCCAGCTGGAAAGGCATGGACCAGGGGATGTGGAGCTGTGGGGCCAGCTCCCGCAGAATCATGTTGCCCAAGATCTTGGCACAGTCGTCATAGTACTTCATAGAGTTCTTCACAAAGCTGAACCCATTCACGTCGCACACATACGACTTGCCGTTGGCCCTCAGCAGGTCAAAGCCACAGACAGTTTGCTGCAACGAGGTTGCAAAAGAGGTCTTGCTCAAAATGTACAACACCACACTGTGCACAAATACAAAGAATGTGCAACTGCTTTACACTTGTGGTCACAGAATATCAAGTCGTCAAGTTGTTTCTTCACAGCAAGGCATTAAAATTTATGATGAATACTCTGTGCTAGTGATCGCTTTCTTTAGCATATTCATATCTATATCCAAGGCAGCCATGTCTAGCAGCCTAGACTGTTTATCAACATAGAACTTACCTCCAGTCTAACTCTGCAACAATTTTTAGCAAGGACAAATAAAGCAATAAACCTTAGCTAACTATCATCTATTAAAATGCTTTGTGTAAATACATATAGCTTTTCCAAGGCATGCTGCATGTGTAGAGAGGTCAACACACTTCTCTAGAATGCGCGAACCACAGTTCTCAGGACTGCGTTGGCGATACCTGAAGATGACATGTGGCACGAAATCGGCTGTATGTGAGGTTGCATGAATACATTTAGTTTCTATTGATTTCTCTTGACCTGGTGGTCAGCTTAAGCTTTGGTAGCTGCTTTGGCCCTCAGGAATGTGTTCTAGACAAGTGTGTTGACCTCTCTACTTCAAATATTTCAGTAAATTCATGAGCTCAATGTGAATGCAAGCATAAAAAGTAAAGCAATACAACTAATCAAGGTCTTGGCGCAAGAAAAGACTAAAGGTCGGTAGGCAGCAGACTACAGCATTCTCTATTATGAGCAATATCTGAAGCTGCATGTTCACATGACGTTACACAGTACCACTAGTAATACAAACGCCGTCACACACTTCCCATATGCAGGTACCATCCCACAACAAGTACATTTAAAACTTTAAGGGGCCCTGAACTACCTATTGGGCTTGGTCAAATAACACAGCCCGTGGGTAGCATACACTGCTGTGAACATCTCAGCCGAATTTTGCTTGTCGTAAGCGGTGAGCAGAGCTCGCAAGCGGAACGCGAAGTCACCTTTATCTCAAACGCTCTCCTTTCAACAAAAGCCATGATCCTCAAGATTTTCTTTGCGCTTTATTTTGTAATAAAGCGCATTCCAATAAGCAGCTGCTATTGGTCACTGTGGTCGGCTACACCACGGCCGCAGAGGGGTGCCGCCACCAGTCCACTGGCGAAGCGCACTGCAGCTCGCTGAGGACAACCATGCTTGGCTTACGTTTAGCATGTTGTAGGCAGCAAAATCGGAAGTCGTGGCATCTACGTTAACATCCAAAACGAAATTTGAACTGCGCACCATGGTGACATTTTGAAGGTGGAGCATTGTGGCCATGTCCCACTCCGCTGTAGCCTTCGCAGTGCAAGGCATTGAAGAAGGAACGGGAGCACGGCAGAGGCTGCGTTTGAGTGCAAATAACTCTGCTTCTGCTGAACGCAATGAAGTACTTTTTGCAGCGAAGTATTTCTTAAATAGCATATTTTTACTTCAAATGCTTTTCTCCACTTCGACAAAAAGTGGTTCAGGGCCCCTGAAATTTACAATTGCATCTTGTCAGCAGCAGCTTCGTGGCAATGCAAAGGGCAATGCAGTGAAGCCATTTGGAAAGAGAGCAGCAGTAACTATGATTGAATAAACAAAATTGTTTCTGGAGCTTTACATTAAGTTGGTTTGATTTTATGAGGACCTTAGCACTGTTGAGTGTGGCTAAATGAGCGCGGTATCCGAGAGGATTCTCCACCCCCCTTTTCTTTCTTTTGAGGTTTGTAAACGGGGGTGTGGACTACTTGCCAAAATACGGTATCATGGCCACTGAAAATTAAGAAAGACCGATAGAAAAGAAAATGAAGTGGCCCAAGCACAAATGAATGGACAAGTGCCATTACCTTAAAGGCCAGGCAGACCTTGCGAGCAATCAGCTTCTCAGTGTTGGTCAAGATGACAGGGTAGCGCACTTCTTTGCCTTCCTTGTCACGCTCCACTTTCCCGTCCAACGCAGGGGATTTGCGGGCCTCTGCGTGAGCATAGTCTGGCCCCACTGTGTACACCTGAGACATCGGACAAAAAGTACCACGCAGTGTCCAAGGTGTGGCATGACAAAACAGTACGCTCGCAGTAACATCTCCTCCTTTGAACAGCTACCATCCGTTTTAACAGCTATCATCAGCTATCTCCTCCTGAACAGCTATCAACCAGCACGGAAGAAATAGTGTACTTGCCAGAGAAACAATGCAGCAGTGTTTGAACAGGTCTTGACAGGCATGTGTTGGAAAATGTAGTGGCGCTTTGTTATGCCTCGGCATTGATAAATTGAACCTCAGTTTGACTGAGACCTAAAAAATTTTAGGGGCGTGTGAATATTTGAAACTTTCGAATAATGAATCGAATTGTGTCGTATTTGATTAGGTCCTCGAATCAAATAGTCACTATTCATAAATGCGAATATTTTTCGGATACCTTTCGTATATTTCAAAACGTCAACTGCACCCAAATAAACATAAAATAGGAGCAAAAGTGAAAATTTTTACCCCCGCGGGCATAGTATACCGTATTTACTCACATAATGAATGAACCCCCAACTTTAGTCGTCAAAATTTTCATTCTTTTTTTTTTCTGCCGCGTAATAAACGCACCCTGAACTTGCTGCCGTGAAGTAGGAGAAACACAGCACGATTCGGCATCTGATATGGCGTCCGGCGGGTACGATTGCATCGGATGCCATATCGGACGCCAAATCGTACCGTGTGTCTCCTATTTTTATTGTGATAGTAATCATATGGACACTCCCGGCGTATTTTTGCTGTCGGCACCGACGATCGTGGCTCTTATCTCCCGTATTCGAGGGAGGAAAGTGGGGAGGAAACTCGCTGTATTTTGTCATGCGCATGGTACCGATGGTAGGCGAGGGAGGGAGGGAGGCGGCGCAGCAACTGCACAATGCGCGGCCGCACGCGCCCTATTTTGAAAGTGATCTGCGTCGGGGGCCGAGTCTAGGTGCGACGGCAGCTTATACCTTTGTGTGTGCTCCGTTATCGCCGCTCAGTTTGCGTTGAAGCGATACACGGCATGAAGGTCACTTCGCTCGCTGTTGCTGCCACGCTTCCTCACACTAGCGTTTCGTCAGTGAGTGTCCGTGGTCATCGAGTGTGATTGGTTCATGGTTGCCTGTGCGCGTCGACACCATGCTGGTTAAATTACTTTGCAAGTTTATGACTGATAAAACAACTATCCTTACTTCATATAGCTGTCTACACATTTGCTATTGCAATCGATGGTTTGCCTTTCGGGCGAAACTGCGACATTTTTAGAGGTGGTCGCGGCAAAGGAAATCGCTCAAAATTTTACCCCGCATAATAAACGCACTCCCCAACTTTGAGCATATTTTTTGGGAAAAAAAGTTCGTTCATTATGCGAGTAAATACGGTAGACATAAAACATGAAAACTTGCGTAGGGGAGCAGGCTACCGTTGCTTAGGTAGCGATAATTTACAGGCTGTACAGCAATTATTTGCACTCTCTGAAGAATCCTGTGCATGCGATGAAACTACTTGCTTGCTCCTAATGCTCCATTTGTGCTTTTATTAAACAATGCTTCATAACATACTATGTAATGACAGAAACTTGCTAACCTTAAGAATACTGGGATGTGAACATTGTTTTATAATAATTGTGATAATGGCTGTTCACTATTCGAAAACTATTCGAAAACTATTCAATATTTGACTTGATTCGATTCTCGCACTGTTTGATTCGTATTCGATTTGGTCTCAAAAATCACTATTCGCACACCCCTAATAAATTTATGGAGCTTGCCTAGCAAACAACATAAACTAGTTTCCAAAACATGATCACTGATATATTTAAGGCCCACTATTGCACATTGGTGCTCCATTAAGCTGACACTGACGGGTGTTTTTGGAGTTGGCTCGTCATCATTGACACCTTTGGCACTCTACATTTGCTGCCCTAGAATGAACCTGTTTTTTGCTGTAAATTTAGGTTTATGCACAACAAACTGCGCCAGTTTATGTGATGATACCCATGCTTGAGTGATATGTTTGCTTAACCAAAACAGTTTACTTGTAGTCCCTTGAATAATATATTGGAGGATTTTTACTATACTCTAGTGAAAGAATGTTTGTTGAACGCTAAAACCACTACATGGTAGCAGAATGTCTGATCGAACACATTCCAGGAGTTCTTCGCAGACGACTGCGTAGTTTATAAACCTTTTAGTACTTGTTCCTCTGATAAAATCATGCTTAATAATAATTTGCAGTTATTGGCATTCATGGTGTAAAAATTAGGGAATGTCTATAAACTTCGATAAAACTGTCCATCTAAGCACCACTAATAAGATTAACAAGCTAGCTTTTACATACAACATTGGAGAACAATTCTTCAGGCAAAGAGAAGAATTCAAGTACTTAGGTGTCACCTTAACTTCACATTTGAAATGGACAGGGCACATTGACCATATATGTTGTGCAGCACGAAGGAAGTTGGGTTTCTTAAAACACGAATAAAAAAAAAATCAACTAAATTCGAACCCATTTATAACGAACTCAATAGTTTTGAGAAAAGTGGTTATTGTATCAGTAGTTTGTTATATGTGGACTTGCCCTTCAAAACGCGCAAAAGCTTATGACACTGTAGCTTACGTGAACAGTTACGATTCGACACCACTTTGGTCTGAAAATGGGATTTGCAGTACCCTCATTTTTAGTTCCTGGCATTTTTCTGCATCTAACTGCAAGTTTCCGTTAAAAATGTCATCTAAAGAATGAAATGTGCATCACAGCGCCTTCGAAACAGCTCCCGGCCAGTTTCAATGACCTGCCATTGCGAAACTACAAGCACATCCACCGCCATATTTTTTTAAAGAGCTTGTGATATATATTACTATCAGCGGGACACGAGTAAATCCGGTATACGACAGCGAAGCGTTCTAGTTGCCTGGAAGCAGTAGCTACTGCGGCATGCCAGCATTTTGCAAAGGTCCTGCCGTCACAACTGAAGCACTGGCCACACGCTCGCCAAGAGCCGCGAAGTTACCTTTTACAGCATAAGCTGTTACGGGCTCATTCCAATAACCGTTTCGGTTCGCAATGATGCAGCCGCCGACGTTTGGTCATAACTGCTATCGCCGGAAATGCGAAAAAAAAAATACCCGCTCTCCGCCGGGATCGAACCCAGGCCCGCTGCGTGGGAGTCAGACGACGAGATGAGATTCAGACGAGGCATGCAATCAATGCTATCCCGATGTTAGATGTGCTTCACGTATTCTGGGTACCTCTTCGGTACACGTTATGACGTCTCCTCACAAGGTACGAACCGCTGCTGAAGAAGCGAATAGTAGAGCTACGTGCGCGGCTACAACCAGGCATCATCGGGCACGGCAGACTGCTGTGCAGAGAGCATTACAAGCCGCAGCTCGCCGTCGACGCCGGGCGGACAGTTCAGACCGTTCTCGTCAAAATCGAGGGGAAGACCCTCTTGTGCGTGGTGCCGAAATTGGAGCTACTCTTGCGCCGCTCAACTCAACCAGCTTACGCTGTGACTGTGCTGCGTGTGCTGCGCAGGCCCGTGACTTTTTTTTTTGGCCGCTCCGATCGAAAAAGTGCGAAGTTCGAAAGATAGAACGCCATCGCAATGCTGACTCTTTGCAATGAACGGTTCACCTCAACTCGGGCCACATGAATCTCGATTGCAATGCTTGAGCACTAAAAACACATCCAAAGATTATCTGCCTGATTCATATACAATCGTTATGAACATCACGACTCTTCAACAGCTACTTTGCAACTAGCAAATTTTTAATCACTATCAGGAAGGAGGAAGGTAGCCAGGATCAAGATCCTTCATTTGATGTACTTTGGTAAGCTGGGAATTTGACCTGATGATGTTATCGACAAAGATACAAGAGCATCCTGCCACAAACATATGCATAATATTAAACCAATTTTTGCATGCACCAATGTATATAAATATTTCTTTTTTTCCAAAGACAATCATCGAGTGGAATGCATTACGAAAATGTTCTAATTTTCTTATGCCTCCTGAGTGAATTGTACTGTAATGAAGTTGTATCTCACTTTTGTATTATGTATTGTGGATTTTGTTTTATTCCTCGGAATTAGGCAGTTTTGAAATAATTCATGTATGCATTCACGGCTTTGTACTCCCTCTCCTTCTTGAACCTTAATTCCATGGTCCGCAGTATGTACTAAATAAATAAAATAAGAGGCTTCATTGCATTTTAACTAGGCTATCAAATTTTTAAAGATAGCTAGAGCTTTTCAAGCAAGTCATTCAATTCCTTTGTGTGAAGTTCCATCGTAGTGAGTGACATTCATGATGCAGCAAAGGAAAGTGAATGGCATGTGGAGAAGGTGGTTACCTTTACGTCGGTGCCATCGGTGGGCATGAACTCTTCATAGATGAACGATCCTGTCTTTCTCACTCTACTCTCCGGGGAGTAGACGCTGCTCCTGCTACCAATCTTAAGAGTAAAGAAAATGATCAAGGAGACTCTGTACTATGATCAGGAATATGCATGTATCAAAGTTTTATGACCTATTCAACAAGACTTAAGAAGACACCTAAGACAAAAAGTAGGCTCAATTAATAGACTGGCATCCTAAAATGAACAATATGCTGCTTTTGATGACACCAGAGCTTTCATAAGTGATAAAATAAATGTGAGAAAGGAGGGATGTCCATTACAAGTCGGGAAGCAGCTCCTGCCGATACAAAATCATTCTGGCAAAGATTTGTCAGTAGCAGCGATGTGCACATGATGAAAATTAGCACATTAATAATCAAGAACCCACACTATACTTTGAAATGGTCAATTAAAAAATTGCATGTTAAATTTCTTTGAATATTTAATTATGGCGGAATATATGGGCCACTAAGTAGCTCGTCATGGAAGAAGGCGTGCGCATATGTTTCAATGGTCAGATGAAGTACCCATTATAAGTAACCAAAATCTTTGAAAGGTAATTGATTAGTGGAAAATGAACATTCGAGATTTTCAAAGCTGAAATCTGACACTCTACCTAGACTTACGAATTTACATTTGATGACACATAATAATGGATGGCTGTCAAAGCAGTTATTATGGCATGATGCCTCAATGCCTTCAGAGTGCAATGTATAACAATAGTATGACGAGCCATCGGCATTTATTCGACGATAACGAAGTGGCGCCTAAGCATGCAGCTCTGCGCACCGCGCGCTCGAGCCAGAGCAAGAACAAGGAACGAGTGGGCCAGCAGCGTTTGGTGATTTCGTCTGCGTTTGACCAATGAGTAATAAAGAATGTGGGAGATCACAAACCACACGTCTTCCCACAATAGCATCATATTACATGCTCAGAACCAGCTCAGAACATATGCCAAATGAGGCAAGGCCCCAAGCATGAAGCAGGCCATAGGTAATGCCATGGCAGTAGGAGGCAGTGGTCATGTGCATACCTGTCATCCTGTGAACTTTAAATTCCTAAAATTCCACTGACGCGACACCGAAGGGGGCAGATAGCACACATTTTTTTAAACACTTGCTCCGAGCACACACCTTCTCAAGGATACTCATGCACTTTATTAAAGATTATTTAACTTTAGACACAGTACACCAGCAGCAAGAAACTTGGCACAGCAAATAGTGACAAGCAACACATTGCCTTTAGATCACAGTGACTTTTTCAGCGACCGCTTCAGAAATCTTTGTATAATCTTGCTCAAACCAAGTACCCCTCTTGCATCCTTTCACAATCAGACTTCAAAGCGACGGTTCGAGGACCTACGAATGAAACCTTTTCGTGAACAGAATTTGCTTATCGTAAAACTTGATGCAACATTCGTAAAATGAGCCCAAATTCGTAAACATTATGTAAAATTTGAGTGTTGGCAGGTATGGATGCGGTACACACACAACTGATAGATGTGCCAGTCAGCCCCTCTGTACTAGTGAATATAGCCACACTATGACTGTACCACTAAAAGCCGAGTGTGTTGAGCGCTCAAGGGATGAGAGGTGAAAGATCAGAGAAACGGTCTGTGTTGCCAGAGAAACAACAGCACAGGACCAGATTTATCCGGTGCCAAATGTGAAGAAACGCAGAGTGAAGGAGGATAGGACGCGCTGAAGTGGCTCAGTGACTATGGCATTCTGCTGCAGAGTGCAAGGTTGCACATTTCAATAAATGCAAAATGAAAACGAAACCAAAAAATTAGGTGCACATTAAAGAACTTCAAGCGGTCGAACTTGAACCGAAGCCCTCCACTACAGCGTCTCTCTTAGTCTATGAGTTGCTTTGCGAGTGAACCAAATAATTTGATTTCAGAGGGTTTCGGAGGAGCCACTTCGGCGGTGTGCGGGCCAGTTTTGGGGGACGTGATCACAGTGCAACCTGCAACCACATCATCGGCCTGACTGGCATGCTTTGAATCAGTCACATTTACATATCTTGAATGGGTTGCATTAAAAGATGATGCAAATCATTTGTTTATTTTTAGTTGTAGCCTGCTCAAGGAAGCGAGGCGTCATACCTCAAGGGCACACCTTAAAGCTACATCACTAAAAAAAAAAAGAGATGCATGGATTTTCTATTGCTAGTACTTATTTTATCAAATGAACAACTTCAGTCAGGAAACTGACACTTTCATACATGCCATGGAAGCGTTTGTGAAGCCTTGCCAAAGAATTAATGGTAACCCCACCTTGCGGAAAAGGCGCTGGCTTCCGCCTCCTGCACTTGTTGGATAGTAAATGTAGATGTTGTGATCTTCAGCTGAAATGGGCTTTTCCACAAAGGGCTTGTTGAATGTCACACCATTCACTTCAACATGATCTTCACCCTCGACAAGTTCCCGTTCTGAATTCAGATAGAGAACATAGGTAACTAGGGTGAGAAATATGCATAATGAAGGAAGAGGTTTCACCTTTTGGTTATGTAGTGATAAGCCCAACAGGGCAGAATTTGCCGTTAGGCCAGTTGGTACACAGTGTTAAGAATGAAAACAGTGCAAAAAGCGGGACAAGAAAGAAAGGCAGACACAATGCTGTCTGTCTTTTAAAACAAAGCTTTCTTTGCCTCTTCCTTCCGACTTTTCCACTGTTGCTGCTGCTGCTGTCTGGCACGCCGCGTCAGAGGATGGTTGAGAACGTGTATAATGTACAAAGCCGGGCTGTCGAAGAAAGCTCTCTTGGCGTTGCCACAATGCCCTATGGAACTCCCTGGCCATCGGCACAATGCCCTCTTGACAGCTGTATTTACGCGTGACCCCCGCGCAACAGCATTGCAGAAGCTGCAGCGCATACCTTTGTACTCCCGCACAACAATTCAGAGCAAACATATATGGAATGGTTGAGAGGAAATGGAAGAGGAGACAGAGAATGGGTAAATGCGAAGCCGTCACATAGCGGGTAAATAACAATGTTGCCACTCTTCGCCCATGGCCCCTTGTATACATGGGAAGATCGCGAGAGAGGGGAAAGGCTCAATCAGAAAGCATGGCTCATTCAGGGTCAGATAATAAAGGAAACGCTACATGTAGATATAGTGAACATTGCGGACAAGCTAGAAAATTTTTAATTCAAGGCACGATAGGGCAAGGAAACGAACACTTCAGCCACGATGCAATGTGCCGTGTCAGACAATGAGAGTGATAACCTTCTTGCAGTTACCAACAACACCTCGAGCAAATGCATCTTGCTGTGTGTTCTGTTCACTACGCAGACAAACTCAAGTGGTTTACGCAAGGTAACATTTACCATCACCTGATAGACTGTCGTTTGCCGTCAATATCACCGCCAAATGTTGTCAATCAAAGCAAACAGCCCCACAAAGCTTCGCTTACCTTGATTCCCAGAGTGCTTGGGATCTGCATATTTTTTTTCTTAAAAAGACTATATCGTAAACCTTCAATATAAACTTTCTTTGCAGCGCTCTGCAAAATCTTTCAGCCTGATGCAAAGCAAACGGTTTCTGGTGAGGCAGCGCACCTGCCTACCAGCTCTTTAAACATTTGAAAAAGATATTATATGTATTCCGGGTGTCCAAGTTAACTTGGACCAAGATTTAAAAAAAAGACCAGGAGCTCTAGAGAAATCGTACCAACTGCATAGTAGCGACAGACGTGTGTACATACAGCCAGTATTTTTTTCATCACGAAGTATTAATTAATTGCTTTTAATTAGTGGACTTTTTAATTATTGCTTGAATCGCAAACATGTGAATTACAAAGTTGTAGGGCACCGCAAGAAACCTCCAAATCAAGCATTATAATTGGTCGAAGTTAATTGGGACACCCGGTGTGTGTGTATATATATACATTAAAAATTTTGTTATTTTCAGTTAACCTGTGCTTTCAAGTAAACATAAGCAAAAATATAGCATGCAAACAGCCAACATGCTTACCCACTCTCGCTGTTTGGAATAACCATACAAAACAATTAAACAGCAAGTTTACTAGTACTATGCATTAGATACACTCTGAGTGGTATAAACATTGAAAAGGCACCCTTGAAGTCCAACCAAGGAGTCACCAAGAAAACAGATGAACAAAACATGAGAAGAAGAACATACGTTTTTCATCTGTTGATTCTCTGTCGAGGACAGCGTACCTTGGCAGTTCAATACCAGCATCCTCGAGAATGCTGTACACTTTCCTCCTGCATAAAAAAACACAATTACTTGTCAGGTGTAATGGCAAGTGATCGATGGGATTTAAAGTGAAAAGACTGCACTATGGTATATAAGAGACGCTATAGAGAATTAGCATGAAGGAAACAGTGGTAAAAGACAGGATGGTGACGAGAGGAGGCAAACACAGTGCTGTTTGTCTCCATGTTAAAAAGCCAGATGTGCGTGGAATTAGGTAGCTGTGTTTGTGAAAGGTACAGAAAAAGGTACGTGAAAAGTACCGCTGTACATCAATGTACACCTGTGAGCAAAAGTATACGGACCACAGGGTCACCGAAAAAACTGAATTTCTTCGTCATTAGCATGCATAAACTGAAATTGACGAGTCTACTGGAAAATTCGCAATGCCAAGTTTGAACTGCAGTCTTTAATTTCGAATTACATTCACAGGCAGAGGAGAAAATCAGCTTTCTCGCGCAATCTCTGGTCCGCATACTTTTGCTCAAGGGTGTACATAGCAGTAGTGTATTACCGTATTTACTTGATTGTAAGGAGTTTTTTTTAATGATTTTCGTTGCTTGAACTAGACCCTCTTGTTACATTCAAATAACGGTAAAATTGCCCATTTAAAGACAAATATTCTAAATCGCATGGTTTTTAGCATTACGTTGTCCACCTATACCTTTAAAAAATTTAAATTATGGGGTGTTACATGCCAAAACCACGATCTGATTATGAGGCACGCCGTAGTGGGGGACTCAAGAAATTTGGACCACCTGGGGTTCTTCAACGTGCACCTAAATCTAAGTACACGGGTGTTTTCGCATTTCGCCTCCATCGAAATGCGGCCGCCGTGGCCGGGATTCAAACCCGCGACTTCGTGCTCAGCAGCCCAACACCATAGCCACTGAGCAACCACGGCGGGTCACCTATACCTTTACCTCGGTCCAATCCATAGACAAGTCAACCGAAGTTAAAACTTACTTTTTATTGAAATCGATGCCATTTTCCCTGAGCTTGTGAACAGTGTATGGTAACAGTGCTGCAGTACCCTGTAGCCTATCGCGCTTCGACTCCCGTTAATTTTTGACGTTGTGGCAATGCAACGCATTCGGTATGACGCCGACTTTGAGAGACGAGCAATTTTGATAACCGAGGGGGCTGGGAAACTCTGCCACGGCTCAGCAAACCGACGTACAACGAGACAACAATTTGCGGATAGCGGGACCAGCGGGAGGCCTTCTTTAAATACAACGCCGGTTGGAATAAAGCCCCTCCATACAAATTTTCACCAACCAGGTTAAAAGTACCGCCAACCTACCCTCCTCCACCGCGCTCTTCCCTCGCACACCCCCTCAGCTTCTGGCATCAAATGGAACTTTTGTGGTCCCAGCCTCTAGTATTAAGCGGATGTGACGTCACTGCTGCATAGAGGTGCGAGCGTGCAACAAGCGAAAATTCAGGAACCAGAATAACTGGAAACGGGAACTCCGGATGTGGAAATTGCGGAAGCGGAATTGGTTTGAGCAAGAAATTAGGGAACAGTGATGCATATGAAAGGTTGGTGCTACTTAGCAAAAGCGGCGGTGGCACGTGGATGGAGTGGCTATTGGTTGGAAGGGCTCTGTGGACCTCGCAGTGGCCTGGTACTGCCCCAGTATGAAATAGTTGTGCGGTCTTTAAAGTATTTAATCTGAAATGAGCTCTATGACACGGAAGATGACTTGATTCTCAGCGATCACTTTCGGAGATAGATTCATCTTTGCGAGACTCAGCTCATCCTGGTACCGAACCCCTCGAAATATACGGCCGACAGCCCTCTTGGCACTGATAGTGAGCTTGGCACAGTTCCAGAAACACTTGTTGGGGACACCTTCGTTGCCGAGTCATACGAAATTTCGCGAAAAGATATCCGAAAGTGATCGCCCGAGAATATCACCCTAGGAAAACTTTGTCTCCTTCTCAGACGATGGTGATGAGTGAAGAGAACTTGTTTCCGAATTGAGATTCCTTGAATAAAGGCACCATTTCTTCTTTCATTCATTTCATACTGGTTCCAATTGAGATTCCTTGAATAAAGACACCATTTCTTCTTCCATTCATTTCATACTGGTTCCATACTGATTGGAATAGGTCTTGACGCTGAGTTGCAATAGCGGTTCGCGTTACATTCAGGTAAATATGGTAGCCCACTGAATCTGAGGCTCTTAGACAAGCCTTCTCACTAGAGTTGTCATTTTTTTTTCTTGGAGTGTGTCGCTAAAATAAAACAAGGTCATCAATAAATTTCCGCAAGATTTTGCTCCAATGTCACTAAAATTGATGCTAGAACTATCGATTAAACTTTAAATAATGCAGGTATTCCAGAACACTATAACATATGCTACCATGGCCTAATGCATCTACCAAAACATTGAACATTTGTTTAGCGTCCGTGCAGGTGGGAACTAAACACTGAATTTACCAGCAGGATGTCGAGGGCTTTTACTTTACTAATATATATTTACAAAACAACAGATAATAGCAGCTGAGATCCTATGTTTATGTTTTGATTGTAAGGTTAAAGAGCTTTCACAATTCAAAAGAGCAAGCATAACAATTTTTCAAGCAAGAAAAGGAACTTGGTCGACATTATTCCTGCAAACTTTCTGGTTCTTGGCACGAGAGACCAACATCGGCAACGCGCGCTTTATAGCATGTTAACATGACAATGACACTTACATGAACTTTCCACAGGTCAAATACTATGCTGCCGCCCCTTAGTCTACCTGAACACTCCGCACAGCATTTATTTGTCCGAAAGTCATGCTTTCAGATTCGTGTAACGAGCCAAGCTGCTCCGTGTAGGTTACACCCTTCTACAGTTGATTTATTATTCACCTGCAGCGGTTTGAATTACAGCATGAAATTTATTGTAATATGTATTGATAAATAATTTACTGCTACGCTTGCGGATGTCCACTAATCGAATGTATTTAGTGAAACTGCAGATACCGCAGGGTCAAGACCTATTCCAATCAGCATTGCAAAGAATGAAAAACACATGCCTTTTGTCAGCACAATGGGAAGCTGGTGAAGATCAATGTACTTTGAAGCACACTGGTAAGACCCCTGACGTGAAGACTGCCACTGTTTCATCGAGGTCAAAGTCCACGTGCCATAGAGCCAATTTTGGCCGCTTACTTGTAGCTTTTGAATAATAAAGTGTGTTCTAGGAGGCCATTATCTAAACATCTTCCCTAACTTTAAATGATTGCTAAAAAAAAAAAGAAAAAGTCACCAGTCGTTAACCCTTTCCCTATCGTAGATGAGCTGAGCTAGTCCACACGGTTTGTACCGCTCCCACCGAAGACAAGCTGGGCTTTTCCACTGCTGAAACAAGCGCTTGTGCACTGCTGTCCTGCTGCCATCAAGCTACCATGATAAATTTTGCTTAGTTCTCTTTGGCTTCAACAGATGGTGCAGTAAAAAAATAAAATGCGCTCAAAGCTTGCATCTTGGCTGAAAAACGTTTCGATGCTGGCAACTGGGATTTAAAAATGGCGTCGTCCTCTGTGCGTACCCGTGCTTACAACGGCTCCGCTCCGAAAAAGGGGGGGAAAAACATTCGTTTGTGGACGTTTTGTCGGACTCGGACAATGAAGAAGTTTGGTTCTCCTCCAAGAGTGGCAGCGACGATACTGAGCAGCATATCTTCTCGGGATCATCGGATTCTGACGACGACAGCGTCTTGACGTGTAGGCTGTGGACACCGATAGATGTAAAGAGGGGGGGGGGGGGGGCATCGCCGCCTCCTAGGTTTGTTTTCACAGCCGCGCCTGGCATAAAGGTACCCGTGATGGAAACTGTGCGCGGTATTACTACAGAAAGTAGGACAATCTCTACTATGCACTGCAGTGGAGCCAAACCTCTCTCCATAGTTTAAAAAAATATTTTGCGTGCATCTTACAAATAAAGTGCCTTTAGGGATATATTTCGGTTGTTTCAAGATACGTAGAATTAATTAGGCAAATAAAAAAATGTGTATCTTTATATTATTTTTGGCAAAAAATTTCGGTAGGGAAAGGGTTAAACAGACAAGAAAGTAGCTAAATCTAGTGACAAAATCTATAAAATGGCAAAAGTGCTTCTCACTATACTTGACAAACCCACGCTTTAGGTCCCATTCCTCGTCACACACTCGCTATTTGAAAACCCTAGATTAGTACCATCCTGATTAGTGTCATCCGAACGACTTAATCGGCCATAATGGCGAACTTTTTTTTTTATTTTGCCTTTTTTCGAGGGGGGTGGGGAAGGAAGGGGGTTATGTGTTACATTGGAAGCAAGGTTTCTAGTATAATGCAAGGTGCTTTCTCAGCCTGGTAATAGAAACTAACACTGTATCACTAAAAAAATATTTACCACCTATGTTCTTAAATGTGCCACAGAATACCAGTGCATGGGCTTAGTTTGTGCTCTGCATCCCCTGGAATTCAGTGAAGATAGCGCTGAGGTTCACAGCAGTGACCTTGTGCTCAGCAGCAGAAAGTCTTAGTGATGGAGCCATTGTGGCAGATAGCTGCGAGGTGTCACAAATTCCCTAGTCAACTGAATGCCAACAGCTCAAGGTTTATGTCAGAGAATGCACAGAGAAGGAACAGCAACGTGGTGTTTAGCTTAGCTTACCACACTCTTCTACAAACAATCAGAAATTTTTTTCTGACACTGCAGTGTACAGCAATGCAGTTCAGTAAACCCTTTCAGGCACTGTGTGTGTACAATTGTGCACATAAATAAAATGCATCGAAAGCAAAAGCACTGATAAAAACACTCAATATTTAAAATGTGTCACATGCATTTTGAAACACTTCTGACTGGACCTGTGCAGCAAGTTTTGACTAATATGTGTAAAGTGTCTTTCTTAAGTAAGTTGGAAAATAGATGCTTGGGTGTTTGCTCTAGGTGTCAATATGTCATTCACTTCACTTCACTGACATTCACTTCACTGATTGTTTTTCACTATATTTTACATCAGACATACTTTTCACGCGACTGGATAGACACTTTCCAAGTATGCTAGACAAGAAACAGTTTATGTTCTCATATCTAGCAAGTTCATGCACCGAGTCCACATTTTGTGACCTTGACAAAACTCGCCGAAGGACTGAAAATTCTCAAAGCTGTACACTTTTCATAATTGTGAAGATGCAAAAGAGGTTGTGAAACTAAATTTTCAGTAAGAGAGTTAATTGGCACCTGAAGAGGTAAATGGTATTGAACAATAATTTTTTTTGTCCCTTGCAAGCTTTTTCAGAAACGTTGATATGTGACAGAGTATCGTGTTAGATGAGCACATCTTATTGTGTTACTGAAAACATCGAAATTTTACATTCAGAGTAATGCATAAAATGCCACGCTTAAAGAACAAAAGAAGTATCTGTAAAATCTCAAGGGTACTGATTTGTTTTGTTTTTCTTTTCTTTTTTTTTCACATGATTTTTGTCCAAGAGCTTATGAAAGCATTTCTTCAAAGGACAACACGCAAAATAATAGTTAGCCAAGTACCTGTCCTGGATGTCATATTGCATGAAGAGATCGTTGACAATGAAAGGATTTCTGAGCTCGGCATATTCGATGGCCTTGTTCAGGGGAAACCCTTTGGAATGGAAAGACACGAGGCAGTCGCATAATGGCCACTCTTCAACTGGTTCCTGCCCATATAAAACAAAACACCATTACATCTCCTCTTGAAAGAACTGAAGTGAGCACCAGAAGTCACTGCACAATGCAATCTTTCTCCAGGCATTTTAATTTTGTGCCTATATACATCAAGCAAACAGTTTCTGAAACACTCATTCTAGAGTTACAGCCCTTTGAAGACTTCTAAGCTGAATTAAATGAGCCAGAGTTGGTATCATGCTGTCATTCTCTACTTTAATTGCAAAAAGGCTCGGTCTACTTCGGCATTCCTGGCTCCTTGTCCATGCTAGCAAAGGAAGGCTAAAAGATAGATGCTCAAGAGGAAACTCTTTAGTGGCACTGCAAATTCTGTACATTTTTCACGTTTTGTGAAGAAATTTTGTGACAAAGATATGCAAAGGAAACAACAGCAACAACGACGGTTGTACAAGATAGCGTGCATAGAGCAGGCTACACAGAACAGCTGTGTAGTCACGGTTCAGAACATTTGCTGAGCTGTTTTTCATGGTTTTTCTTTGCAATGTCCTGCTATGCTCGCAGACAACTTCCTGTGGCAATGAAGGGAAAGTTACAGAGGCAAAGCGCACAAAAGTAAGAGCGCTCTTGAAAGAAGTCCCACATTTTCATCCGCATTAGTTTAAACTAGAGAAGAGAGATTTTGTGGGGTTTCAATGTCCCGAAACAACACTGCCGTAATGAAATACGCCCTAGTATAAATGAACTGCAGAAGTGTGCAATGCTGGGCTAATATAGTTAGTTAAGCATGATCGAAAAAAGTAAAAACAGTGCAAGAACCACAATACACAGAAGAAGTAAGACACACCACATGCCCTAGTGGAGTGCTTTAGTATCATTTTGACCCTCTAGGGTTCCTTAACATGCAGCTACATCTAAGAATATGAACATCTTGGTGAAACGCAGCTGCTGCAACTGGGATACGACCCCGCAAATTTCCTGCTCAGCAGCAGAATGTCATAGCCACTGAGCCACCGCGGTGAGTGAGAAACACTTAAACATAGTTGACAAAAAGGGCTTATGAATAGTCCCTTGAAGTTTGTAGGCCACCAAGACTTACATTTAAGATGACTTCCTCAGGAAAGACGACAGTTTTAATGTATTCAAATTCTTCAAGCCTCGTGAGAATCTCTTTCATCGGTTTGGACTGAGATTTCTTGGCCATGGCACAAATGCCAACAAGGACTTGCTTCCCTTGAGCAAGACCTTCATCTTCCGAATCTGCGTGATCGGTATCCTAAAGAGAAAAGAAACAAGTGCATAATAAACACAACAAAATTTCTCTGTGTGCTGGTAGCCCGAAACAAATTTTCAGCACTTCACATTGCTACAGCACATGACAAAGTGCACAGAAAGCCACAATCGCAATAGGCATGAAAGCATAACTTATTCCCCAAAATGTCGTGTTGCTGAATAATAAACCAACTCTGTGTTTTTAGCATGCGTGTATAAGCCTTTGTAGCAAATGTTTTCTGTTAGTTAAAATTTAGTAATTTGTGTATACTATAGGCAGACTGAAGCATGGCGTACATTCAAACTATTGACTATGGCTAATAAATATTTAAGTCTGCAATGGTTGGGTGATAGTTATGTGAACCATGACTGCTCAAGTATATTAACAATTCAACTCGTTTTTCCTAAGTACGATTTGAATAATGTCTAACTGTTTACGTTATTTGAAATGTGTACCATGATACTGATTAAATAGTATTAATTTTACTTTAGCAAGGTAAACAGAACAGAGCTGGACATGTAATGTGGAAAAGAAAATTGTAGTTGAAATGTCATGGCACACACTATTCTAAGATAGCAGAGCTTTTCTGTGTAAGTTCGCAACCCCCATATGCCATTAAGTAAACAATATACGTTGCCAGGTAAATAAAGTAAGCATAGCCAAGGGAAACTCATGCACCCTGGATACACACACACAAAGAATGACAACATAAGAAGTGCACTACATCTACAACTACAAGCCAACAGCAATGGTCAATAAAGGGTGTAATGCTAATGCATTCCTGTATGCATGCAAACTAGTATGCTGGGCGCTACAGAAGATAATGTGTGTATGACGTTTGAAGCAAACGTGATCTAGAACGGAGGTCTCGTCCCACAATTGTCTGGAAGCTGCACAAGGTACACTGTGATAAAAGACATCATGCTATTACAATGAGAACTGATGAGACGCATTTAACTACAGTCTCACACGGCAGACTTGAGACAGGTCCAGTAACTAAGAAACTACACATCATGCACAACAAATTCAATACATTAAAATGTTCTCTAAACAACAACACTACATTTGGGGCTTTTTTCAACATTTGTGATGTAATCTAAGCAGTTCGGACCTTGAATTTTGCATCTAACAACAAAACAGAAGACTCTGCTTAAACAAAACTTGAAGGAAACTAACAGTTTGCTTGGTTTAATTGAATTTGTTGTTCATATGAAGCAGTACAAACTATTATGTGAAGAACACTTACATTACAGTTAAGGAGAGTTATGCTACTGTTCCCTTGAACTTAAGTACTAAACAACAATATTATATAAGTTTCTAAACCTCGACTCAGAATTGTCATATACGCTCACACTAGTAGTGAAGGGGTTGTTGATTTGTCTGGTAAGGTAACCATGTGACCAAGGAGCCCTGTAGGGGCTACAAGACACCTCTACTTTCATCATCATTCACTTGGTCTGCCCCTGCGATTTCATCCTCAACACACTCACTTTATCATCACACATAGAGCCAAAGATTCAAATTATCCACTCAGAACCTGCTGCGCAGATAAGTGACCCAGCGTTAATCAAAAATGTTTCTTACAGTGAGAAATTGTGTAATACTGCTCTTTAGCTACTTCACCCTTTTCTTGCAGCATTATGTTTATAATTTTCCCATGATTTTGTACACCTTGCCATTGCAATTTCTTGCAACAATTCTTGCCAAATTTTCGAAGCTTAGTATTGCCCACAACTTTGTATATCTTGCCACAGCAATTTATTACGACAGTCCTTGCCAAATTTGGGAACTGTAGTAGTGTCCTTTGCCTTATTTCTTCCTTTTGCAGGCACTGCTTTTGTGTATGAGACGTCAACTATGTCTGACGTACAGTGTTGGAATTCCATACCGTTAATCTCAACCCTTATGTAATTCACCAGTTTGGGGCCTTAGAAGTCGATAATTTAAAATGCTAACAACAGAAGAAAACAGTTGCTGTTATTTGAAGGCTATGAACACGGCAAAGGTATGACACCAACTGGGCCTGCTCCCAAGTTCCACTGAAATTAATATGTACTTTTGAGTTCTGTTTATGCAGAGTCTACTGCATACACTGAGTGTTTCGGCAAAGGCTTTAACGAAATGCAGAACACAGAATAGTAGAGATTAGGAGATTATGCTTTTGCAACACGTCAACATGGCTGCTCCAGTTACCACTTATCAGCTCTGCGAAAAAAAGCAATGCATTTTCATTCCCATCTTGTAAATATATGTCTCAAAACTGGTGTAAGGCAAAAACATCTAGTTAACAGGTGGACTTCATGGTCTGGCTAGCTTTAATTCTGCAATTACGTGTCCTCTAAAGTTTCTAAATGAAATATTAATGAATCTTAGTTAATTAGTTTATCCATTGGTGATTAACACATATATCCTTATGTCCGCTGCTGTGGATGACAATGCAAAAAGATATCTCAGAATCTCTGTTACTCTGAGCTTTATAATCAAAAGTCTTCACTGAAACACCCTATTATGATTCATACCCCACATGGTGAGTGATGCTGTACTATATACCCCTCAAGTCTACGCAGTCATTAATTAATCTTCCTGAATTTTGCTAAAAATGTTGAACTTTGTTAACATCTCCCTTCTTAAGGATAGCTGTAGTCATATCGCTCAGATGTACAGTGCAAGCACCAGAAAAACTAAAGTTTCACTTTGAGGACAGGGCTTTTTCTAGGTGTTAATATTGCAAAGGTATTCTAAGAAGGCATTGTGGGGGATGTTGTGAACATTTGTAAGTTGAAGGTGCATAGTCTTATAGCAGTCTGTATACCATATCAGCTCAGTGGGCAAGCAGCCTTCACTGCCTGATCATCAAGTAGACAAGTAAGAGAGAGATGCCTAAAGGATCTGAAAGAAAACAGTACTTTAGTTTCTAGTCATGCAAGGTAAACAAAAGTTGTAAGAGAAAGTCAGGCCAGTTCATCTGACGATGTCACTATCAATGCGAACAAGACACCACAGAAAGCGCATAGTTCACTGTGAGAGCGTTTATGATTGTACTTAGGAAGCAAGCGTAACTGTACATAAAGCGACTGGGCGCGGCATAATTAGATGCCATTTTATAATGTTAGCAACTACAAAATGAAAAAAAAAAGGGGAAAAAAAAGGAGAGAGAGAAAGCTCTTATAGGAGCGTAGTTCCTTACTATGGCTTTTCATTAACACCACAAAGAAACTTTTCGCCAGCAGAAACTGCAAATTAATTTAACTACGAAATTTAAGTAAATGAAATTGACTATAAACAAACAAAGCAGTACAATCTGAAGAGACATTGCACAAGCAACTGCAAGGTATATTTAGGTAATGTCCTTTGTACTCCTACACAAATTGGCACTGATTTACTCAGAAATTTCAACACATGCTGGAAGTTCTGGCCCGTTGCATGTCATGAGTGCACCCTTTTTATAATGTTGTGGCTCAAAGTGCCACGTTCAGCTGAAGTGATTTGCTTTCTTCCCCCCCCCCCCCCCCCCACTTTCTTTGTGTGTTTATGTTTCATCTAGTCACTCAGATGATACAGACCAAAAATGTATAATACTCCAGCCTATATTAAAACAAAATAGCTGCATTCATATAACATCCTATCATGGCCAGATGATAAAGTAATGTTGCAAGCAAAGTGCAGTTTCAAGCAAAAGATATAAACACAGAGGAAGTCTTATCTGAACAAGCCTATAATGCCACAGCAAATATATTACAGTTTCCCCATACAATATTTCCATGTACATGCATGACTAAGAACTAGACAGATTCACAAAAAAAGGCAAATTTTTAGCAACAGTGGCCGCTGTATGTTTTTTGCTGTCCACCTCTGTGCCTAACTTAAGCTTAACTGCATAAACTTTCTTTTCTTTTTTATCATATTACCACACAAAAAAATAACCTCAAACACAGGAGCGCAACTTACAAACATGCTATAAAAAGAATTTCAGTAAAGGAAAGACATTACTATCTTCACTCCTATCAGCACACTTCATACAGCTATTGCAGAAACTGATATCAGCGCATTCAGAAAGTTTGCAGGCGTATCAGAAAACCAGGCACCTATGTAGTGATGCTTCATACAATACAACAGAGCTCTGGTTTAAGCCCTAATATCGTGAAGTGATGTGACAAAGTTGTTCGTGTAATACAAAATATCAATTTAAAAGATTTTGTAAGCCCAGGTTCCTTTATAAGAAGTAAGCTTTAGCAAATCATGTCCTACTCAGGGAGCGAAATAATACTTGAATGAGAAGCATGCACTTATACATGGTAAATAAAGCAATTTGTATGACCACAACCATAGACTGAATGGTTGCCAATTTGGTTCCAACAGCCCAAATCAAATGCAAAAACAGCACGGCATATGTGTAAACAGAATCACGTATAATGTGATGTTAGCAACATTTTGGTGTAGTAAGGCAGAACCAAATGAAAATGTGAGGTACAAATAAATGGCCATCAACAGAGAACACAAAGCAAAGAAAACAAAAGCTAGAAAAAAAAAAGAAAGCATACATACACATCTCAATGCCCTCCAATAAGCGGCAATATCCACTGCAGGTCTGTTCCATGGGTGAAAAATGGACACATTTGTTGAGAGATTCAAGGGAAAGCCATAGTAAGACATTGAAGAACTTGGAGGCAGCTGGACGCACACCACAGCAGCAGCAGAACAGTTGGTAAAGGAGCGAGAAACGTTTCCTGTTTCCTCAAACCATGCAGACGGCTCGTGGCTGTGTTGCGATCCTGGGTTTCACATAACACCAATGGGCCTGCGCGGTAGTACGTGTCCAGCCTGTGTGCTCAGCTGAAACATGTATATTGAGCTCCACACAGTGTTGTGCAACTTCCCGGCAGCTGTGCAACGATAAGCATACAGGAGATCATGCCCAAAAACCATCTCAAGCCTTAGTACAAAACGTACAAGAGGAATGTTTAATAGGTTCATGCTCTTTCGCCTAATGTGCGATTTCATTGTTCTTTCATCGTCTGTGTGACATAAGAAAAAACAAGAAAAAAAAAAGCTAACAAAACTATTTCAAGCTGGCATTCGTCATTAAGCAACATATTGCTCTAGAGTAATGAACGTAACCTAAATGTTTACCAGAGAAGCGCTCAGCGTTGCAGTACAGAAAGGTTACAACAGGCCTTCTAGCAAACTACAGGTCGTCGACATGCAATGAATGAGAGTGGTGGCTGCGATCAAATGTGAAAACTTCAGTAACGTAGAAAGCAGCTCGTGACACACGCGCGCGCATGCGAAGCGTAACGGATTACCTTTTCTATTTTGTTCCAATTAATGTAACCACAGTCATCCCCAATGTAGAACAACGGTTGACTTGTCAGGCCCAGATAACCTTGCTCCAATTCATTGTAAGACATTATCGGGCATCGCCTGGAGAAACATCAAAACAAGCATATGTCAGGCACAGGCAGAGCGGTCATCTGAAGCTATCAAGTCTAACCTCAGCGTTTCAATAAGACAGAGCTATTTTCTTTTTTTCATACTTATACGGTGGACACATACCTTTCTGAAATCGTGCAGCCTGATAGATACGCGCAGGAACGTTCAGATCATACTGCATGGTGTCAGCTCACCATAGGAAAATAGCGTACGTCTCCTATTAAAAATACGTCAGGGGGCGCGAATCTAGTACTTAAAAAGGAGCTATAGCAGACTAAATTACAAGGGCAACTACCGGAAGCTTGCGGTACAGGGGTACTGTACTGTGTTTCGTAAAATAATCGATCGCTATTCGTATCGTAACGAATGGCTGGGTGTTCGCTTGTACTGTAGAAAGAAACGGTGATACTATTAGGGTTATTACGACACTAGGAGAAATAAAAGAACCGCAAGGAAGAACTACGTATTTACAAGATATTGCAATAGTTGCATTGCGCAACTACACCACACACACACACGCACACTGACAGGTAACAAAAAAAAGGGACGTCCTCTAACTGCTCTAGACTCCCATAGCGATACCAGCAGCCACTGCAGCTGAGAACACTAACGCCACTAACCGGTAGAAACCTTAAACCGAAACCGAAACCACCTCTTGCATACGCACCAGGGTGTCGCTCAGAAGCTGAGATCCCAGAGAGATCCTTTGGAAAGAACGTTGTTGGCCAGTGTTGTAGATAGATAAAGTGGCGTCGATCAAATAGACGTTGTGACAACAGGGAGTTGTTGCTGGCGGTGCGATGTCGGCACCACCTATGAAAAGATGAGATCATAACATTATTCAAATGCTACTCGTTGCTGCGGGGACTTTGGAATGAGTACTGCCAATTCATTTTTGACTTATTATTTTTATTTAAATGAAGGCCAAGACCCTGGGAAAGCAGTACCCCCCTACCCCATTCCCACTTCTGAAAGCCAACCCCTCCCCTCTAATAGAAAAAAATAACCCTTGCGTTCACATCTAAAATATGAAAAGCATGCGAAGGCGAAATAAGCCCTGGTTTATGTCGTGGCCCCAATCGTGGCCCCGGTCAAACACTTCGCACGCCCTAGCATATATATATATATATATATATATATATGTGTGTGTGTGTGTGTGTGTGTGTGTGTGTGTGTGTGTGTGTGTGTGTGTGTGTGTGTGTGTGTGTGTGTGTGTGTGTGTGTGTGTGTGTGTGTGTGTGTGTGTGCAGCTATATTGCCGCACAGTCTCCTCCACACCCTGCTTCCCTTTTCGTCATCGGTCGAACTCTTCTGTCCCATTGTCGCGGGCTAGAGATCACTGTGGTTGAACAGCGGCATGGGCGCATTTTTGTATGTTTGGATGGCGCCGTCTTTGAGGTCATAGAGTGGAGTCTTGGTTTTCTTGCACTTCTGAAATCCCCTATTTACTCGTAGATAGGACGAACGCGAATGTAGGTCGACCCTATAACGAAAGTGTTCAAAGAAAAAATAGAAAAAAAAAAACATGGTGCAAGATCATCGGTCACCAGAGGTCAGACGACCGAATGCCGTAGGTCTTAAAATCGTATCTTGTACCCTGGATTTTTTTTTTTTTTTGAGCAGCTTGGCTAGCTGGGACACATGGTACATTGAACTCGCCGAGAAATAGAAAAATATAATTCGAATATAGGTCGGGCGATATCTTTTAAATAAAAAAAGTAAACATGCCGCACCTTAACTTATTTACCTAAGTTCTACTAAACCTCTCTAGTCGATGCCATAAGCGGCATCCTAATCAGAACAGCAGGAGAAGTCGTCCTCGTTGGATGCTTCGCAGGCTTCAATATTATTGAGGTTAGCGCATTATGGCTTTCGCGGAACAAATCTACAACTTATTAAATCTAACCTGAGCGCGCGCCATCAATACGTCGATTTAAACAAGTATGTATCTCACCAATGGTCTATTGAATTTGGAGTTCCCCGTGGTAGCATACTGGGACATATTCTCTTTCTTTGCTTTATTAACGATATTGTAAAAATATCTGAGGTTGGTGCTCGGTACTCGTTGGGGGACATTGAGCTGTAACACGAAAGGGAAGTGCGTTGAAGTGTGGCGCGACTGCCTCGCTAATCGGGAGATCGCGAGAGGCAGCGCGTGGGTGACGCGTAGGCCCGATTCACAGTAGCCGCCGCAGACAGACCTCCGCTCATGCAGCACTTTGTTTCCATACAGACGACGCACGCTACTCTGGCGCCATCTCGTAGCCGTCGTCGCCGCAGAGACCGTCTTGCACGGCACTATATATGCTTTTCTTCTCACGCTTTCGCCATGCCCTCCTCCTCCGTTTTCAGCCTCGTGGTTCCACTGCACCCTCCTCGCGCTCTCTTCGCTATCACCGTCTTTCATCCTCCGCTGCGCGCCGCGTTCGCTCTTTCATGCTTCGCTGTGCTCGTCCGCTTGGTTACGAGGGACAACGCCGACGCTCGCCGAAGTAACGGGCGCCTCAGAGCTGTGCTCTGAAATGCGCTTCGCTCAATAGAAAATTCCTCGTTTCTAGAACACACTGAACCACTCTTTCACAAACATAAAATTATGAAAATTCACGATATGAACAAGTACAAATTACTGAGAACCTACAAAGACGCCATGTTAGATCGAGCGGAACTACTTGAACTAGCAAATCTTAGGAAAAATACAATTTCTTATCCTTTCAGGTATAAACCGCCATACTACGTTCCCTTCTCGCGCACCCATTATAGGAAAGAAAGAATTGACTACGCACTGGCAACCACACTAAATGAGCTAGACCGGGGAAATGTTGACGTTCTAGCCTTTAGTAGCAAAATTTTATTTGTCCTGTGTGTATAACTGTATTGGAACTGTGTGTAATTGTACATTGAAACATGCATGCTTTGTCATTGTTTTTTTTTTTGTAACTGTTCATATGTAATGGTATTGTACGATTGCTTCTTCATTTGCTGATATGTTTGTATAACTGAACCATATAACAAAATGTCGCGCCACTGCTGTTGTACGAATGGCTAGAGCTTAGTCAAGCTGCGCAGAGGACAGCTTTTTTTCTGGTCCCCTATTTTCGCAATAACAATGTATTGTCTACGGCGAAAATAAAATTGGTGATTGATCGAAGTCGTCCTCGGTGCCGTCGAGTGCGTTGGATATGCAGCATTTCTTAACGCCAGTCTGGATAAACCCCAAATTGGCATTACGGCGGGCGCGGCGGAGGAACTCCGTTAGCTAGGCACTTTGCTAGCTTTGTTCGCTAATATACGCGTAGGTCGAGATTCTTTGTTCACGAACTCCGGTTGACAGCTCATTTTGGGCCACATTTACAAAAAAAAAAAAAAAAGTTGTCGCAGTTTCACCTAAAAGGCGAAGCATCAATTGCGATAGCAAATTTGTAGAGAGCTATACGGAGATAATTAGCTTTATCAGCTGTATAAACTTGGACATGCAGCAGCACCGGCAACACGCAGAACTGTTGTCGACGCCGTCGGCGTTTTGCCCGCGTTCGCTCAAAATGCGTGCGGCGTTGGTGACTGTTGCCGGAGCCTCTGATATAAATAGGCACTTGGTGCCCCAGCCAAACGTCGCCTCCCTTCCCTCCCCCCCCCCTCCCCCACGGCCTCACGCGCGTTGGAAGAAGGCGCGTTTGCTCTACATATATATATGGTGATTGTAAAGGAGGAAAGAGACGCCTACTTCTGCAGCCCTTAAGGGAGCACGGCGCAGAACGCGCGTTTGTTCTCCGCCGTGCGTTCACTCCCCGTGAAAGCGCGCGCCCCTCGCGCCCTTTCACTCGCACATACAGCGTTCGGCGCGCGGCGACGATTTAATCTCCATTGACGTCATACGGAGCCTCACGGCGACGGCGACGGCAGAAATCTGCTTTTGAGTGTCCATATAATTGCTATCGCAATAAAAAGAAAAAAAAAAGATAGATCACGTTTACCTATGTTCGAATAAATGCGGTAATCAATAAAGCGCTTATTCTTTTTGTACACTTACGGGATGAACACATTTTCATGCGTGGCTGCACGGGGGAGAAGGTAAAAAATAAAAAAAATGGAATTTTACGTGCCAAAAGCGCGATTTGATTATGAGGCACGCTGTAGTGAGGGACTCCAGATTAATTCTGACCACATATGCTTTCTAAACGTGCACCCAATACACCGTACAAGGCGTTTTAGTGATCCGCTCCCATCGAAATGCGACCGCCGTGGCCGAGATTCGGTCCCGCGCCCACAGCAACTGCGCCACCACTGCGGATATAGGGGAGAGAAGGTAAAAGGAACTGCGGAACACAAGATTGATAGACATTTAAGTAAACAGAAAGGAGGAAAGGTTGGCTGCCACTCCTCACCGAGGTAAAAGGAAATTGAGAGTTAAAAGGCAGGTGATGGTGCAGTAGTTCAGTGAACTATACCGTGTGTCCGTCCAGCTAACGTTAGCAAAGCCGTTCAACGGAAAAAAAAGAAAAAAAAAAAGAAAAAAAAAGACTAAAAGAAAAACACAATTATAAGACCTACAGTGTTCGGATGTCAGAGGTCTGGCGACCGAACATTGTAGGTCTAAAAATGATATCTTGCACCATTTGTTTTTAATCTTTTTTCCTTGAACAGCTTGGCTGACGGTTAGCTGGGATAGCTTTTGGGCGCGTGGATACAGCTTGACCATGCCCAACGCGTCATTATATCACTGTGTAACACCCGTGTACTTAGATTTAGGTGCACGTTAAAGAACCCCAGGTGGTCGAAAATTTCCGGAGTCCCTCACTACGGCGTGCCTCATAATCAGATTGTGGTTTCGGCACGTAAAACCCCATCATTTATATATGTTATATATACTGTGTGAGACGAGCTTAGAGACTTGTCCTTAGAACATCCGCGGAGTGAATGTGAGTGTGCAAAACATATTTGTGTGAGAACGTTCTGTGTGGACGCGTTGCTTCTGTGTGTAGAGCGTGTACATTGCAAATACTGCCTGCTATTATATGCTTATTCTTGCACAAGCGGGCTACTGCCATTTCCCGGCCATCGAGCTCGTGGAGCACGCGAATCGGCCGACACAGAAGAAGAAGAATAACCTAAGGGCCAAGGAGCACCACCGACGCGAGGTCAGTGTATTTCTTTAACTATATAGTATGTTTCAGTTTACGTAAGGCAGCTGAAATCGGGCGCGGCTCATGCTACTGAAAACGTGTAATAACCAAGCTGAAGCCAAGTGTGACTACGTTATTCCACGTCGAGAAGGATTAAGCCCTTGTCCTCTATAGTACCTCATTACGATGCCTTTTATGCAACGGCCTGTTAAGAGATTGTTGAATCATATAGGGTACCCATGAAGCGCGAGGACTTTTCAGTTGCAAACTAAAAAAAAAAAAAAAAAAAAAAAATCCAGTCATACTGCGGCTGAGGCTCATTCATACATGTACGATATCTTTCTGCACTAGCGTCGCAAGTGTTAACAAGTTCTCTTATGTCAACAAGCGCAGGTGCCCGCAACATGGCGTCGTCGGCGCGCCGAGCCGCTGCCGAGCCGTGCGACGCGACCGAGCACGACTCGAGCAGCAAGCTCTTTCGTTCTATTGATAGAGACAGCGCGCAAGCAGCTGTAGTCAAACACCAACCCTGGCAGCTCGTCTGCATGGGCTCGTGTTTCGTGATCAGCGTGGTCGTCATGATGGGCTTCGGCGCCGCGTCCGTCTCCAGCTCTCCGCACCGCTCGCTGCCCGCCACTGTAGTAGGGCCGCGACGTGGCGGCGGCCGCGCCGGAGGTGCACTCACGTGGTGGTACTTCGGCGCGAACACCCATGCCCCGGCGGCGACGGCGACGACGACGAACACGACCATTGGCAACGTTCTACCGAGACTGCGCTCCGAAGAAACACCCGACGAGGAGTCGTCGATCGAGACCCTGCGACGCCTAAAGGACGTCGTCAACGCTCCCCTGCTTCCGTCCGAGCCCTGTCAACGCCGGCATCCAGAAGCTCGAGTCCTTGGCAGCGCAGCAGGCGCAGGCCACCGAGAAGAACACGACGGACTCGACGAATCCCGCAGCCACTCGCCTTCCGATTACGCCGACTGCGCGCGGCGCGCGCCGCGTCGCGCTGGACGGTTCCACTCCCGTACACTACGTCCTGGAGATCGAGCCCAGCCTGGACGAAGCGACCAACTTCTCGTTCAATGGAACCGTGACCGTCACCTTCGTGTGCCGCAAGCGCACGGACAAGATCGCGCTCCACGCCGCGGCCGTACTGGCGGTGGACGTGCTCAACATCGTGGCCACCTTCAGGAGCGTCCAGAAGCCGTTGCGCATCGACAACACGTCTCGCAACGTGCTCGAGGACTTATACGTCATCCGGCTGAAAGAGCAGCTCCACAGGAACGAGCGCTACAACTTGACTCTGCGCTTCTCTGGTACGGTGGGCACGGATCCCAAGGGGCTCTACCGGGTCAGCTACATCGAAGCTCCCGGAAAGCGACACAAGTAGGTGTCCGTACAATAATTAGCGGTGAAATAAAATGAAATGTGACGTAGCTCGCAGCTTAATTTCTAAACCCTGTTGGTAGCTTTTTCTTTTTTTAAGATTTTAGTGCTTGTTTTTCCTGGCACACAATTTTGGTATCGGCATACCCTTATAACTTTCTACGATTATGCCAAAATAATCTCACCGGACGAAGTCGCCTCTCTTTCGTGAAGTCAACGCTGAACTACATAAACATCTAACAATCGCAAACAGAGCGTTCGGAAAGTCAGTCCCTGATCCGAAAATTTTATAGTACCCGATTAAAAGTATAGTCTGTTTTGCATATCGACTGTGGAGAACTCATATACATTCTGTCAGTACTCCGGGCCTCACCATTGTAGAAAATAAGGTGGTGGCGATGATTATAGGTATTAATGCACAACGAGAAATATTGCGATGACTATGGGAAACAATTACTGTACGACAGTTCTAGAAAAATATAGGAGATAAATGAAGCCATTGCGCGCATAACCACGTGCTTACTTGACACGTCTACATCCGGTCTATACAGCGCTCAAAATACCAAGAGAACTTACAGAGAACTTTGCAGCACCCATGCTCTTAGCGACTTCATTACTTTTACTAAGGCTGTACGCTGCTTAGTAAAAATTTCAGGCTCGCAGCTATGCATGCGGTTACGGGATAGACATGAATTTTTGTCAACCTTTGCTCTACGAAACGTGCGAAGGAGAAGCAAGGACACGTGCGCGCGCGAGGCGTTTGGGGGTATTTTGATTCGCGACTTAGCGGATCTACAAACATTAAGAAGCTGACGTTTCGCAGACGTCACAAGAAATTAAGCCTACCAACAGGATTTTACTATGGCACTGACATCGTGCTTCACACGTGCAGGTGGGCCCTGCTCACTAAAATGCGCCCTAAGTACGCCCGGAGGGTGTTCCCCTGCTTCGACGACCCTTCGGTGACGGCCAGCTTTGACATCACCATAGTGCACAAGAAAGGGGTCAACGCCTTGTCCAACATGCCAGTCTACAGGACGGAAAGAAGGTAACGTGCACCACGTGCACTTCTAGGATCAAAGTGCACGTTCACTAAATGTGAATAGATTTTGCGACGGCCTGCGCCAGACAGTACCAGAAAATATATACGTTGACTAACGAATACTAGGAATTGTGTTTTAGCACGAGAATATTAGGCTTAACATATTCAATGCCTTATAAGGCGCGCGAACCCACAAAGTGTGCGAAAGATACAAGGGGTTGTTATACATGGAGAAATAATGGGCACATTTCAATTGACAACGCGCGAAAATTACGCTGTCTTCTTTTTTAAAGCGATATCTTTCGTTGGCTTTACAACATACTCATGATATTCTGAGGGATACTTGCAACGTTATCGCTTACAAAGATATCGCCCCAACGTTGATTCTATCAGATTATTTTTTTTTCTGTCGAATTATGTGCTATTGCTTTGCGCTGCACAAAGAGAACAAGTGAATGTGCTCTATAAGGAAGCTGCGTATACGCAGATTTCCAAGGCAGCGCATCATGCGCTACGCCAAATAAATTCAGCTATATTATATCGGTAAAAGCGCGGACGGCCGTCGTTGTTCGATTAAAATTTACGTATTATATAGTACTTAGTCGTATATGTATTAGTATGATATTGTCGCAGTCGAGGACGGCAGAAAACTAGGTGGAGTGATTGAATTAGGAAATTTGCAGGTGGAAATTGGAATCAGCTAGCGCAGGACAGGGGTAATTGGAGATCGCAGGGAGAGGCCTTCGTCCTGCAGTGGACATAAAGATAGGCTGCTGCTGCTGATGAATATTGTTAAATTCTGTAAATTTCGCTTTTCCATATGTTAGGACGCCAGACCTTGTGGCCGACACCTTTGCCAGGACGCCGAGGATACCAACCCTGCTCATCGCGCTCACACTGAACGACTTTCCGTCCTTCGGCAAGGGCACGGTAAGCGTGGATACCACGAAATAACCACGTGGTTGGTTAAGCGATCAACCCTGAAACCCTCGTAGCTGCCGCAGCAATTCCTGTCGTCGACGTTTCGAGTTTTATCCAGGCCCGACAAAAGTATACGGAACTGCGCCGCTCATTCCAGCTACGCGTTCCATTTGGCCTGAAATAAGACTCGGTCATCTGCTTCCCTCGCGTCAGTCCTAACTGAAGCAGGAAGCAGTTCTGCGCATCCTGTTTTGCGCATCTCTAGCATGAACTCATGGTGCAGTTCATGGGCGCTCATGGTGCAGCTTGCTAACGTTTCGTCCGATTCACTTCAGATGCGGGTTTGGACTCGTGCATCGGCTACAGCCCTGGCACAAAAACTGGCTCTGGACGTCGTGCCCAAGTTGCTCGAGCATTACGAAGATTATTACGAGACGAAGTATCCGATGCCGAAACTGGGTGAGCACAAATACGTTATGAACGCACTTGCACACGACTCTAACAAGTGTACATGTGTTCATTTATTTTTTAAATATTTATTTATTTGTAAAACCCTCAAGGTACATAGTAGTACATTGCAGAGGGGAGGGGCGAAAAATACAATGCAAGAATTAAGAATACAGTATTGGAAACGGGAATGCACAGAAGAATATTAAAACAAAAACAAAAAACGAAGGCATAGAAAGAAATGTTGGTGATAGTTCAAAAACAACATGTAAAATCAATTACACAGTATGGAGTAAATAAGTACCAACAAAAGTACACTACAACCAACAGGTAATGTCTCAACTGAGGAATTATAACGCGTTTCGTTTGGTACTATTTCATGTTAGTTAATGTATGCATTGGCTTAGCATTTGGGGCGCATGACCTCATTCCATGTCGTTAGTGTACCCTTCTCCGGAACATTTCTGTGATGAGGAAATTCAGACAACTAAGAGTGTCTTTCGGCATTTCAGATATCGTGATCCTTGCCAACTGCTCCATTGTCACGTCCGGCTACTTTGGATTGATCTTCATGAAGGAGCCGACGTTCGTCCTTCAGAATCCACGAAAGACAATGGCCAAAGATGCTGTGCAGAGGTTGTCGGCTTTGGCTCAGGCCATATCGGCGCAGGTGAGGTTGTGCGTTCATATTGGTTTGAAACTACATTAGAGCACACTTGGCGAAGTGTATTTGGCTGCTCTTTAAACGCGGCAGTGTGATGCTGATTGTCAGCTTTGAAATCAAATGAAAAGTAATGAAATGAAAGCATGCTTGTGTCTATGAGTTGTTATCTTATGAAAAACAAAATCGCTGCTACACTAAACTTTGCAAATCGGTAGATGGGAGCGAAAAACTGAATACCTCAGCAATCAACTTTGCTCAAATACACTTGAGCAAAGTTTGATGAATGGCTCTAGCTTTCTTTCTGTTCTACTCGACACAGGAACAGGGAAACGACTGTGTAGCCCCGGCTCTAATTTTAACAGCAAGAAGGCTGTACAGCCCAGGGTATCGAAAGTTATGATTCTTAATGTAGTAACCTTTGTAATTGTTCTCGATTTTTTTTTCTACACAAGTGGTTTGGAAACCACGTGACGCTGTCTGGGTGGAATAACATTTGGCTGAGCCGAGCACTGGCCGGGTTCAACAAGTACTCGGCGCTGAAGAAAATCGACCCCTACTGGGATTCCGTAAGTCATCAGTCCCGCCATGTTGAATTTATCCTTACAGCTTGAAATGCACGTTACTTGGTTTGCACATTACACGTGCGAGTCAAATTATACATGTGCTATGGTCTTAGCAGTACTTTGAATTCTGCACAAAGGCAGCACCTTGAGCACCTGTGAAACGCAGAAAAGCAAGCTTTACAGAACAAGGGGTTATGCTGCGCGCTACGCAATTGCTTCTGTGAAGTAGCTGAGCAATAGGAGCAGATCAGAGTCACGACCGCGATTTTTTTATCGATTGAGTAACACCTTCTTTACAGTAATCGCCAAAAATACAGCTTATTTTAGTGTTCATTACTGAGAAAAGTCCTGCAGAAGAAAAGAAAGAGGACGTCGCCCAGGGCAAGAAGCCTGCCCGATGGTGCAAACATTGTAACATTTGTGACACCGCAAAACAACTGAAACGTGCTGTGTACGATTTAAGGAGTTGTCGGAAGGCGATCTCGGTGATAAGTAAACAACATCCAGCTAGTATTGTGTCACTGGTTCATGGTCAACACAGAATAACGTAATTCAGATCATGATTTAGTCATAAATCTTCTCGCCACTTCTTTAGGTTGAGTTAGACGCAATATACATGTACTCATGAAAATTAAACTTTGAATTTTGGATATTAGAAAAAGGTTTTCGGCGCGCAAAGTACGTGCGCACGAAGGAAAAACGAAATTCATTACCGCACTTAACCGTGTCAGTTTCTCTCCTACGAGATCATATATTTTACTTTCCCTTCTGGCGCACAAAGTATGAAGTGAATTGAACATTGAGAAAATAGACCAATTAGATGGGTTAAGGGATGTATTGGGGACTGTCAATAACGTTACAAGAGCACGCAAAGAAGAGTCCACGACAGTACCGCACTTTGTCCTTGTCGGTTCTTTCTCGCCCACAGGCTGACTTGGAGCTCGTCTACGACGTTCACGAGGCGCTGTATTTAGACAGCCTGGGCACCCGCTACGCGCTGTCAGACGAGGACTCCATCGATATGCAGGCCGAAAACCCTCTCATCAACATCGACCTAAAGAAGGCACGATGTATTTCCTTAAGTGATTTAGTGAACATTCAACGTTTCCTCATCGTTGTGCCGTGTCACGGTAAAATGATGTGCGAGCGATGTCATTATACTTTTAGGGGCTCGCTCTGGTAAGGATGGTAGAGTCGTCTTTGAGCAACAACAGCTTCCGGAAAGGTTTGAGCGTGAGTACTCTTTCAAGAAATTTGCGCTATAGCTCACCGCTGTATACCAGTCGCCATTACGTTTCACTGATACATCCGTATAACTCTTCTATTGCTGCAGGAATTCCTCCAGTCGTACAGACACGAACGCATACACGAGGACGACATATGGAGGGCTTTCGAGAAGGTACTGCCAGCAGTGCTGCATGTTTCAGCGGGCTTCATTAACAATATTGTTTTTGTAGCCGTCTCAGAACAATTCGTTATACGTAAGGCGAGTCTTGTGATTAGTGTGGTTTTACTGCGCGGACGACTTCTGCCCATTAATCTCTCGATTATGTGAAGTTTTTGAACGTGCACAAACGGGTCAATTTGCGGACACCTTAGCCACCTTATATTGAAGAGTAAGATGTTGCCAGAAGCTGGCGTAGTATAACAGGAAAAAAAAAAAAACAGCCTGATGTTAGTGTCAGTTTTTGCAGCGCAGCCACACATTTAAGCACAGCCAGAAGCAAATGCAACAGCATCTAAGTTTCTGTCAGTTAGTTGGAATATACTTTATTTATTTCCGTTTCTTTGTTCAAAATAGGTTGTATAACGCTTACTGCCCTCAAGTATTGAGAATTTTAGGCCATGTAATTCATCCCCTGTGGCGATGGGGACTACCAGCAACATACCAGTCGTGAAATTCAGCGGCATTAGCATCACGTGGTTGTTGTCAGTTGCTTTTAATTATGCTGGCAACTTTCGTCTTGGGCTGAAATACCTTGTCGCTTGCCTCCAAAACCCCCTTATCACGACCGTGAGTAAAATGAGGGGGGGGGGGGGGGATTTCGTCGCGGAAGTGCAGGTGCTAATAAAGCTCCTAAATACATCCCTTGTGTCGCATCGACTTAATTGTAAACACAAGGGAAATAGAAACATTTGATTTCTTGGGCTTTTCGATAGCTCCGAGTTCTTTGATCGAAAGAAAATATGTTTAGCCCACTGCAGTAAACTTCTGCCTGAAATAGCCTGTTTCAATGTTGAACGTTGTCTGCTACAGGTAAACGTGCTAACACGCTGACTTTCCTCTGCTATGATTGCGCTTCTTCCTTCTCTATACGAGTCTGTATATCTGCCATTCATTCCACTGCAAAAGCAAAGTCAGTTCCTTCTATATATATTCTTTTGAGTCCTTCCAAGGAAGCGACAAATTATAATGTTACCACATCAATGTTTCCGTGCACATACCGCTGGGAACGGTGATCTATTGCGCGTGGAAAAAGTATGAAATGTGTTTGTGATATTTTTTTTTCTTTGCTCGAGGGTGGGGCGTTATGTTAGCCCAGCTTACCTCACGTCTCCGATTCCCATTTAAAGCATATGCACAGTTAAATGCTACCCTCGTGGTCTTTGCTCAGGAGCATCGTGGCCTGAATGCTTGTATGTGCTCACGTGATATTTCGGCAGGTTGAAAACATGTCGGGCACTCCCATGGATCTGACCTCGGTTATGCACACGTGGACGAAGCAAGATGGCTACCCCTTGGTTACTGTCAAAAGGTTCTACGCTTCGGGCACTGCCAAGGTCTCCCAGTGTCGCTACTACTTGAACGAACCTCGTTTGGAAAACAGGTCAGTGATCGTTACCGATCCGTTGTAATGCGAGAGCATAATAGACATTGAAAGTGGGTCGTCGGCGTTGTACTCACGGGTTTACCACGCGGGCCGATTCGAATGTTATGTAAATAAAGCTTGGGTGGCTCGATTGTGACGCAGTGCACATTTTGCGCTCTCTAAAGAATTTTAATGCTCAGAACTTGACCAACGGTGAAGTAGGGAGGTTTGGCCTCCATACTACAGAAGGAGCACCCAAAAATCGGCAAAATATAGATAAAAATAACCTATAACGGCCAGAATTTGTACAAAAATAAGACAAAATTTTCTTCGCTGAAATACCTTTGATGTAAACAGTTTGTTTTTCTGGATTGTTTCTAAATGCGATGCATTTCTTTGCGAACATTTGCTACTTTGGCAGTATCTATCTATCTATCTATCTATCTATCTATCTATCTATCTATCTATCTATCTATCTATCTATCTATCTATCTATCTATCTATCTATCTATCTATCTATCTATCTATCTATCTTATCTATCTATCTATCTATCTATCTATCTATCTATCTATCTATCTATCTATCTATCTATCTATCTATCTATCTATCTATCTATCTATCTATCTATCTATCCGCCTACGTCTTTGTGCTCTCATGGTCGTTTCGTTAACTTGGTATGTACCAAAATTGGCATACTATGACAAGAGTATATGACGAAATAAATGGTATGTCGTGACATGCGTGTCATGTAGGTCATAAAACAGCCGCCTACGCCCTGGTGCTGTCATGGTCGTTTCGTTAACTTGGCAGGTACCAAAATTGGAATAGTATGACAGGAGTGAATGATGAACATAAGTGATAGGTCATGACATAAATGTCTTGACATGCATGACATGTAGGTCACTGACAATGACCCAGTGAAAAAGATGAACGCTCAAAAATCACTGAAATGGGTTCGGACTACTAAGTGAAGGAAACACTAAAGGATGCTGGTAGAAGTCATAGTCATGAGCATGACTAAGCAAAAATGACAATGACTCAGCGAAAAAAAGATGAACACTCAAAAACCACTGGAATAGATTCGGACGTTGGTACTAAGTTAAGGAAACACTAAAGGATAGTGGTAGAAGTCATAGTCATGAGCATGACTCAGCAAAAATGAGAATGACTCAGCGAGAAAAGATCAACACTCAAAAACCACTGGAATGGATTCGGACGTGGGTAATAAGTGGAGGACACAATAAAGGATTGTGGTAGAAGTCATAGTCATGACCATGACTCAGCAAAAATGAAAATGACTCAGCGAAAAAAGATCAAGACTCAAAAACGAATGGAATGGGTTCGGATGTGGTACTATGTGAAGGAAAAGGCTAGAGGTTGATGGTCGAAGTCATAGTCATGATCATGACTAAGGCTTTCGCCTTAACAGCGCTTAGGTGTAGCTAAACGGACTCCTGAGGACTCATGACATTGATGTCATGACAAGCGCGTCATGTAGGTCATGAACGAGCCGCGTATACGTCTTGGTGCTCTCATGGTCGTTTCGTTAACATGGTAGACTCCCCGCGCACTGCTTTGCATAACATCGATTCCCATAGGGCGTGAGATCTGCCGTCTTTTTTTATTTATACGTAAAGATTCGCCGCCTATTTAACGTTAACAAAGTGCCTGAAACTGGACATAGGTAAAAATACATGCCTTATGGAAATGAAAAAAGAAAATCGAATTGAATTAGATATTTTTGGGTTGCCATTAACTGGAGTTACTTTCCATTTCTTTATGTTAATGTGAACTCTTGATAGTGGCCGGTCGTTCTTTTTTATTTGCACAGATCTTTTTTTTTTTTTTTTCACCCGTTGCTAAACTAGTCGTAAAAAATAAATGCATACTAACAATGCGCCGGTAGGTCACAGAAAGTGTGTTGATATTCGCGTACAAGAAAGCCATTGACATGAAGTGATCTTAAAAACGAACAAACTCACCCCACAAATCTCACTTAGTCCCCACCGTGCTATTCGCGCATACGTGCTACGAGCATAAATTCAAAAGGAAACAGGTCTGAACAGAGTAAATCGCGGTTTTATGATCCTGCGTTAGCGAGCGCTTATGACACATGCGGGATTTATTATATGAAGGGCAGTGAATGGACCGCAGTACGTTTAGCCCCGGTATGATACAGAGAGATATCGCACGACACCTTAATGTAATCCCGTGTAAGACGTGTTTTTGTTTAGATTTTCCGGTTCGCGTTTCAAAACGTGTTGATAATACCTTCGTTTCCTTCTTTTCAGCAACATCTGGCACATTCCGATCACCTTTTCCAACGGAGGTCCATTTTCGCAATTCAGGGACCACCCTCCGGTCGTCTGGTTGTCGAATCCTGATGGTAAATGACGTTTTTGCCTAGGATACTGTTGATAAAAATGGCAATGTAAGACTTTGAAGGATGCATTGCAATCGGGGAATTGCGATGGCTGCTGTTCTTCGCAGGCAAGTTGACGGACATTCCTTACAACGGGACCTGGCTCTTGCTCAACCTGAAAGCCAAGGGTTTCTATCGCGTGAACTACGACAAAAGGAACTGGATGATGCTCATCGAACAACTGAAGAAAGACCACACGGTAAGTGAATCGTTCCTGCCCTTGCGTTCTGTAGTCGCAACTTCGTACTTGATACTTCAAGATGTTTTTAAAAGCTTGCTGCTCTTCCTTTGCCATCGTTTCTATCTTTGGTAATTTTTTATCACTTCATATTGCACTTGAGTGCTTTTTTGTTGCCTCACTACTACCGAAAGCTACAGTTGGTCAATTTGCTTTTATGGTGGTATTCTGAGCTTCCACAAGCTAAGCGGCAAAGAAAGACGCAAATCAAAGAGAAAAAAAATAAGTAACCGGACGGAACCTTTGTATTACTTAGCCATTTAAGTTCTGAGAGCTTCTATAGTAGGTTCCTTTTAAAGATGATAAGGCAGTGACTGAGACACGGTGTTACATGATGTGGGATTTACACGTTTGTATATTTTCTTTACAATAAAACTGGAATGGTTACAGATGAATGTCCGAGAATGGCGGCCGTTTTATAAGCTTGTGCCTGAGCCCACCGAATGCCAATGACGGAAGGGGTTTTACCACCTCCGTATGGCGTTGACCTCATTGTATAAACAATGGACTCGGAAGTATGGACTGATTTTCACGTTTTTTCTCTATTGGTTCAGTCATTCAGCTTTTCCTCATTCGTTTGACTTTTCACTTCTTTTATTTGTTCCTTTTTATCGTTTGTATTGCATGTCACTGCCCCCCTCCCCCGTATATAAGTATTTTCCGTCGTGTCTGTATGTTTGTTATTCCTTGTTTCACCCGGCTCGTAGCGCTGTTTTTACCCAATCATGAACCAAGTATCCCGACAGTCAATCTTCTCAATTTAGACGAATAGAAAATATTCTCCGAACTGTAAAGTATGCTTTGGCACGAGAAAGTTTACGACTGCTGACCAGGCACGTATATCTTCGTCTGCATTTTTGTCTCTCATACAGGCCATACCGCATCAAAACAGAGCACAGTTACTCGCTGACATCTACGACCTTGCCCGGTAAGTTATAATTTTAGGAGACGGGTTTGGGAGTCCCTGGCTTGCGATATTTATCCGTGACAGTCAACTTCAGAGGGGTATGCGAGAGAAGGCTTCGCATTTGGAATGGGTTTGTAACTGAGTGGTTCCGAAGAAACTAAACCAGACCGTGATGTAATCGTACAAAAAATATGTACCGTATGTGAGTGGCGCAAACCAGCCCGGTGTTTCTTGCCTACTCCGTCGAGTTGTGGCCGATTTTATGGCTCTTGTGTTCTCCTTTCCATTACGAATGGGAATACCTGAAACGCTTTCCTTCGTCATTTGCACACAACTAATCTACTTCCTGGTTGCGCGAATTCAACTTATGGTACCCTACACAAATTTATTCAGGACAGTCTCCATACATCCTGGAAGAAATGAAAAAAAAGACAAGTCTAGACCACAGAAAAAATGCCGCTAACAACTTATTTCCTGCAGGCACTGCAAAACGTACACACACTCCCTAAAGCACATGGGCATTGGGTTGGTGCTCAAACCTCGTCACGATATCACATTGAAAACATTCCCGAGATACCTCATCTTGCACGAATATAGAAAGATTCAGATGTGTCACTTACACCATTTGTCTCCTTTTTATTTTATAGGAAACGCCTCTAGAAGCCCACGTGCGACAGTGTGTCTGGTTTTTCCCGAAATTCGCACCTCTACAAGCCGGCTATAAATATTTTGATTTCCCTCGCGTAACAATGTGGATTGTAATAGTCAAAAGGGCGAGCCACAGCGTGCCTTAGGAGCCTCAGGAAGCAAAATAATCTAGGAGAAGTCGGTAGACAACATATGGAATGTCTGAATACGTTTTCATAAGTGTACGATTCGCGCTGAGTTCACAGGGCGAGATGGGCAGTGTACATTCAACTAACTCACAAGTCTCATTCAGAACTATCATGCCACGAACGCTTGCCAAATATTGCTTTCCTAAGTTTCAGGAAGAAAGAGAGAGAAATTAAGGCATAATTTCTTGATTGCTGCGTGTGCGTGTCGTTCCAGGTCGGGCGCCCTTCAAATGAGCCTAGCATTCTCTGCCAGCCGCTACCTGACCAAGGAAAGAGAGTTTCTGCCATGGAAAGCAGTCTTGAATGCCTGGAGAGGCATCGAGAAGCTCCTGCTGGGTACCAACATATTCCCGTCCTGGAAGGTGAGTCCATTCATAGATCAACCAGCGATGATCTGATATCTGAGAGGCCTCAATGTTGGTATTTATCCGTATTTGCAGTGAAACATTCCTGCATTATCACACAGAAAAGGCCGAGCTTTCTTGGTTTACAATTTCTGAACACAAACATTTGTTCATTACGCAACTTTCTTCGTATTTTGTCTAGAGCTTTGCTCACTTCGCTCATTTGCTGGCTACGCCTATACAGTAACACCATAACGATTTCTTTTATTCGCATTTAGGCTTTTGTCGTGCGCCTGATCACCTCCGCTTACACGGCGCTAAACTGGGAAGAGAAGCCTTCCGACGATGTTCAGAAAACGCAAGTTTTATTTCCTCTTCTCTTGATCACCTTTTTTTTCTCAAGCGTAATAGCCTTCTGTGTCACTAAATTCACAGCTTGTTTAAGTAACTGACCTCGGAAGCAAGGCCACTGTAAGCAGGTGAACGTATCTGCGCTTGTATTTTTGTCATTGTGCCTAAGAGCGATGATCAAGAACCAATCCCAATAACAAAGTCTGCGGCAGCCGGATGGAAGTTGTTTGCTCTTAAATAAATTCATTTCGATGGGGGCGAAATGCATAATCGCCCGTGCACGTTAAAGAACCCCAGGTTGTCATAATTAATCTGGAGTCCCCCCACTACGGCGTGCCTGAATGATATCGTGGTTTCGGCACGTAAAACACCACAATTAATTTTTTAAAAGTAATTTGTGAGCGATACCTTGTGTCATGTTGTATCGTCGAAGTACATAAACTATAGCCATGTAAACTTCTCGGCCAGCGCTGCCTCTTGTTTCACTCGAGTTAAATGAGACAGACGTCACACAATGTTAAAACGCACCTGTAGCCAAACTCTCCAGCTTAGATGCGTACACAAAGAAGGGAAACACACACTAACTCGTATTTCCGACGCACAGTCACAGGTCTTTTTGAAGGTCATCGCGCTAGCATTGAGCAAATTTATCTTGCCCTTCTGAGGGGAGTGGTGACTGAAATGAAAGAGCCGAAGAAAACGAGAAGGTAGCTTAATCTCGTCCCTGCATCGTCCGAATCTGTCCACCGCCGAAAAAAATTAGGCGCTCCCGCCATCACCTTCATGAGCTAGGCAACTGTACTTACCATTTACTGTTTCAACTCTACGTAAGCAAATGATATTTGCCTTACAGTACTGTAGTTCGAGTTTTCGAAATAGATTCCCCACAAATGCTGCCGGTGTAAGCGGTCCCATTGTTTTCGCAGGCTACTGCGCAGGGACATCTACGCGTTGGCTTGTCGTTACGACTACGCCCCTTGCGTGTCGGCTGCAGTCAACTACTTCAAGGCGTTCAAGAGCGCCAGTCGACAGCAGAACAAGTTGAGTGACGTCCTTACTAAGAACACCTTATTAATGTTTATATCAGTGAGACAGTTGCGATTTGTACCGAGCGCGCCTCTACCTTTCGCTCTACATTGACAAGGTGAGCGCATTTCGCGCATAAGTTTACCAGAGAGCACGCAGTGAGATGACCGAGTGTCCTACGCGTTATCCTTTTTTTACACACCTCGCTCTGCAAAATTTCTTCTACTTTCGGTAACTTACTACCATGCACGGTAACAAAATTAGCACATCTGCGTGTACCTTTATTATTTTGTGAGGAATGATTGACTAGTACCGGCATGTTCAAGCCGCTAATGGATATTCAGCATGGTTGCAGAAAACAGCGTACTTCAAATTACGTGTCGTACGCACGCAGGATACCTCACAACCATCGTGGCTTCGTGTACTGCGCCGCGGTGCAGCGGGGCGACTACTCGGACTGGAAGTTTGTCTGGGACCGCTTCGTGGAGCACGCGCACGAACCGGGCCTGGAGCGCTCCGAGCTCATCTGGGCGCTGAGCTGCTCCACCAACCAGAGGATCACTCGAACGTCAGTGCGCATTTTGCCCCGATACTATATAGTACGAAACACCGCGTTGCATGCGAACACAGATAGCGGGCGGCCGAAAGTTGTGGCCTCATTGTCCTCAGAATTTTACAGCGGAGCTGTTCAAGTCGAGCTTGGTCCGTGCGCAGCGATGTTCGCAGCATAGCCAAGTCGGGAGAGGGGCAAGTGTATAGCGAAAGGGAAAGCTCTCGAGAGGGAAGAGAGTGTGGCGAAGGGGGAGGAGGGAGGTGAGTGGAGAGGAGGACCGGCGGCACAGGTAGCAGGGCAGAGTTGAGCCGGAGCGGAGCCAATGCACAGCCGCGCTGAGCGCACGTGGTATGACGTTGGTAATGACGTCAGCGCTCCCTAGTAACAGGCACGCTCGCACATCGGCGGGCCTCTTTCTCCCCCTGGACTTTCTCGACGTAGCGCAATGGCGAAGCCGACCGCTAGAACTCCCGAAGAAGCCGCTCGATTGGAACGCCGTAGACTAGAGAATCGGCTCGTGAGCGTGCTAGGAAATGGAGAGCCGACCCCGAGCAACGAGCAGTAAACCTCGTTTAGCTTTGATCCTGCTTTGCTAAACCACGCTCTTCTTCGCCTAGCTTTGCACAACTTTGCTGAAGCTTCCCTTCAGCTCCGCTGGTCATTGGCGTTTGCGATAGCAAAGCAACGCCTTATTATTTGATGTCCACTGCAGGACGAAGGCCTCTATCGTAGATCTTCACTTAATCTTATCCTGTGTCAGCCGATATTCATGATGTGCCTGCAAATTTTCTAATCTCGTCACATCGCTTTATCCTCTGCCGTCTTGGACTGCGCGCCCTTCTCTTGGTACCCATTCTCTTACTCTTAACAGACCATCAGTTGTCTTCTCTACGCATTACGTGACCCGCCAAACTCCACTTCTTTCTTTTAACCTCAATTAGATTATCGGCTCGCACCCGTTTTCCCTGTAATCCACACCGCTGTCCTCATATGTTCGATCACCCTTGAGTGTACCTGAGTGTATTTTTTTTCTTCAAGGATATCGGTAAAATATACTGGCCATGGCTTGGGAGTGCCTTCCATACAAGCGTCATCCCACTTTTATTTAGCTCGAAAATTTATAACATTTTATTTCAGACGCACAGTGCTCAGCGACTCAAATGTATCTTCTTTTTTTTTCTTTTTATTTATATTGGTTCGCTGAGCGTGCAACCGGTTTTCTTTCCTCTGCTGATGGCACCCACTCTGTGGCACGTTCAAGGCGCTTAGTGTGTGGTGTTGTAAACATAGGCGCGAGGAAAATTATGAATTCCCTGGACCCGTGTTCACAAAAACATGTACGCTATAATTGTTCGTGAAAGCAAATTTCTACCAGTGATGATGCTGGAAATAATTTTGGCGATGGGGGCCGGCCAATGGCAAAGAACACGTATACGAACGAAAAACTTTGTGAATTTTGCCCCAGGAAACCATATACCGCTCGAGTGACCAAGACTATGCAAAATGTTTTTAGTGTACGTTAGCTATCAGCATGAGTTATTTGATTGTTTATTACGTTCCACTTATATTCTAACCAACGCAATTGGAATTTGCAACCTCTTCCTCAACAGTGTCGAGCTGGAACTCGCGCTGAAAACGAGCCCTTTGGAGCGGATTGGGCGTAACGTGAATGAATAATTTTAGTTTTCTTTCAAGTTGGCCCTTTTTTTCTTTAAGCTATCGTTGTAGCTGTTAAGAGTGTGCCACGCTGCAGCTGGCCTGCATCATTACCAGAGCCTTGAATAGGGCAGTGCAGCGAATCGATTTTTCGCTCGATCGATCGTTTTCAAGGAACGGGGATTTCCCGGGCTGTCCAAGAAACTGTAGTAGGACTCACGCGCGAAGAAAACCTTGCGAAGCAACTGGCTCCTGTTTTTTGAGGGCCAAAGAAGCGCATTTCGGTTGCGCTTGTCATGCGTTCTTTTTCGCCGGTACTCTTTGCCGTTGGGTTTCTAGGACGAGTGGAGAACACGTTTTCAAGTCACGCAGTTTTTCTTTGGTCTCAGATTTTGTTTCAGAGTGAGGTTCAGAACTGAATATCAGTATCTGGCATTTCGGATCTGACATTCATGACACTTATCGTACATGTTGGAAAAAGTTAAAAGCAACCAGAGAAAGCACGCACACACGCACGCACGCACGCACAGCGGCGTAGAATGCGAAACACCGGGACTACTACACGCACTGGTTTGAGATTAGCATAGGTATACAACAGGTATTGCTTCACAGAAGCAACAGGTTATCCTGCTGAAAAACGGTTTCGCTACACTACACTCGAAAACTTTTCCACGTCTGCAACTCGTTGAGATTTGGCGTAATCGGCCGCCCATCAGACTTCTCTCCTTTTCGCCCAGGCTCCTGAGGAAGACTCTGAACGAGAAGCTGTTGAACGTGATTGACTGCGTCCGCATATTCACCTTCGTGGCGGAACGGAGTGTCGAAGGAAGGAACCTCACGTTGGACTTCATCCGCAAGAACTGGCCGTCAATGTTCTTCATGTACGAGCTCCTTAACCTATGCAATGAAGCCGTTAAAAAACTTCTACGTTATCTTTTCTAGCTTGCAATGCCAGTGGCAATGTCCCTAAACATGCACGTAGGTTTGCTTTGACGTGTAATGGCGTCAAAGCACTCAACAGGCGCGCGATACTTTTTTTTCTCACTTTTTGCCTTGTCTCATAAGTAATTACTGAAGGTAATTGCTCACCTCAAGCATTAGATGCATTAGACATTTTACTTTAAACGAATTTGACTATTTTAGAGCGCAGATCTTAGGCGTCCGTTCCTGCGGCTAGCGTCGGCGTCACTTGTAACCGAGCGAACGAGCACAGCGAAAGATGAGAGCGAACGCGGCGCGCAGCGGAGGATGAAAAAAAGTGGGGAGATCTAGGAGGCGCGAGGAGGAAAGCGGAGAGGGGGTGCGGCGGAACCATGCGGCGGAAAGCGGGAGAGGGTATGGCGAAAGCGTGAGAAGATAAGCGTAGTGCGGCGACGATTGCTACGAGATGGCGCCAGAGTAGCGCACATCGTCTGGGAGCTCTGTCGGCGGCTGCTGTGGATCGCGCCAGAGTAGCGCACATCGTCTGGGAGCTCTGTCGGCGGCTGCTGTGGATCGCGCCCACGCGTCACCCACGCGCTGGCCCCACGCGCTGGCGCTCGCGATTTCCAGATTAGCGAGGCAGTCGCGCCATACTTTGCTCCGTTTGCAACGTGCCGCACGAGACTGATTGTCCGCGCCAGTCAATATATCGCGAAATGAAAACACGTATAGAGCTGCGCTCAAATTTCGCACTAGGGAGTATCGTAATGGTCGGTGATTTCTTTTTGTAAATCCTGTTATGCTGTTCATGCAAAGGGTACCGCGTATTTACGGTAGCAGCCTATGGACCCACGGCGGTGGTTCTTCGATCAACAGCGCACGCGATCATAAGCTTAAAATCATGCTTGTTTGCCGACCTCGTATAGTGCAAACACAAAAGGAAGTATGTCCATGAATCAGCTCCTGTAATGAATGCAATACGATTGGTTAAGTGCATCCAGCTAAATCGATGAACTTAACCAAATAGGGCATGCCTGTCCTACGTGAGCTTCAATTGCATTTCCTAAGAGGCCTACGGTGCCGTATAATTTGCCTCGCTGTAGGATACTAAGCGCATTACAAGTGTTTGTATTGTGTTAGCAAGGCACAATAAGGCGCTTAATCTACTGTTTTCGTTCCTTTTACACGAGCCATCGCTATGACTTGGTCACTTGTCGCCCTGTCATCGACCGTGACAAGCTATTTTTACCACAATATACCACCCAGGTGGCGTGCAAGGTTCATGGAGATCCTGATTCGCGTCGCTGCGAAAATGGTGAATGATCAGGAGCTCGACCAAGTGAGTTTCATGCCATTTGCTTCTCAACATGAAAGATTCACATATAGTTGCTAAAAAATTTTGCCATTTTCCTCGTTTCCCGTAAAGGTTCGCAACTTGTTCTACAATTTCAATGGGACTTCGGCTGAGGTGACCTGGGCCTTCCAGCAGCTCGACAGAAACGCCGCCGCGAACACAGCTTGGATGGCGTCGCAATACAAGCAGATCAGCAAATTTCTGGCTGAAGACGAGCGAAAGAGTAAAAACCTGAAAGCTTGAAAAGCGCTAGCTGCAAGTAGTGTGGGATTAAAGGTGGTGCTTGTGGCGAAGCAGTCGGCTTTTAACACGAAAGTGTTTTATGCCGGGGTCCACCAAGACTTCACTGACGTATTTCCGTCACGGAAATACGTCATAGAACATAATACAAAGAAAGAAACCAGAAGAAAAAGTTCCACAAACATGCAAAATTTGGAAATCGAACCCACGACCTTTCGGTCCGCGACGATAGATCGCCGAGCGTTTAACCCATTGCGCCACAAACGCATTTGCAGAGAGCTACACAGACGCGCCTTATATATCTAACACTCCTCCGTGTACCCGCGCTCTTGCTCGGGGCGGTGCCGCCGCCTACGAGCAGAAAAGAGAAGTACTGCATTATGACACTAACGCGCACCGACAGTGAACGCTTCGGTGTTCTCAGCACTACGACGCCTCGATGCCAGCATTCGAAGGGACGCTGGCATCAAGAAGCACTACCAACGCCTCTTAGGTGGCGTTCACCGTACTCAGCACAGCGGAGCGTGGCCTCCGCAATTAGCTCTGAAAATGTTTCTGAAGTTGATCGCGGAGGCTGCAATTACGACGCGCTGTACGCGCTGATTTGACTCGGTGACGATTCAGTTACGTGCTTTGTCTTGCGCGTTGTATTAGTGTGTCAGTTACGTGCTTCGTCTTTCGCGTTGTGCTAGCGTGTGCAGCGTAGTGCAGCTTCCATATGCACGACGGTTGCTCATGGTCATCGACGTTGGTAGTCGTGATGGAGGAGACGTGCCACCAGGCGTCAGCGTGGGTGCATCAACGCCTAAGGGCGCTTTAGCCACAAAACACCAATAGACATTATATATCAATGTGCAATAAACATTACACTACTTCTGTGAAGACACGTTTCACTTTCGTGTTCTATACCGATTCCTATATAAGAGGGATCAACCACATTTTTTTCTTTTTCTTGTTGCTCGCCGATTTCGGCTGCAAGCGAAGCTAGGTGAAGCCTCTTATTACATTCACTTCATGCCTATTGTGTCCTCAGATATATAGAAAAGAAATCTTTTTCATTTTTTCTTGCAAGGTTCTAGGATTATTAAGAAACTAGTGGCGGCCAGGCTTCAGTACCAGCCTCTGCTACTCGGTGCGCATGAACAGGTAGCCAACAAAATGACACAGTCACACTTCAATAGCGTAAGCTGTATAGGCGTCACAAAAGCCAATTTGGCTGCCGAGTGTAGCTTATGCTCTTTTAGAGGGGGCCCACAATCTCTGCGCATTGCACCTACTTGATATTCTTTGGATTATATACGGGGGAATAAAGATGATATCGGTCCACTGCAATTGCGATGAAAAAGAAATTTCTTCAAAGTTTGGTCTGCACATCGTGGTCAATACGCTTTGTGCACTATAAACTGACTGGAATTGAACGTCTGCGTACTGCTACAGTTGGCACTTGATCACCTAATGATATTGCAGTTTAACACAAATTGAAGTTCGCAATCGGGGTAGAAAAAAAAATTGCGGCTGCATATTATGTGATAAGTACAACAGCATCCTTCCTGCATGGGGAGGGTAATGTGGCAACACAGCTCAAATCGGTGCACGACTGTAATGAACGTAACCGTCATATGAAAGCTGAAAACTACGCACAACGTTCGATCCCGCGTCCGGCATGAGCCCGTTGACCTTCCTTTCAGTGGCCCTCTTTTTCTGGTGCCTATAGTTACTTCTTGGCCCTTCTGTAGCTGCTACTGATCATCTGCTTGCTCCGACGGCCCTAGCAGGTCAATTAGCGCATTCGATTCGCTTCGTAAAAGTGACATCGCCGTTAATTACGACCATCTTACTCGATGCTCTGTTAAGACACGGAGCCACAAGGTAACACTGATAATTGAAAATGAATGACGTTGTAAAATTGAGCGCCCATTTAATTAAGAATATTCCTAAAATACGTCTTAGAATAGAGGTAAATATCCTTGACACATTATTGTAATATAATTTTGCTGTAATGCATGGGTAAACGAGAGATTAAAGGGAACAATACATACCGAAAAATAGTCAATATCCTTACCTAATTTTTGTATTATCCTTCGGCTATAGGTGTATTGTTAATTTCGTGTATAGCGCACAAGGCACTCATTTTCAGTTGATTTCTGAGTGACTTGTGCACAGGCCGACACGTTTAGGTTTGAGTTGTTATCGGTTGTAGTTAAATGATCGGTAAAAAAATTCTAAGCTAAGAGCGCCCAATATACTAATCGAACATCTTAGAATGCGCCTAGAGGAGTCAGGAATTGCTCTCGCTCTACTAGAAAGTTGTTTATTCGCTGGCCAATTTCTTCAACTTCTTATGGTCGTCCCGAGCGCTGTCTTCTCTCATTGCGTACTCACTGTCAACGTTTTCTTCATTGCCATCATCGTAGGAATCATTGTGGACGTCACCACTGTCACCTGCATTGCTTCTTTGCTGTCCAGGGGTGCTTGTGGAATCGCAAGGAAGGGTCCCAGCGTTGTCGCTGCTAGGGAAAATGGTTACGGGAGCGTTTGTGTTCCTGGCAGAGTTCGTGATGCTAGTGATTTCACTAGTATTCATGATCTTGACACTATGTTTTTCCACATCCTCAGTGGCATGTCTTGCAGAGGGAGATTTTGACGGTTTGGTGACATTGGTCGAAGACGCGATGGTGGAACTGAAGCTTTTGGGAGCGTTCTTGGGATCCGTTATTTTTTTGATAATCGAGATGGTGACTGCATTCGCAACTTTCGTTGCACTTGCAGTGTGACTGACGTTGTTGTGAGTGTTGCCGACGTTTATATCGCTGTTGACCTCATTGTTGGGAGTAAACCGTACGTCACCACTTTCTTTTGTGTTTGCAGTAATTCGCTCAGTCAGTGAGCTGGGGGCTCTTGGAACCTTGCCGTAGCTGTTGGTAAACGGGATCATACTCGGAGCCATCCGTGGTTTAATCGTCAAAGCACTGCCGGTCGCTTCATCGCATTTCTTCGTACTCTCTTCAGAGCTCCTATGCGTGGTCCTTACAGTGCCATTTGCCACTTTGCTGACAGGCTCAACTGCGATGCCCGAGGTGTTGCCTCTAAGCAGCAAGACCATACTAGGAGAGAAACCAGCACTAGTGGTGAAATGTGAATCATCTTTGCGTTCATTTACGTTGTCGTCAACTTTTATGCCATCGGCATTAGAGTAAATGGGAAGGAACGTGGCGCTTCTGCCGTCTTCATTGGAATTCTTGGTATTCCGTTCTTCAGCTTTGAATGATTTGCCACCACCATTCACGAGGGAGTTACTACTGGCGTGTTGGCCCTCGCCCTTGCAGCTGCCAGAACTCGAATTTAAACATCTGCTATCAGTGTTTAAGCCTACTTCAGCCTTAATTTTGGGTGAATTCACCAGATAAACAGATGGACTTCTTTCAGCATCACCATTCCTTTCAACGTCCATTTTGTTCTTACTTTTTTGGTCTTTGAAAGGAGTGCTACGCAACATTTTTAAAAAGCCGCTATTCTGTCCATGGTTTTCTTCGGCAAAGAAATTTTCAAGTATGGCGTCGCCTCTGTGGATGGTAGAAAGATGACTTGTAGCCCTGCCTTTTATGCTTTCATCAATGCTGTAGTTAATGGTTCCGTCCAGCCCTGTGCCTTCAGCAACAACGGAAGCCCCTTGACTGTCAATGTAATGTCTGGTAAGGAACCTATCGTCGAAATTTTCTAGAATTATGGTGGTGTCTGTGTAGTCTTCATCTGTCATATACCGTGTGTTCAGTTCCTCATTCATCGGTTTTACTGAATCAAGCCTCGGCTCATCAGTGGCGATCCCAGCGGCACTCACAAGCGAAAGAACAGATGAGTTGCTTCTGGTATCACTGTCTCTTCCCACATCCTTACGGTCCTTACTTTTTCGGTTTTCGCTGGGAGAAATTTGCGACGATATTTTGGGAGACCCACCCTTCTTTGCTAACTTCTCTCCAGTTACCGCAGGCATTTTAGCTGCCGCCCTTATACTGCCATTCTTGGCCACACTCTTGTCTCGGCTGAAGGCAGCGATATAGCTTGCGTAACTCTGGTTATTGTGATTTTTTCTCACCCCAATACCGTCAGCAACCACAGTGTCCAGGAGACTGTTTAGGTAATGTTTAGACAGGAGTCTGTCGTCAAAATTCCTTATGGTTACGGCAGTGTCCGTATAGCCATCTCTACGTTCGCTGAAACGACGGTTCTGTTCCCTGTCTTTCGGTCCCGCCACAAGCGACTCTACCTTTTCAGCCGCCACCGCTGGGATGTTCACCCACGAGACCATGGATGAGTTTCTTGGCATATCAGCGTCCATCCTGTTCTCGCTACCTTGGCTGGGTCTGTCTGCCACGCTTGCGCTTGCGTCACTGTTGCCGTTAAGGTTTCCCCTCGCACCCGTACGTTCAGCAGTGACATAAGAACGGCGACTGTCAATGTAATGTCTGGTGAGAAATATGTCGTCGAAATTCCTTATGGTTATGGTTGTGTCTGTATAGTTTTGAGCATGTTTGCTGTACCCAAGGTTCTCCTCCACATCCTTAAGAAAAAACGCCTCGGACTCTGCTTTTTTAGTCGCAATTTCAGCGGCATTCATCTGTGGAGCAATAGATGACTCTCTGGTGATATCTACGCCCCTTCGTATGTCCGTCTTGTTCTTGCTACCTTCGCTTCTGTTCCGATAACTTTCCGAGATTTCAAAGAATTCAACCTTCTTCGAGAAATTTTCTGCAGTTGCTTTAGCCATCTCGACGTCCACTCCGGGACTGCCATTCTTGGCAGCACCTTCGTCTCTGTACGCGGCGGTGAAAAAACTTGCAGCCCTCTCTGCCATCCTCTTATTTTTCACATCACGACTGCCATTAAGGTTTCGGCTCGACCCTGCACGTTTGACTTCTGCTAAAGCATTGTGACTGTCTCGGAAGTGTTCGGTGATGAGTATGTGGTCGAAATCATTTATGGTTACGCTAGTGTCTGTATAGTCTTCGTCTTTAGCGTATTCGGCCAGTTGAGGGTCTTGCCCCGAATCATTGAATATTGCAGCATCGAACTTCGCGTTTTTCGCCACAATTTCAGCCGTGCTCACCCGTGAGGCAACAGGCGAGCTGAACGTGGTGTCAGCGTCTCTCGTCACACTCTTTGTGGTGTTGCTTTCCTGGCTTTGGCTGGTATTACTTAGCGAGGACGCTTCAAACGAGTCATCCTCCTTTGGCATACTTTGTCCGGTTACTAGAGGCACTACGATGGCAGCACTGTCATCCGCGTTATTCACCACGCTCTGGTGTCCGTGGACGGCTTCGGAAAAGCTTCCTTCTATACTTTGATTGTGGCTCTCACTCATTCCTGCATTGGCTGCAGTGACCGATATCTCGTGACTGCCAGTGTTATGTTTGGCTCGGAACGTTTCACCGAAATCCCTCATTGTTGTAGCGGTGCCTGTAAAGTCTCCAGCGCGGTCGCTGTGACCATGCTTGCGCAGTGTGTCTCCGAGCCCCGCGACGTCAGAGTCCAACCCGGAGTTGTTTTCTTTGGCGATGGCGCCATCGGTAACCCGGTAGTCGGGAATACCCCGCGCTTCGTAAACTTCACTGGCTCCGATGTCGAGACTGTCAGTCTCGTCTTCGTTCTTGGTGTCGTTACCCAAACCGCTGAGCGTAGCGTTGCCGTGCAAGACTTGGTCGTCGAGTATGAATTCCGCGACGTCGCGCTTGAGCCAGCGGGCCACTTCGGCGTAGTGAGAAGTTACCCACTGTATGTTCTTCTTGGCTGCCTGATCGATCTTGTCGAAAGCCGCGCTGTACCGTAGCAGGGACCAGCGGTTCCGCCTCAGCAGTTTGTTTATCTGAAGTTGAGGAAAGCAGAAAAAGTGTGCGTCGGCACAATGTCGGGCACTGACTACGCGGGTTGCAAGGCGTTACCATTTGCTGTGCATTAGTGTTCTGATCGTGGCGTCATAGTTTCGTGCGATAACAACGGAACAAAGCATGAAACAAAAGAAACAATGTATGGACCCCCCCCCCCCCTTTTTTTTTTTTAGAAACTGAAACAGTGAGCGTGCGTGGTGGTGGCGTCATTGTTTGCCCTTGATGTTTCGAGGACGTTTACTAGATATTTTCGCGAGGACTGCCAAAAATATGCTGATGAATAATCAGCATATTAGTCACGACAGCGTACATGATAAAATATGTGGCAGTCGGCGATAAAGCTTTACTTAAGCGATATTCACTAAATATATTTAGGGAACCCGTTGTAACTGCGGACTTAAGAGCAGCTGATCAAGGCCCTGTACGTTTCTTAGAAACTCTCCGAGAATCACTAGTTTTGCGATATCCACCTTCAAAATGTGCGGCGAAAAAAACAGTTATATTTACATAACATTGACCCGAATCGCGCGACAAACATTTTTTGAATTATTAACTGCAACACCTATGCTCGAAGCGGAGTAACGGATGTATGAGGATCTAATCCAGAAATCTGTACGATAACTCTCACTGAAGTCAAAGTGAACCGCACAAGAAACACAGAAATCTGACTAAAAGAAAAGCAACTTTGACTGAATGCTGTGTACCTCTAAGAGCTCTTCATTGCTGGACACGTACTTGAAGATGGACGTGAGTATGCCTTGAAAGTGGCGCGGGTACCTGCATGTGAATTGAACATGCGTGTAATATGATTTACGTGTGATTCAGTGAAGCATAATGGCGTTAGCAAGGGCCAAAGAACAACTGCTGTTGATCGAGCAATGCGTTCATATGCTGAAGTTTCCCACCTTCTTTTTAACGTTTCAACAGTGCCTTGTTCGCAAGTATATCTTGTAGAAGCACACCCGCGAGCACGTTCGTTATCTTGCGTTGGCCTGGCCTCCGTTCCCGCTTAACCCACCTCCCATCTGGACACTAATTGAAGACTCAGGTGACGGCAAGCTGCTCAAAAGTATTTCAAACGTCCATTTCAACCAGGAAGAGAGATTGTGCAGGCGATAAAATGGTGCGAACATAGGACAGGGTTCATGTCACCACTGCAATATAGGAAACGAATTCCCGATAACGCCTTATATCCCCTTTAGATTGGTACGTAGTGGTAAACCATTGACAATATGTAAATAACTACGTTGAAATTGAACACAATAAAAACATGCATGCTAAGCCAATTTTACTGAATTTTCTGAATCTACCACTTCACACTGCTCCGATGCCATTATTTGCTGAGGTGCCGATTTCTTACGGATTCGTGGCATGCGGCTTCCTTACTTAGCAAAGATAACAAAGCACTGCAGAGCACAGCCTCTGTCAGTATCATCGCAGAGGCTGTGTGCGGACGTGCTCATGACGTGTCCACTCCCGATTTTTCAGACCATCCGTTGTGTTCAAGAGACGTGCTTTCCTCAACTGAGATCTCCTCCGTGGCTACATCTTTTTTTTCGCGCAGGATAATCCATCGCGCAAGCTATACCTAATATAGTTCTATAGTGTTCTAAGAATGCTAGTGTTAAAATGCGGATACCTTTCTTCCAGGGTAAGCCAAACTTCGACTACCCACCGGGTTGGCTATGGCTATTAAGGCCCGAGGGCGCGGGATCGAATCCCGGCCGCGGCAGCTGCATTTCGATGCGGGTGAAATCCAAAAACTCCCTGGTTCCGTGCATTGGGTGCACGTTAACGAAACCCAGGTGGTCAAAATTAACCCGGAGTCCCCTCTGCGGCGTGCCTCATGATCAAATCGTGACTTTGGTACGTAAAACCTCAGAATTAAATTTCGTAAGCTTTGACGGTGGTCAGACGGGTACCCTATAGTGCACGTAGGTCAGGTTATCGCTTCCGGTAATGTTAATAAATAACGTGCTCACGTTGTTTTCAGCTCTTTCCAGTTGGTGAGAATGTATTCGGCAGTCCGCAATCTCCAAAAGTTACCGCGTTTCGCTACCTCTGTGAACAAAAGGGGCACCATCCTCATAGAGGAAGCCGAGAACTCCTCGAAGTATCTGCAAGGAACAAAGATGGTCACATAAACATATAAAGTAACGAACACATACACCCACAACTTTCTGATTTAGCACTAAGCTTCTCTCTGCGTTTCCTCTGGTAATAACGTAGTGAGTGGCACTAGCGTGACTGTTTTACATAGAACCAAAACTGCTGAATGGCTTTCCTCATTTGACGCTGCGCTGTCCGATTCGGACCCGGGGAAAAGCACCACTGTTATCCGGTGGGCCCAACACATCGCACCACTTGCAGGGGCTATGGACTAAGAACCCTCACGGGACTTTGACCCTCACTTAGTACAATAACGGATTCTCTAGCTCGCTCTCTCCACGAGGAATGTTCGTTTTCTTTTGAAGCATATAGAGGTAAGTGCAACCCATGTTTTCCTTAACAGCAGTGCGATGTTATGCGCGACTTGAAAAGACTCCGCTATGCTTCAAGGCAGCGTAGGAAACGCCTTAATTAGCGGATGCAATAAAAGTAACAGTGCGTGAACGCAAGGACACGATACGTGTCTTATTAATCTTTTTTTTCTTGTCCTAACACGCTGTCTCACTTGTCATCTCGCCCTAGTTAGCTTAGCAGCAAGTGACGCCCATAAATCGAGTTCCTGCTCTACGTTGTCCGGAGATTTCTGCGGTGACACAGAACAACTAGGAAGAAAGCTATAGTTTTTATCCCCTTTGTTAGAACAAACGTGAATACAGAAATGCCTTTTTTTTGGGGGGGGGGGGCTACTGCTTAACAAGTTTTAAATGGCATTAATCACGTCTAAAAAATAAGTTTAGTTGTCAGCTGGAAACGGATACACACCAAAATAACAGCAGACCGGACCACATCAGACCTTACCACACGAGAGAAGGCAAGACAAAACAAGACAAAACAAGACAAGGCAGAACAGAACAGAACAGAACAGAACAGAACAGAACAAACAGAACAGAACAGGACAGGACAGGACAGGACAGAACAGAATAGAACAGACAGAACGTGCCCTAAATACATACCTATGGAGCCTGCTCCTGTCCTTAGTGCATCCGAGGGCGAGGATGATGTTTCTGCGCTCGACGCCGTCGCTCACTTGCTCGAGGCGCGTGCGAAGCAGCATCCACTCTCCTTCGTCGCCGTCCTCGATGACGGTGCAGAACACGGTGAATTGGTGCTCCAGGAGGATTCTGGTGGAATGTTCAGCCGAATCCACACGCCGACACGAATCAGTAAAATGAGAATTTGGCCGAGTCCAAACCACTAGAAAACAGATGGCCTGCACCCTTTCGAGTTGTAACAACACGCGAGAAGGCCGCAAACCATGCAGTGCATTTCAGTGAGGGATATCGGCGGCGATATAACCCTATCATCTGTAGCAAGGTGGACAGCTGGGCCACTCAGTTGGCGTTCACGTTGCTTGCAGCAAAGCGCACAGGACGGGCACTGACTAGCAATTGCCATTTTTACTAGGAAAATAATACTAAAGATCCACCTGCGCGGATACACTCAATTCAAGTTACATTCGTTGTGTGTATCGTGCAGCCACTTCTTGTGGGAAGGTTTACTTTGAACAGTCATGAGGTGTTGTGTCAAAGATCGATTGCGACAAAAATCTGCACCAATCGTAAGCCGTGTGGCTGCAAATCTTTCTATAAACGCACATGTGTGATTACAGTAGATACATCAGAGGGCCACGTGAGATCGTGGAAGCGTTCCACATCACGATATTGGGTGTTGGTCTTTTCCATTTGCATTTTTGAATAAAAAAATAAGTCTGCTTTAAAATGCCTTGAATTGACTGTATGTGTGCGTGGATTGATATTTTCGCCCATATTTTCTTTTCTTGATGTCATTTATTAGTTAGAGCCTGCCCTCTGTGTTTCTATTGTGTTTCCGTCTCTTTTGCGCTGCTAGCAAAATTAACACAATAAACTTTTCTTTCTTTCTTTCTTTCGTTCACTCTCAAGAAAGCGGTGTATACCTGCTTGGTCGTCTTGTTAATTAACTTCACTTCCGGTTAGTCGTTCGGCACAACACTAAAGTTTTACTCCTCGCTATGGTGAATAGCGATTTCGCACGGTTAATATTTTTTTTACAGTTCACATTAGTATGGCTGGAGAAAAGGTCGATTATTAGGCGCCCTGGGCTTGACGAATGCGTCTTAATAGCATTTTCGCATTGAGCTACTAGGCTCAAAACCACCTCTTAAGAGAGACCTAGCGAAAAGAATGTAGGTCGGCAAAACACTTCTTACGGCTTCGGAAGTCGGCTGGGACGACTTGTAAGTCTCGAAGGCGTGCCTCGCCTCAATGAGGCACGGCCCGTACTTGTATCTGCAGGACCACGCGTAGTGTATTATCCTCAGCTGCCTGCGAAAACAGTTTCGCGCACAACTGTTTAAGCGGCCTCGTGCTACAGGCGCCCCAACGACGTGCGAGACTTTGCACACCTTTTGTCGTTATCTTCTTGCGTGTAAGACCATTTGAAGCTGTGGATGTGATGAATCAGAATCCGAATAATGAAGAGCTGGAAGCAAGAAGAACAAACAAACGGTAAGTGTCACGCATCCCTAAAGCAGGCTGCTAAGGCGAAGTACAGCCGTTCAACGTTTCTTGAGGATGGCAGCAAGTAGAGAACTGACAAAAGATTAAAAAAATCATTTTTTCAGCAGTCGAGTGGTTAGGAAAGTGTCCCTCTTTCTTTCACGATTATGCTTCAAAGTATGCTACTAATGTACAGTTTCAAGACAGTAGGAGTTTTAAGTTTCTTTGTCAGAGTGGAAACGTGAAGGAGACCGAACGCAGCGATTACCGTGATCTGTAGAAGAGAGACATTCTTCGGACGTCTTACGTAGTACTATCAGCATAAATTCAAACGTGAACAATTCTCAAAGCACTCCAATGCATTTTGATTTAGTTTCCAGGTTCCTGAATTTACTCCATTCTCCATACTCCAAAACGTACGCTAGGGACTACGCCATGCTTAGAAACCGGCTGCAGAGCGCTTACGCGTCACGGTACCATTTAACTACGCATAACAGGAGTTCTTATAATTTCCTGTTCGTGCGTCAATACCTGCGTACTGAATTCCACTCTAAACACGCGCTCACATTTAAGTACAGTCCAATATCGTAGCGAACGCAATTAGCAAGAACATATGCAACGCCACACACCTCTTACGGCCGCCGTGAGTCACTGCACGTTACGCAGAAACACAATGAATTCTGAGCACCATCGAATTCGTGTTCCGAATGAATCTAACTTTACAGATGTGTCACGTATTGTCGTATTTGCGCATCGTCCTCCTCTTTCTATCGTATACGTTAGCATAAACCTTTATTGTGTTTTGTGCTGTCATGATTTTTTATCGTGTTTTGTCGTATCCTGTCCTGGCGCCGCATTTTTTTAGCGTTCTCTTTCTCTGTCTCTCTGCATTTGTTATCAACTTCGCCAAGTGCCCAATTGCGGAGATATAGTGGGTGCGCGACTTTGTATCAGTGACGAAAAGCAAAGAGTGTGGACAATGAAAAGAATCGTTACAAAATACGGTCCCTGTCGTGTCGCATATCTGACAGAATTTGCAAGCGACCAAGAGACAAGTGACACTCACCTTCCACTTCTCGAGCACCACTCCGGTGCCGAGCATAGCCTCGAGGTACTCCCAGCGCTTGAGCACCGTCGTCCACGGCAGGGTCTCCTTCTCCCGCCGCAGGTACTCGGACGCATGGAGAGCCGTGCCATACGGGACAATGCCGAGGCTTAGAAGAAAGGGCATGCCAGACGGGAAGCCGTCAGGAGGGCACTGACGCGTTTGATTCATTTACGGTAATCCCAATGCTCCACCCGGGACTATGCCAGATGTGGCAGTGGAGGACATCGGACGAATGATTATTTTTCAATGTGTAGTCATTTTCTATCTATCTATCTATCTATCTATCTATCTATCTATCTATCTATCTATCTATCTATCTATCTATCTATCTATCTATCTATCTATCTATCTATCTATCTATCTATCTATCTATCTATCTATCATCTATCTATCTATCTATCTATCTATCTATCTATCTATCTATCTATCTATCTATCTATCTATCTATCTATCTATCTATCTATCTATCTATCTATCTATCTATCTATCTATCTATCTATCTATCTATCTATCTATCTATCTATCTATCTATCTATCTATCTATCTATCTATCTATCTATCTATCTAATCTAATCTAATCTTATACCTGCACGCGGTGCGAACAGAGGGCGTCACTACCCCTTGCGACTGCGCTGAAAACGATGCGTCTAGTAGAAAGTTTCTCTGCTTACTGCATCGAGTCTTTTGCAGCAGAGGGCATAAATTTCAAACAGGACAAACTCTTACGTTCCTAGGTAAGGTGATCTATATTACACGCGGAGTTGTTCTAACAGGCCTAAAAGGTGCAGCACATGTTCAGAAATATCTTTAAGGCAAAACTTAAAGTATATTAGAGATGCGTTTGCAGCCTTACTCAGCCAACTCGAAGACGTCGTCAATTATCCGGGCCCGGTTGACAACGTCAATATTCTGCGTCAGATAAGACCAGAATTAGTGAGGTACGAGTTCAAAGAGACGTTCGAAAATTGCCGGTACCAATTGTTGCTAATGCCCCTATTCACCGTTCAAGCTTACGTGCGGGGATAGACCGAACGAAGGAAATCAGGCGCTGAAATCTATCTAGAACCTTTATAAAACTCACAAAATGTCGAAACTGTTCTATATTTTTATTAAGCTGCAATTCTACTTTGTGTCAAAATCATGGGAAAGATTCGTAATTTCGCAGATAATATTTTCCTCTTCCTGGTAACTTCTGTTATGTTAAATGGCCATTGAAAAACTTTCACATTAGAGCGCGTACTATTTATAGATGATAGATAAACTGTGAGAGATGTGGCTGTACGAACGTCACGTGTGAAACAGCTGAAACGCCATTAGTTCAGAACATTGATCGAATAATGCCAATATTTATTTCTTTTTAAGAATAAATCATGCTTTGTTTTTGTCATTGAAGGTTTGTATACAGGAAAGAGGCATCGAGTTGCGGCAATGTTACACTCGCTGATGTGCACTTGGGTGAAAAACCAGTTACCGTGTGGTATGTGTTCAGCTCCATGGTAATGAGGTTCCAGTTCCTGGGGTCGTAATTGACTCGGTAGTAACCACAGCCACGCAGGTTCGCAATCAGCCAGTCGTCATCTTTTGGAGCACTAGGAAGCTTGGCTGCAAACAGTTAAGCTAAACTTCATTCAACGTTATTTTTTAAAAAACTGCATGAAAACATTTAGGTAAATCCCAAGCACTGTGAGAATCAATGTTATGCGAATCATTCTGCAGGTAGCCGAGTTAGGAATTCTGCAAAGAATTACCAGACGGACGAGCCTGTGTGCGTGTGACGCGAGCATATGTTTGACAACAGCAGCAAGACAACGACGGCGACGGTGAGGAGAGTATGACGACCACGGCAACGGAATCACGTCTGATTTGTTGTACTCCGGCGAAGAAATGTTATGATGCGGTGCCGCACAGTTCACGTTATCTCGTGCAGCGTTTATGTTTGTGCAGTACACCGTTCACACGCTTTGACGAAAGGAAAACACGTGATCGGACGGACGTACAACGTGAGACGTCAATGTAGCAATGTCACGAGCACTAAGATCACGTTTGATGTTTGGGGAAGGAATTGTGAGGAGAGGTGTATGGGCACAGAGAAGCAGGACACATATTTCAATACATTAGCAAACTACTCGCTAAAGGCCCAGAGTGACAGGGCCAGCATCCTAGACAAGACTCATAACCCGAACACGTGCCAGTAGCAAACTGATGCTCATTACCGTAATTGCCGGCACGATCATAAAACAAAATTTCAACAAATGCATGACAGATTTGCGCTGGAACTGAATATTACGAATGCGCTGCGCGGGACCATCTACTCGTATTCTAGCACCTCATTCCAAAGCAGTGCAAAGCTAGAATGCAGTTAATTGTCCCGAGCTTGATCCATAATCTGTCTCTAATGCACCCACCTTCTTTGGTCGTCAGCCAAAAAATGCTGCCCGTGTTGTCAAAGTCCATCTTTGTTCCGTCAGTGTAGGTTACCGGGATACTCCACACAGTTTGCGATGCACTGCCAAAAGCAATGCGAAAATTTAAAAAAAATAATCTTTCGACATTTCAATGAGGGTAGAAACACCAAGAGTAATATTTTTTTAAATTTCGGATCTGTACACGGGCGCGTGCTTAGACACCGCAATAAGGAATGACAGGGAACGAAGAAGCGTGTCACTACAACCTTTGCAGGCAAATATAGCGATCCGACCAAGATCACACCGGTTTAAGCCACACGAAAAAACAGTGCCGCTAAGTTAAACCCAATACCGAACTTCACCGCAGCAGTGTCGTCACCTAACCTGCTCCGTAAAACTAGCACATTCTCTGTTTTGATTCGTTTATAACATGTACGTCGATTAGAGCACATGTTGGACACGCACCCTGCATCTCGCGTTGAACGCGACGCACCCCAATGCTTAACAAATCAAAGAAGGCAAGTGATCATGGCGTACGCAAGCGCGTACTTTTGTCCGTATCTCTCTTGGCGTGCGACCGCGACCCTCTGGCCGTAGGCTCGGCTGATCGTCAGCAACGGAAATCCGGCACTGTGGGTCCACGCGTGGGCCAAGTGGGCACCAGGAAAGCTCTCGTTGTTCACCTGCATGACGACAGAGCTCTCGAAAATCCTTCGATGGCCAAATGAGCAATTAAATAAAAATTAAAAAAAGAAACTGAATTTTAAGCTGGGCCATTTACACGTCTGCTACTGTCTTCAGTCGAAAGCCGAGGGTTGGTATGCGAGAAGCTGGTATGAACGCGAAAGTTGAGTGGCGACGCTACCTAGAAATTCTTGAATCAGCCCCACGTGACGTCGAAGATTTTAAATTTAGACAAGCTCAAGTTTGGAGAAGAACACTTTGGAACACATTGCCAGGGGTACTAGCAGCAGCCATTCACTGTTTCTTTTGTTTCCTTACTTCGTGAAATTTCAACGTAACTCCTGCAGCTTACATTATAAGCAAAATAAAATAAATTTAACTGGTTAGAGAAAACGCCACGCTGTCTCTATCATGACTGCTTTAATTCTGCTAAACAGCCGTGGCCCAGAATTTTAGTCATAGTCGCCAGCACGCACTTACACCCATGTGGTCACATCACCACCCATAGTTTGTCATCTCAGCCCAACCAGTCCTTATGAAGCACGAGTTAAAACATATGAATGCAAGCAGCGTTGGTCTCCATGCTGTGTTTGATTAGTGTAAACCAGGCTCTAACGAATACGTTGTCGTGCACGCGAGGCTACACAGTCAAATCATTCAGACGCAGAAGAGTAATTGCTGAGCATTACCTGAGCCTTTGGCAAAGCCCCTGTAAGGCAACCGCTTTTAATCGGAATTTTCTTATTAGCTGAACAGGTTGAAGACGTCTTTTTATTTTCTCGCAGAAATTGCGCGCTTCTGTTTAGCTGAATTATCCGCTTAGCCGAACAAGGTAAGGATACCAGTTTAGTTAGATTTAGTGAACATCCTTTATTCTGAGTTCTGTTAGGAATGGCAGCTAGGTTTTCAAGGTCCCTTCTTGATTGTTCTGAAGCGATTCAGCCCTACTTCGCCCTTTCTCTTTGGCAGCTACTTTGGCACCGCGAGCCATCATGCGCTAACGCGTTGTTCGTATTTAAAACTAAAACAAACAAACAAACAAACAAACAAACAAACAAACAAACAAACAAACAAACAAACAAACAAACAAACAAACAAACAAAAACACTCACATTGGAAAGTTCCTTCCACAGATCCTGCTCAGTAATAGTTTGGTGCTTCCGTTTCACCATCAACTCCTGAAAAAAAAAAAAAAAGTCAAGCTGATTCATTTCGCTGAGTGCAACCTTTAGTGATAATTAAAAGTAGATAACACAGGATAGGTCACCTGCAGGGCGTTCCGAATGCCATTGGAACCGACAGCACTGTCAAACATGTGGAGTAGCAGTTCTCCCTAGAACATAAATGAGCACAGAACATTGAAGTCAGAGCGTGGCTGCTTTCGCAAGCAACGTTTAATATTCCTCCCTTAACTGTATCTTTGATGTGAGGTTACCTTGCGCACAGGTAAGCTTGCATCGGTGTCCAGCAAGGAATTTTCTCTGGAGAGAGCAGGGATGTCTTGAGATGCTTCCAGACTGAGCATCTGTTGCATCTTTATTTCAAACCTGTCGTCCTCCTGCAACAACGTTTATACACGGTCCAGCTACACAATTTGTGAGAAGTCAACAGAGAGGTTTAGAAACCCTAGCAGACCTCGAGTTCTTCGCTACGCAAGCCGCTTGCGTCCCCTAATCAATTTTTAAATCACCATCATTGTTGCGGAGGTATGTATTGAACCTTCTGGATCACTGATCAATAGAGAGATTAGGAGGAACTGTCTTGCTAAGTCTCTATGTTCTGTAAGCATCGAAGTGCTATAATACCGGCCAGATTATTTCACTCTCACACGCGCGTTAAGATAAAGCACATTTAATCTCGACCGTCGTCGCCATCTGTGGGCGTGGCCCGCGTAGGGTCAGCGGGTTTGATAACGGGCCGGCTAACGACAAAGTCATGAAGAGCGAACACTGGCGTCAAGCACGTGATAAGAACAAGCTGAGCGTTATCGTCATAGCTCTATCCGTCAGATCCTGCAGTTAGCGGAAAAAGGCGGCTGGCACCTACAACCGCAGCAGATTCTGGTGTATAACAGCCCGTTGCACAGCCGACCAACAGTTTCAGTGGCGCGAGGGTGCTTTTTAAACTTTTCTCGCGGATGAAACAGATCGTCAGAGAAGCTGTGGAGCCGGAGGGCACGAACCTCGGCGGACTTGGTGTTTTCGCATTCTGGCTAGCGCGTAGAGTATGTAAGCCTCCAGGGCCGCATCCAGCCACAGTTCTCTCCAGGTATGGAAGCTGACGAGGCCGCCAATCCACTGTCCAGAGCAGCACGTTGTCATGCGAATGAAACAGGAAGAGCCTTTCATTACTATGACATTTACTAAAAGCCCTGTGGTCTCGCCTTAGGGTGCGCCGTTTTTCCAGAAACTCATCTGTCGAAAAAGCAAGTTCGTACGCGGTCTGTCCTGGAGCAGGATTCACTCATTCATTCGTTGCAAAATACAAAGATGGTCCCAAAAAATTGATGAAAATAACAGTTATTGGTAGTTATTCGTAATATTCTAAGCACTATGTATAATACGTACTTTTGCGAGATAGGTTATTGCGATAATAGATAGTTGCAGATAGGTTATTAGTAAAGCAACTGTAAAGCGTGAGAGACAAGTTCAAGTTCCTGTAGTAAAACAAAAGGGTTTTAGTTTGCCTCTACTAACAACAAACAAACGGCTAGCGAGCTTTTCTTCCCCAGGTGATTTGTCTAGGTGACTGGTTAGGTAAAGATAATCGAACGTCCGCGTAGCACTACTGAACATGGCGGAGCTTCCTCTTCTTTCCCTTCTGTGCAGAGTATTGAATAACAGTTCTCAAAATGGCAAAATCGACAGACCTCTAGAACTAAAGAGCCGTCTGGCAAACGTCCCGACTCACTTGCTTTAAAACGTGTCTGTAAATGCTCGACTCGGCCTGCTTCCTCGCATCCAAGGAAAGGTTGGAACGCGTCATGTGTGAACTAGGGAGGAACACGATGCCCTCGCTTTCACATGGCTCCCCTCCGGCCGGCGTTATTACGATATCTGTAAAAACCGAGATATTATTGTTAAGTTTCTCCACAGCAAAGTGCACGTAAGTGACTACAAGGTAGTCGTTAAAGGGACATCAAAGTTTAGCACTAAATCAGCTCAGACCCTTTTTTCATTAATTTGATGGGACAAAATATTACAGGACAAAATACAGGCCAAACTTGCCTTCCTTGTATTTCGCGCCGAAAACTCGGCACCCTTACGTCACTGTGACGTCATGAATGTCAAAGTATTTTGTCATGCTTGAGCTGCTTTGGCGCAGGAAAATCTCTCAAAACTCGATGGGTTGAGTCTTTTTTTTTTTTTTTTGGTTATTCCAGAACACATTGTATTCCTTACCTGTGGACAAGCAACTAGCACATGTACTCACGCAGACAACGTAAATATAGTTGGCGTTAATGCCAATTGTTATTATTGGCAGCTTGCCACCCATCTTTTCTTTCTGCATCTTTTCTGGCTTACCATGACTCCTCTCGTGGTAAGCGTGGCTGTTTTGCTATTGCAAAAGCGTAAGCTAGTGATACACCTTAGCTTAATATTCCTATTACGTAAGGCATTAGGAAGTTAACGATCAGTGAAACTATGAGACGCAGAGATGAAGTGAAGTTCGATGACTTTCATAAATGTTTTGTACCCATTCATACAGATATGTCAATATTCCTACGTGTTTCTACTCTGTAACGGTGCAATGCAATGCACGTGGCAGGCAACGTGACGCTACGTAGTTTTTTCTTCAGTATAAGCAACAACAACAACGAATGCTCTGTGGATAGCTTTGTGTAGGGCTTGGCTAAGACGGTGTTCTTTACAGTGTCAGCTTCCGTACAGGGTGGCTTCGTCAAATGTTTAAGTAAACGATGGTAGGAACGATCCGCCGTTCCGTTCTCTCAAGGCACCATTCAAGAGTATATAGGGATGAGAACAATAAACCTCCGTTTACGATGCATCAAAGAGGCGTGCGTTAAAGACCGCAGAGGAAGCCAACGGCCGAGCAGCTAGTGTCTTCAGTGACCGGTGGTCGCGATTTCTGAAATGCGTGCTATTGTGGACAAATGTAACACGAACGAAGCAAAACCCTTGTTTATTCAAAATTCTAGCCACACGACGCATCGCTTCTTGTAAAAGTTCTACGGCGTCATTATTTGACCCTATACCAACCAATATCTTAGCTTTTGTGTTGGATTTTGAGTCCTGAACGAGAAAAACAAGAGAAATCGAGTGGCTCAACAATTAGTAACAATATGAAATCGGTGAAGAAGCCACGTGAAGCCTTCCATATCAAACCGGAGGCTTTTGACTTCATATGGTTGGTGCACGAGAGCATGTGATATGCGAATTGCTGCTCGTCAATAAAAAAAAATCTATGCTTTTTCTTTTGCTTAGATTAGAGGGGACTGCCTTTCATGCGTGCGCTGCTGCAACGTCCGTACCTAGCTTAGGAAGCGGGTAGCGCGTCTGAAAATACTTCTCATAAAGTTGGAGGCAGGTGTTGGCGGTCTGCAGGACAAACTCTGCCCGAGTGTGAAAAGATGGCTCGGACCACACTTTCACCTGAAAAAAGAAATGCTTTTATGGTGCGTTAACATCGACAGGATCAGTGACGCACGTGATTGTGACGTCCTGTGTCAACACAAAGAAAAAAATACATAAAGCAATAAAAGAGGGGACGGGATTGAATTTGTGCTAGTAACATTATTCAGTGACGAGTGAAAGTTTTTGTGGGAGTTCTTTCAAAGATTTCGTGAGCAGTGAAACGCATTATTAGGGGCAAAATCTGCAGGTAGGACCCTTATAGGAAAAACAAGTCCTCGTAGTCGATCATCATGAGGCCAGTTGATAACTGAAATGTCCGCTAAATGTTCGTGACAAGATAACTCAAAGCCTTTGTGCCAAACATCTCGCCCAAGGATCAGGAACAGCGATAGCTCGCATGCCATTCTCCGTGAACACTTGCTTTCGAATTGCAAAGGAAATGGTTATGCGAAATGGGAATGGTTGCTTTCGAATGTAGCCTAAGAAATCCTTACGACCGATCGTATTGAATAAAAAATGGAGTCTAAACAAAGAGCTATACTTATGGTAGCCACTGCATCTACATAATTACATAACAAAAGCAATAGTCACACAAGATTCTAAACGCATTTCATGCCAGTTATCTACACTGCAAGTTTCTGCACCGTAGAAAGAGGAACTGACTTACGATTCCTGTTCCAATATGCTTGAAGTCAGTGACGGCGAACCCCAGCAAATAGGTCGGAATGGGAGGGGTGCGAACAAAGACGTCGTTCACATAGTCGTTGTGGTTGGTACTAAGTAAAAAGAGAAATAGAAGTAGTGCCCGATAACGAGACAGCCGCGGCGACCAGCATTTTTGCTCATGCGTGTGTGTGGGCGTGAATTTGTTCATGTGAATGATCAAGAAAACAAGTGAACAAATCTGACGATACTACATAACTTTCCTAGCGGCGCACCGCTTAACAAGCACTTGTGGCCCTTGTGTATGTGTACTGTTCCTCGTCGTTATCTGCAATGCACCGGTAAAAAGAATGTAAGGCTCTCCCAAATTTGAATAATCTCACGGGAACGTCGACCGGTACATCGGTACGTCAGCGCCGTGTCACCGAGCGATACTGCTAAATTAAGTAGCAAGGGTAGGCACATGAGCGCAGAGTGCCTTTGGTCTCCGAGCATCGTCTGCCAGACCATTCCATTGAACCCGGCGTAGCCCCTGCCGTTTATCAGCGCATCTATTGTTTGAAATTGCTTATTAAGGCGAAAGCCTTATATGTCCCATCGTTCAGTCGACCTTCAAAGTTCTTGAGCGAAAATGCATCGACGACACGAAAAGTTAAAAAACTATCATCATCGATGGCTCACCACCCCCGTAAGCAAGCAAGATAAATGATAAAGAGGAATGATAATGCGAATTAAGATGGACGATAAAGCGAATTAAGTGGAGTACCTAGACGAGTTAAAGACAATAGAATTAAGATTAATGACTATGAGAATTAAGAGGATGACTAAGCGAAATAGACTAATGGAATTAAGAGCATTAGTAAGCACATAAGAAAATGAGTAAGCGAATTAAGAGGATGGCTCATCGAATTGAGCGGGATGATTAGGCGAAGTAGACTAAGCGAATTAAGGGGGATGACTAAGCGGATTAAGAGGATGAGTAAGCGAATTAAGGGGTATGTGCACCTCATGTGTCCGTCTTTAGTGCATCGCCACTTGCGCTCAAGTCGTCTTAGGGATAACATGAAACCCTGTGAATTTTGTAACCATTGCGCGGGTAAGCAGCAGGGGGATACGTGGATCACAACGGGATAGCCTAACGGAAAATGCTCTATGCTTTGTGCGGATGCACCTGGACGTCGCTACTTTTGTTGCTGCGCTCCGCGACATTGTAATGACCATCGCTAAAAAAAAATACATTCTGGGGTTTTTACTTGCCAAACCCACGATATGATTGTGAGGAGCTCCGTAGTGGGGGACTCTGGATTAAACTTCACCTGGGCTTCTTTAACGTGCCTCCAGTGCACACAGGGGCGTTGTTGCATTTCACCCCCACCGACATTCGGCCGCCGTGGCCGGGACTCGATCCCGCGCCCTTTGGCTTAGCAGCGCAATGCCAAGCCACTACGCCACCTCGGCCAAGCAAGAAGTCCTTTTGAATCCCGACGATTTTTTCGAGTAACCAAATCAAATTGAAAAGTTTGATTGGTGTTTGTTGTGTTGTGTCGTTGGGAGCTGGTGTAATACGTAGCTGTTACTCCAACATTAGTGAATGCAAACTTTCCCACGCAAAAAATAAAGGTGGTCTTCGTGATTCAAAGATTCGACAATCACGCATTAGGGTAGCTACTTGAAGGTCAGCCGCTAATGCGAATTTTTTCTCGGTTTTAATATTCGTTTTTTTTATCATGCGATTATTGGAAGTTCACTCACGAAAAGTTAGTGACACCACCTTCGTAGTCGTAGGCTGTAGCAGTGCGCGACCGAGAATCAAGAATCGGAAGAAAGGCTTATGGACCGTATTGGTTCTCACGATGACAGAAAGTGGTGCCACTTGCCTCTCTCCATGAAACCTTTCGGTCACATGTCTATTAGTTGAGACATTACTGAAAAAGACATGCATATCTTGTTGACGTTAATGTAAGTAAACAGGTTTCCGATGTGTTCATGTATACAAGCATAACACGTTTTATCCCTGCCACTACTATGCGCAGCGCTTCTGGTACGTTTGATGCAGTGAAACTTTTATTAGGGCTTGCATGAAGAAAAAAAAAAAAGGGGGGGGGGGGGAGATGCGGAAGGCGAGGCGATCCCGCCATGGTTGTTTAGTGGTTATGCTGTTGGGCTGCTAAGCACGAGTTCGCGGGATCAAATCCCGGCCACGGCGACCGCATTTCGATGGGGGCGAAATGCAGAAAACACCCTTGTACTTAGATTTAGGTGCACGTTAATGAACCCCAGGTGGTCCAAATTAATCTGGGGACCCCCACTACGGCGTGCATCATAATCAGATGGTGGTCTTGGCACGTAATACCACCTAATTTAAGGCGAGCCGAGGTCTGCTTACGCTGTCTATTGTGGCCCACCGTTTCATTTCTTACTCACAAAATTTGACGGGCAACTTGAGCGAGCAACGTTGCAATGCGGTATATTCTTGAAGAGGTTTAACATTACCCGCGAAAGAAGCACTCAGTGTTGGACGGACAAGCTGCTTTACGCACTCCAGAGTTGTTCTGCGTTCGCTGCCAGCCCTCAACCACGTACCTCATCTCAATCTTGAATATGGGCATGCTAGCGATGGAGTTGAAGTCCTTGCGCCTCAATATCTCCACGTCGAAGGTAGTTCGAAAAGAAGGCTCGTCGAAACACGGGAAGACGCGGCGAGCGTACATTGGCTTCATGCGGGTGAAAGCCATCCATCTAGACGATGAATGTGAAAATGAGAGGGTAACACAGTAACGCTTTGTCAAATATGAGGCAAAATGACGACACGTGCTCTCTCAACCAAAACGCTATGACGGTGATAATGATGATGACCGCAGTGATATCACTTCATCTGTGGGAGAAAGGGAATGTCCCAGCGTCGTCAATATTACTTTCGAGCGAAACAAATTACGCACAAAATAAATCTTTAGTACCGTGGTACACATTAGGGCTGCGAACTTGAACCATGGGACACTCGCATACGAGAGGCACCCACGCCGTCAGTTCATGCCAGAAACAAAAATCAACTGCTACAAATGTGTTTTTCTGGTGGGGTAATATGCTGGTGTATTGCTTCATATTACTAGTTACGCATGTATCTGAAGCTTTTCGAAAGGCTGTAAGCCGTTAGTAAAATTTTTGGAAGGCTTGTATTGTCTAATTTTCGAACACATTTTTTTTGTCTACAGGGTAGAGTTAAATTTCAACCGTATTCAGCTGTAGTACCTTGATATCCAACTGTTTCGGATCGTTGATGGGTATTTTTTACTGGAAGAAAAAAAAAGTCGCAGTCTCGCCCGAAAGGCGAAGTATCGGTTGTAATAACAAATTAGCACAGAGCTATACGAAGCAAGGATAGTAGTTTAATGGGCCGTATAAAGTTGTAAACATTCGCTTACTAACTAAACAGACAAGCACGGCGTCACGCGCGCCCAGATAAACATGAGCACATCTCGCTCGATGACCGCGGAAACTCGCTGTGAAAACGCCGGAGTGAGAAAGCGCGCCAGCGGCAGCGGGCCAATTGACCTTCGCGCTGTCTCTTGTCTCGCGTCAACGCGAACTAAACGTCGAAAGCACAGCGCATATGAAGCTACCCGCACTCGGTGCTTGCACTTTCTCGCCATCACAGATCCCTTTGAAGATGAGGCCCGCGCGGGCGCACACTTCCCCCACATCGCAGATCACTTTCAAGGCGCCCGCGCGACCGTGCTATGAGCAGCAGCCGACGGAGCGGAATGCACCTTCCACCCCTACCTCCCTCTCCCTTTCCGTCGCCTCGCCCCCGTGCCTCGCGCGCGATAAACCGCGGGCATCCGGCCTGCCTTGCTCCCTCGCGTGCGCTACACTGAGCCGCGATTACCGGCTAACCCTCGTACGCTTTCACTCGCACACGCAGCGTACGGCACGCGGCGACGATTTTATCGCCGTTGGACTTCATACGGAACCTCACGGCGACCGCGACGGCGACGCCGACGGAATAAATGCGCTTGGAGTGTCAACATAATTGCTATGGGCGTCTTGCGCTGGAGTTTGAGCTATAGTAGCGGCGCGTGGTGGCGGCGAAAAACGTCATCTGAGTAGTACCAGCTTGGGAAGTATTGAGCCCTGGCTGTGGTGAAGCATGTTTCTAGCCCGAGTTTTTCGTCGATTCGCACTTTTTTCTGCCCTGTTGCGAGTGCGAAAAGGCTCGTCACTTCTCACAGACAACGCCAACCACTCTGCGAGCTGGCCGCAGCCTATAGTTTAACGAAAACGGACCCTCCGTGTGCCGTGGGACGTAGCAGAAGACATCGGCGACGCCGATCCGTATAGAGAGCTAGCTCAACCTCGAAAAAGCGTCACCGTCGTTACTGCTGCGTCGTGGGCTGCCATGAACAAGAAAGCCTGAATCCCAACATCAGATTCTACCGTTTTCCTTCAAGGCCTCACGAAGCGGAGCGTCGGGCGCGCTGGATAACTGCAGTTCGTCGCGCTGGGTGAAGTGACCATGGGTGTGTGCAAATGACCACACATGGTCGGGCTGATTCGGTGACGATTCACTACCCCACTATGAGCAGCACAGGTTAGAGAGTTAAATGTGCTCATCCTTGACCTCAAGCCAGCAGGTCGAGGCAGCGCAGCAAGGTAGTATTGATTACAGCACATCGATGTTCGAGCGCTGTCATCAAAAGCTACATCAAGCGAGCAGCTCACGAGCTCGCGCTGCAGCGCTATTAGCACGTACGTTACTGGGAGCTCATATGCATTGCATCAGTTATATTTATCAGTTGCTAAAGGAACAGATGGCCGCTACTACAGCGCTGGCATAATTACTTGTCTAGTGGCATGCAGTCAACAAAGATTGCAGGCGGCCCGCCCTTTCGCGGCATGTCGAAAGACCGCTGCCGTCCCGGCGCGTACGATCGTGCGCTCGAGCAGTTCGTATATCGCGGCATGCTGAAAGACCGCTGCGTCGCGGCGCGTACCGTCGTGCGCTCGAGCAGTTCCGTACACATGTCTGCTTATCGCTGCTGTGAATTCATTTATAGCAAGCATTTCCTCGCGTTTGGGCGCCTGAATCTAGCAGTGTGCAAACCTTACCTGAAGTTCAACTTCGTACTTGGCTCGCTTCACTTGCGATTGACACCGCGCTAAAACTTCGCCGCTTATTTCTTGAACGGATTACACGTATTCGGCGTTGCATAATTTCTTGCCTTTACGCAGCGTGCCACCCCTGAAAAAATTTTCGGCGCCCGATATTCGCTGCAAACCGTGGTACAACACAACCGAAAGTGGCGGGTCCATATTGTAAACGTGCTTTCCGAAGCAGACGACCGAGCTTGGTACCACCCAGTTTAGGACAAAGAGCGCTCTTTAGCATCATTTTCGCAGCGCCCCCTGGCCAACGCAGGAGCCCCATTGCAATAGAAAGGCCGTATTACGCACACTCACCCTTCCGAACCGTTCTTTAGCTTGTAGGACGCCTTGTAGAGCCCTTTAGGCCAGCGGCTCACCATTCCAACGTAACTGATGGAGATGTCGTAAATGACTTGCGCGTGCAGGAAGCTCGCCAGCTCAAGTGTCACCTGCTGCGTGCTGTTGTTGACCTCGACGTGGCGCACTTGGATGTCGTGAACGGCGCTCCTGTTGGCCGCCACCACGTTGAAGGACACCTTCGCGTTGTTCACCTGAGAAAAACTATTTGTGAAAGATGTGCACTATGCGTGCGACAGTCGCCTGAGCCGCCAACAGGAGCACTGGAATTTGCGTTTAGCGTGCGCGTGATGCACAAGAACTGAGTGCACCGCCGCGAACGAGAAAAGAAGCTAGTGGCATACGAACAATTTGCAGGACTTGGTATCTTGAACATGTTATCTGGGCGTCATTAGAATTAGAAAGAAAGCAAAATGTCTACCGGTAGCGTTCTAACCAACGTATCGGTGATGGTGGCCTGCAATGGCAGGACAGATGCTAGGGCGCACGAGTCATTCCACGTCAATACATACGAAGCTGAGCGAACATGCGATTGTTTGCATCTCATAGGCAGTAATAAATATACTAAGCTCTTGCAGGGCAGTGTGAGTATGGAACGTGTCACAATTACGGTACAGATCTGGCAGCGACTATCGATGTGCGAGAAGCTGCACGCATAGCCAGCGCCCTCACCTGAATTCCAGCGGCGTGCAGCACAACCTGGCGAGTGCTTTCGACGCACTTGGCGGTAATCTTGACCACGCCGGTGAAGACAAAGCGCGAGCCGTCATTGTGCGGATGGAGCAGCACGCTGTAGTGTCGCGGAACCAGGTGCTTGGGTAGAGGCGTTGACGCCGCGACCTTGTCCACATCTTCATTATCGTCCTCGTCATCTGTGGGGTGCCGCGGCGACTGCGACCGCGTTTGCTGCGGCCGTTGCTGCTGCTGCTGCTGCTTCCGCTTCTGCTGCGGCCCCGAGAGTGTGGTGACCGCTTCTTCTTGCTCCGGGACCGTGGTCCTTCTCGGCTGCCCAGCTCTCGTCATCGTGACTCTCTGGCGTCTCCGAGCCTGCCCGGGGGTAGGCGCGGCGCGTCTTCTGGGATGTTGCTTCCTTGTCGTCCGTCTCGGCGAGCGTCGCTCCGCACGGGCGACTGGGTGTCGCCGCGCCGGAGGCGTCTTGTTCACCAGGCGAGGCGCCGCGGCGACTACGGGCGTAGAAGGCGACGGCCGCCGGTTGGCCTCGGCGAGCGCTACGGCGACCAACGCGGGAGTCTCGGCAGCGGCGGTCGACGCGTCGTCGTTCATGGGAGGCTCGTAGGCTCCGCTCCCCGCGCCGTGCACGTAGGTGAACGCGCCGACGACGGCCAAGATGGCACCGACGAAGCCGACGAGCGCGATGGTGACGTTACGGTTCCCGACGCAGGGGTTGTTGCGAAAGGCGCGGAAGCGGCTCTTCTCGTCGTCCCAGCTCGGCGTGTCGATGGTGTAGCTGCACTGGGGGCGATCGCCCCGCAGCCGCTGCATCTTATCCCCCGAGGAGGACGGCCACATGCTTTCTTTTTTTCTTGGGGTTACGGGAGCGAGGCGATGCCTGCAGATGAGCGGGGTCATTGATCACGAGCGTTGTAACTGTACACTTGCATATGATGATAATGATAACCTTAAATGTAGTGGCACCTATCCACACAGCGGGATTTGCCGAGAGTCGGGTGCATTTCAGAGCTGTATTTGAGGTATGAATTTAGATAGATGTAATTATGATAAATAAAGACAATTCGAACAGAGATTTCCTTTTGGTCAGTCATTTTGAAGGAACAATAAAAATATATACAAGAGAGGATGAGCGAAAAAAAACAAATGACTTATGAGATTAAAAATGAAATTGATCGGATTCACCAATGAATTTCTCTACGGCGATGCACATATCCCCTGTAGGTGTGTCCCAGCACAGAAGCCTTGAAAAGTAGCAGCAAAGGAGAGCCCGATGGTAGGTCAAGCAGCCGCTGTGTAATTTGCAAAGTCATTTTTCTCAGAGAGGAGATGCGCCTGCAGTCCAGTAAGTAGGAATCTATTGTTTTGAATTCGTTATTCATATACCCTTATGAATACCCAGCGGTTATTCATATAATACCCTTATGAATGTTTGCACAGCGAGTATTTTAAATCTAATTTCTAGGAAAGAAATGTAGAAATTCCATGTAGAGAACGGCGATCGCTACAAACTTCGCTAGCCCCAAACATAGGATTAGCGCTTTTCGTCCCAGCATAATTAATTTCGTCCCAGCATAATAATTCGTCCCAGACACATCCTAACTCTGGTCTAGGACGGAGGTACATCTGGTAAATCATCACCAATGTGTGTCTCCACGTGTCCCATCGGTTATTGCTGACTCCTGTCAATATCCCCGCTGCGCGGGAAGCTTTTCAGTTACATGTTCGTTACATGTTCAATATGCCCAGTTAAGCTTTTCATCATGCATAATTCCGAGATACTTCATTTTTTCAAGTTGTGAAATAGCTGCATGATATATATGAAAGGCGGATATTCATTGGGTCTTTTATATATAGGAAAGACAAGGACAGCGCTCTTGCTTTAAGGTCAAACGGATACCGTCTAGCCATCCTTCCAAAACGTGTAAGTGCTCTTTAAGCACTCGTACAGTGACTGAATACCACCTGCCGAAGCAAAGAACGCTTTACCACCGGCGTAAACGTAGGTGTTTACATTCTGATGACAAGGAATGAAACTGAGCAAGATGTTGAACAAAAGCGGGGATAAAACTACACCTTGGGGAAGACCTCGCGTTCGTGTGTATTTTGCTGATGAAATCCCACTTTGTACATTGTACAACTCCGTGCCCTGCGACAACTCAGCAGTACAGGCTACAAAGTATTCAGGCAAGACAATGTCGTGCATCATCTCCAAAAATATTGGGTGTTCTGCACTAGAGTTTCTACACCGTCGTACACTTTGGAAATGTCTAGAGTAAATAGAGCAGCATATTGTCTGTGTCATCGTGCCAGCTTAATTCTGCTCTTCAGGTGGACGTACGCGTACCAGATCGCCATCCCTGGCCTAAATGCAATATAGCAAGTCGACAAGAGAAATCGCCATCCTCGGTAGGAGCTCGGCTGCTCGCATCCGGATATACTCGCCTCCGCAAGCCTTTTACGGTATATATTTTGCAGCCACACTGTGAGCTTCTCGAAAACGGACAATATGTATAAGTTCGTCAGTTTTGGAGACGAAGCTAGGATAGACCACTGACTTCATTCGAAGTGAAGCAATGTGAATTTGGACCGGCGCGATGCCATGCGTCAGGCGAAGAATCGAGGTGCAGTCCACGACACGCAATGTTACCTGTAGAAGAAATTTCCATTGGAAAGAATAAAGGCATTTGGGACATTGGTCGAGGGCATTCTACATCATTTTTCCGTGCGATAACGTAGGTCGTTGAGCCCGCCAAAAGGGAATGACGGAAGAAAATGAAATAACTTATACTCACGGTTCGCAACGACCGCCGCGCTCTGCACCCTCCTTTTCTTCTTCTGCTGCGTTACGTGCCCACTTGCACGTGGTAAGAAATATAAATGATAAAGAATTGATTTCAGATGCTCTGCTTCCGCATCGAGATCATGATATACTTTCTTGTTTCCCGTATTATCTTGCAGCAGTAAAATTAAACGTAAAGCTTGTGAAGACGGCGTAATTTCTGTTATTTCTTTCTTCTCGAACAGATGAAGTCTCTCTTTAAGAATTTATTGAAGGAACTAGGCTCAATGATGGTCGCCGTCTTGGCACACCCCGTAGTGTCGAAGCAGTCATCACTTTTCTTTGGGTTCGGATGACTTTCTTATCACTTAGTTGCCGACATCTTGATTACCATGGCAAGTTAGTGCGTAGTTCGAAGCGCTAATTTATTGCACCTGATTTAAGGTTTCTGGGTGGTGAGAGCTTCGTGCTTGGCTTTTTCAGCTTAAAGAGGCAAAAACGGCGACAGCGGCGATTGCGACGGTGAAGACGGCCGGCAGTTGCGTGGACAACAGAGACGCCACAGAGAAAAGGATGATAAAGCGATCCTAGGAGGAAAGCCAAAAATTTTGTTTATTTCTGAAACAGAGAAAAACACTTCTTGGAAATTTAAGAAACAATGCAGAGAGAATCATGATTAAGCAGGGACCAAGCTGGTAGAAGTTGTCTGGCGATGATTCATCATCATCATCATCATCATCATCATCATCATCAAGATCATTTTCTTCTTTTCCAAGTAGTTCTGACACATACTCATGCTAACGAAAGGCTAAAGGATATGCATTTGTAATATGACTTAAGAACAAAATAGATTTCAAATTCGCTTGCTTACCAGACAGATGCCCAGGTCTTTAACACGCGTATATGTTTACCTCCATCTTTTCCCAGTAACTTGCGTGACCATTTAAAATGTTCGCTCGCGCATAGAAAAAAAAAGGAAACTCACACAAATATTCTGCTTTCACGGATAATTTATTTCTATGACACACCAAAAAATATACAGCATACTTTAACGAAGCAGGAGCGCTGTACCACCGCTCAAGGTTAGAGGAGCGCGTTGAACAAACTGTGACGACGAGCAGTACGTCACCAAAGGAATACCAAGCGCTGAACGGCGCTTCGCTTATGTGTCCAGGTCTCACCGCATCCCTCTTTCCGTAGTGTCTCGCCTCTGCAGAGAAGACTGATTGTCATCGCATCGGTAAGGGTGCGAGCCCACACCGGGCTCCAAAGGCCGCGTGTCCGGGGTTTCGCAACGAAGCCGTTTGTATACACACAAATACATGCACACACCTTAAGCACTTGGAAATTCACGGCGTAGGCTGCGCAGCAGGAAAGCATGACATTCTTAGAAATAAAGCTCTCAATGTTCCGGAAACAACACCCGTTCACGTGCTTGTATACTAAATGACCAGGAGCGTGATAAGAGGAACAGGATGAGGTACACACCCACAACTGGTCATTTCGAAGGGAAACTCCTAATCTCTAAATGGCCTAAAATGAAGCCATTCATTGGACCAACCATGTATTTAACAAAGCATTACAATTTCACAACTCAACAGTTCCTTCATTCGTAATGTGAGAGATACCAACAAAAGACTTTGGCTCGCGACTGCACATAAGCTGTAAGCAACAGTAGTGGATGCGAGGCAGAGATCACGCCACAAAACAAAAACGTAGGCACAACCGCCGTTTTCTTTTTCCGCACGAACAACTCCAGGCCGAACGTTAGTTCTCTTTCCACTCTGTCAACGCTGAAGCACAGACATACTTCGCGGGCAGGTTTCATGCAGTTCCACGTGAACGAATGACACAACCGTCGACACGAGGCGGTTATTCACGGTCGCTCGCAGCTACCAGTGAGGCATCCTGCCAGCCAATGCGCAGTCAAGCGTTTAATCATGCGTACGCAAGTCACAAAGAGGATGTCGACACTGAGACTTCACATTTAGATGACTTTCGTTCAGACCGAATCAGTAACAGATCGCTGATCGGCCTACGTCAAAGTTTTTTTGTTATGTGAAACAAGCTTTGAGGAATTTGCTTGGGTCACGACGAACACTGGTGTGGTAAAATTACCATCCCCTTAAACGTTGGGCTTGAGTACTAGGGGCAAGGTTACTAATATTCACTCGTATCATAGGTGTTTCATACCCTTCTTTCATACCAAATAAACCAATCCCCGAAGAGCACTCCACACAATGCACTCGCACGGAGATAGATAAAGACACAACAACATTTCGTATACTGAGTACGTTTTAACAAAACTTACAACAATAACAAAACACATTTCCTTAATAACCGTGCTTATTTAACAAACTTGATGAGAATATCAACGCACACACGCTTTTGAGAGGTCTTGTTTACGGGAGTACTTCTGATAATATTCGTTTTCTTTTCTTATTGCAAGCAGTTGCACTGTCTTCATTGCATTATACTCGAAACAGCTCGCTGTACTCCCATATACGATAGAACAAAACTACACAGGCAGATATATGCATTAGGCACACAATCCACTCACTCACATGTGTATACTTATACCTATAGGCAATACTTATCAGTAGTGCTCTTTAACAGCAGCAGAGAGTGTATTGCATGTGTTTTAGCATAAAACAAGAACCTCAAACGGCAGTTTCATAATCGTTCGTGCTACTTTCACAGTAGCGAGGTTACAATGCTACGTAAACAACAAGGTACTGTGCTTCATGCTTTGAGCTATCTAGAAATCTGTCACGCAATGAGCTACGTACTCTTTCAGACAGAAGCATAACTTACAGGCGCAAATTGACTGTAGCCGTTTTGGCCATCGCTCCAAGCAGTGCCTGTCAAAACAAACGGCAACACCTGTACTGTTTCTCGAACAAGCTAGATAGTCCAGTATTGAAGAAACCATGAAACATTCTTATCGGTACTGTTTTGGTGTCTCGCATAATTATGTCCATTTTGTTACATTAGAACGCTTTCTTACACGCAGCAGAAATCACCCTGATGCTACAGAGAACGCGACATCACCTTTCACTAGGGGTTTCGGAGGACCCTTATTCACTAACTTTGTGTCACAAATTATCTTTCACAGATTCTTGAATCTCGTAAAATTACTCGCAGTCTTGCTCGATCTCCTTTACCAAGTGAACTGCAAAATGAGTGAAGATAAATGACGGTTCTATTACATGTTTAATCAGTAAACTCTCTAGTTTGTTCGAGAAGGCCCACCTTAGCTTTGGTGACGCCCTTGTGTGGTGACTAGAACCCTTTCAGCTTAACACACGACTGATGAAAAACAGCCGAAAAACGATATGCACAGATGTAGTGTTTATACGTGAAGCCTACTTGATGAGCTGTACTGATAGGTTACGATATGTCGGCAAGATGAAATCACCCACGATACAACTGCGCAGCTCCTGTCAAGTATTTGTCCCAGCAAATTCACAGTGTTGCCTTCGGATAGTTACACTGACCCCCACAGAAACCGTATCGTGAATCAAGGGAAATTGTCTTGCAAGAAATTATACAAACCCGGATTTCTATCCGATAGTCCTCGAACAAAATTTTGCAAATATAACATCTGGAAAGCTGCAAAATCTTACAAATTCAGTAAATTTCTGAAGCATATTTCTTAAGATATGTTCGTTAAGATACGTTCGAGTCAAGCATATTCGCTAAGATATGTTGCAGGAAGCGAATACAATCACAAGCGTATGCTTTTGGTATGACTTTCAGACACGATACTATAGAGTGAATATGCATTTCACAAAACGTCCAAACAACTATGCCGCACAAAGTGACAGCCAGTGTATTCACATTTTCGATTCATCAGTGTAAGCTTTGTGGTTGCATTCCACACAATGTGTGTGAATGTCATTTAGCATAACACGTTTACGGGCCCATCTACGTTGACGTCATGACCATATTTTCATCCGAGTCACTTTATTTTTTGTCACGATTAAAGAGTACGTATAGCCGAGCCGGTTACCGAAAATAACTTTTCTAAGTACTATGTGTTCGCACGTTCCACAAAAGCCACTGCGCGAAGACGCATCACACCCGACAAACACGGCAGCTTACCACCACTCTCTCGAGCCATGTTGTCTGCAGTTGCATTTCTCAATGATCAATTAGAAAAAAAAAGAAACCTTTATGACTACAAGGGGTGAAGTAAAATTAAACAAGTACACTAACCGTATAAAGCATTTGGTCAGTAATAAACAGGGCACTCTGCTCTGTTTTAACCATTTAAAACAACACTATTATAGCCCCTACACAAATTTCATTTCTGCAGTTTTATCATTTGGACTTGTGCACACCTAACGCAAATTTCAAGAATGTGTAAATAATTAGTTATAAAATGTTGTTTGCCAGCTTAATTCATTGCAGGTGTAAGCAAATCATATATACTGGAAAGGAAAGGGTAGTCAATACTGAATAGTTGCAGTCATGGTAAACTGACATGCGCTGAAAAATCCCCCCCCCCCCCCCCGCCATATAATTAGCTATAAAGTGCAGTTTGTGTGCTCAATTCAATGATTTTATAGACTGGAAAGGAAAGGGTAGTCAATACTGAATAGTGACTCTCATTGCAAACAAACATGCGCTTCGAAATCCCCCCCTCCCTCTTCTCCTTAAGCTGTCCCAGAAGTCTCTCATGGACACAATAAAAAGTAGGAATCACAAAGCACAATGCTATAGTGTTCAACTACATAAATGTGCGAAACAGTCACTGCTCTCTTGCGCCTATTGAATCAGTGCGTCATTTAAAAATCTCTTTGTGTTATACCAGCCGCCAACATTCACTTGCCGCCGATCAAAGTAAACGCCATGCCTTCAGCTCAAGTTCATTGCCTGGTTAGTAAACAAAAAAAAAAGCATATAATGTCTGGGGGTGATGGAAGATACATGACATGTCTCTTTGCGAAAGTAATGCATTTGTCATAACCTGGATATGATGGGATTATAAAAGCATATAGGCGGATGTTAGTGAATTCCCACTCATTCAGCATTTCTTCCAAAGTATATATACTTCCAAAAGCGGAGCAATAAATTAATTTGTAGTGCATTATAACAGCACCTATACGCAGCACTGTTGCAATTGCACCTGTAGGCGCCGTCCAAGAAACCAAACAAAGAAAGTGCAGAAAGGAAATTTGCGTCGTAGCCATATCATTCACCTCAACTTGCGTAGATTGAACAAATAAAGCACCCTGCATGCGGCGCTAGGAATGCGCCGTCTCCAAGTGCGAAATAGGTACGTCGCGGTCTGCACTTTAACACCGTAAGAATACCTACCTTTGCACGTTTTGTAACATTTTCGCAACACAAACTTTTAATGGTTTGTTCTCTCTTGCAGCACTCCTTCATCTTGGCATCCTGTACTTCGCACTTAAAGACTTCGCAGACCGAGCGCAAAACTAAAATTTGACTACTTCCACTCTTAAAAACAGGGTTGACACATTGCTTTCGATGACTTCGCTGTTTCTGATGCTAGCCTTGCCTCTACCATGCATAGGAGTCAGCGACATGTCTCCGACTCGGTTGCGGAGCGAATGGTGAGGTTTTCACCAGAGATGACGCGAACGGGTTGGTTTCTTTTGCTGAATCTTGGTCGTAGTCCCTCAGCGCCGTGACGTCCTTGTAGGCCTTCAGAAAAAAAAAAGAATACGAAGCAAACAAAGAGTCAGTGTACTCTTTCGCGTTTCATATTTGAGCCGGTACTGCATTATTTGAAAGAGTAACACTGCCGATCAAAAATGTTAATCTGAACAGGCGGGACGTGCAACTTGCGTTCTCTGGTTACAATTGCACTCCTCCTTTTTTGTTTATTATTTAGGTGAAGCAGGTGGGAAATTTACAGGCTTGCCTAAACGAAACGAAGCTACCACGTGCATGAATATACAGCTAATCGTTCTCTGGTTGCACCTGCACTGCTTGAGAGCTGCGCAGGCCCTTCCACTCGCCTTCCAAAGCTTTCTAGCGCCATATGTTCTTCAACAACGACGTTAAGCAGAAAAAGATGCTCCTCGGCAATTTCTCAGATATGAGCGAGTGAGTGAGTCAACTTTAATAAATATCCGGCAAATTGATGGCTTGGGTCTAGGCCAAGCCGGGGGCAGCTGAGAGACCCTGTCTCTCGGTAGCTTCCCGGGCTTGCTGGATGGCCCAAAGTTGGTCCTGAAGATCAGAGCTGGTCAGTGCGGTTCTCCTCCGCGCCCTTAGTTAATTCGGGGGGACTGCAATTCTCCTCTGAACTATTTCACAATCCCAGAGTATCTGTTATAGGGTGGCTACTCTATCATTACATAACTTACATTTGGCCTCAGGGTATAAATCTGGAAACATGCGGTTAAGATGTACCGGGTTCGTGTAAGTTCTGGTTTGAAGTCGCCTCCAGTCAACCGCCTGAAACCTGTTTAATTTTGGGTTAGGAGGTGGATATATACACCTCGACTTTCTGTAGAATTGGGTAATGTCACTGAATGAGAAAAGTCTAGCCCTATCCATCCGTTCCATCTCCTCCTCGGCCAGAGCCCCCCCTAGTCGGACGCGGTTAGTGAGTCCTCGCGCAACACGATGGGCAGACTCGTTAAGGTTTGGGTTGGCGGTGGATTCGCAGTCTGTTATGGGCTGGAAACCAGATGATTTCTTTGTCGTAACATTCCTCAGATGATATAAGTTTGGTTTCACTGTTTAGAATTTTTGCAGCTTCAGCTGATATCCGTCCTCTGGCATAATTTCGTATAGCTGATTGAGAGTCGCTAATAATGTATCTATATTTGGGAGAAGCGATAGCCAGAGCGATGGAAACCTCCTCCGCAACCTCAGAGACACTGGTTTTGATTTAACACGTGCGTACGCTTTCTTGCTTTGTATTAATTGATACTGCTGTAAATGCTAGGTGATTTGAATATTCCGCGGCGTCCACGAACAGCGCTTCCTCATCATTGCCATAGGCTTTGAGTAGAGTTTTAGCTCTGCTCGTTATCCTGCCCTGATTGAATTCTGGGTGCATATTTTTGGGTAAATTGGGGATTTTAATCCTGCTCCTGATCTCTCTGGTCAACGTAACCTTCGGTCCTTGCTGGTTATAGTAATTTATTCGTAATTTGTCGAGAATACTTCTGCCAGGCCGGCTGCTGGCGAGTCTTTCCAGCTGAGCTATCTGCTGAGCTTCGATCAATTCTTCTAAGGTGTTATGCATGCCCAGCTGCATTAATCTCTCTGTACTGGTGCTGTAGGGCAAGCCTAGGGCCTGCTTAAAAGCTTTCCTTATGAGCGTATTGATTTCGTCCCTTTCTGCCTTGTACCAGTTAAGGTACGTAGCTACGTAAATGATGTGGCTTATCGCAAAAGATTGAATGAGCCTAACAATGCTAGCCTCTTTCATTCCCTGATATTTGTTCGTGATTCTCCTAATCAGCCTAATAGCGTTAGTGACCTTGGTCCCGAGCTTTCTAAGGGTTTCGCTGTTAGTACCTTTAGACTCAATATTGAGTCCCAGGACCCTAATTTGTTCAACGATGGGGATGGCCCCGCCATTCTTCGTACGAATGTGTATCTCTTCGTACTCTTTCTCTTTGATGTACCCCTTGGGCGGCCTGCCCTTGAGATATGTTACCAGAAACGTCTTACGCCGGCTCAAAAGCGCTGGAGAGTAAAGAAGGGGCTTTTCAAGCACCTGCTTCTGGCACTTGCTTGAAAGTTATTGGTCAACTGGATGACCAGTAGAATTTCAGGCTACTTGTTACCTCGGTAGCGTTAATGAAGCCGATCACCACTATTGCAGAAAGGTGACTACGTTCATGCGAGTGACGGCGCTGCCCTCAACTTGCACAATTCAAGGCAGCGCTTTGAGAGAAGGAACGTTTGTAAACATTGTCGTTGAAGGTGACAAGGAGCGGACAGAAGCTGACGATAGATGTAACCAACCTCGAAGTCCTTTCTGATGTGGTCGAGTTGATATGCGCTGTCGGGGCTGACAGCCTGGGCCATGATTCCTTTCGGATTAAAAGCAGCCGCCAGGGACGTTCGGCCGTAGCTTCTTCCCCTTTCCTCAGGTGAGTAGGCTTGGTTTAAAACGTTCGTCCTGTATCCCCATTGGTCTGGAAAGTAAGCGACATTGTTAGTAACGTTTCTCTGCTCAATGTTTAGCGTAGCATCGCAGAAGTGACAGCGCTCTCTTGTGTCGCCTCTCTGCACGTCTTGTATTTTTCGCGCTGTTCGAAAGATGAGCCAACACCAATCGCTCAGTTTTTAGTTATACTGCAGTGTCAGAAAAGACCGAACAATGACTGTAGAAGTCGCGGAAATTCAGCAGCTGTCATTATCGAAATCAAGATGGACGCCAAAATGAAGGAAATCTATTCACTCCAGCTAGCAAGAACGTGGGCCTAGTTGCTTGCTACAGAATCATTTTAGAACGATAATTCTCAAACCGTTTCTTAACAACCGTTTCTCTCATTTCAGGCGGGTTTCATTCAGTGCTGCTGAGCCGCATTCCAGTGTCTGCTTCATCCCCCACCGGACAAACCACAAGACATTAAGATGTCGGCAGAAGGCTGAAGCACGCTGCCTTCGCATCTAAGTGTTCATTCATCTGCTTCTTTATTTCTTACCACCAGGCTAAATAGGCAAGGAGAAGAGGGAGCAAGAGAAAGAGAGAGGAAAGGTAGGGAGGTCGACAAAACGGCCCACGAATGCTGATCGGCCCACCGTTACAAACCGCAATAAATCTCTTAATTACGAGGGAACACATCATGCAGTGGTATCAGGTTCGGCCCAACAAATCACCACCTTTGATAACACTATCTCCGGTATCGTCCCGATTCACTCAGCCAGACCGCGATCCGCGTCAAGTTGGGGAAAGAGCCAAAGAAAACATCGCTTTACTACGCAGTGGTTGTGCACTTGCCTGGCTGATCACTGCTTCGCGATCCCTGGTTTCCACCTCCGGGTACGCCGAGGAAGCCACCAGGCCCATGGGCTACGCTGGCGTCAGGCTGTTGTGACTGCTGCTGGCCACCGCCCTGCTGCTGGGAGTCACCGAGGTTTTGCTTGGAGAGCGATCGAGCCATCGGGTTGGCCGGAACGCCGTGAGGCGCCAGGTGAGAGGTCTCCTCGACTACGAGGTGCGGCTCGTCATCGTCCTCGCGGAAGGCCACGAAGCCCCGATCCTTGCGGTAGTAGTTGACGAACACGAACCCGACGAGCACTAGCAGGCAGGCGAACCCGTAGCCACGGAACGTGATCTGCGTGCCTGGGACGACCAGCGGAGGTTATGCGTCTGAATGTGGCGACGAGTCAGTGAGCAAGGGCGGCGGTTTAGGTGACAGAAAGAGAGAGAGTTCAATGGAAGCTGAAGATGTTCAGTACTGCTATGTGCACGGCTTGCTACTTCAGTTGAGGTATTCGAGGTAAGATGAAGAGAAGACAAAAACAGAAAATAAAAGCGTAATAAGAAAACTAGGAATAAACCAAGATGACTAACAAATCGTCGAAAAATGTCTAGTATGAGATCTGACTGGCGCAAGTATAACAGCAGGGCCGTCGTAGCTCAGATTGCGTCCCCCACTGCTGTCCCAGCGTCCTAAAAAAAACTCTATCCCGAGTGTACACAAAATAAAGTTTTGGCTCCTAACAGCGCGGTGGTATAGCAGTCACTGTGACAAAGCTCAACATCGTCAGGTATACATAGTTTACACTCCTCGCACACTGATGAACTGAGTCGCCCGATAATAAACATAGCAACTGCTCGGTGTCACTCGGTCTCACCCCCATCTCCCCATTTTGCAAGTTCAGATTTATCACTATTCACTTTGTAGCTGCACAGGGCTACATTAGCCGTGTTGTACGCAGAGCGCGGTCGGGGGAATACACCTGAACTTGCATCCCCTGCGACAGCTGTGACTCGGTACGGTCACGCCAAAGTGTCGTGCAACGGAAAGAAGGTGAATTTACCAAGTTCTCACCGTAATGCGTACCATACACGAACATTCTATATAAGGATAATGAAGGAAGCCGAACAGTGGACATCAAATAGTCTTGAACAGCGACCTGCGCTGCCCAAATAATGTGCAATTTTAACTGCATAGAGTGGATGTCTTAATCGAGGTTTGTACTTGCTAATAGGCTGTCTTGAATAAAATTCAAATAAGATAGCACAAATTGGTGATTATCTGTCGAAATTCGCACGGCTTCTCGTAGCTCATGGCCACCTATGATATTATTATGAGAATCACCTACGGTCAATCTAAACACAGCGGCACAAGAACCAATATTTGTTTTCGCTGTTAAGCGCGATACCTACGCACTACAGATTTTCTCATATACCAAACCATGTAGCTATCTCACTACACACGGACCATACCTCTTTCTATGTAACCATACACACATACGTATAACTATGAGAACCACAGTTACGTGCAGTAAGTGACAGTTAACTACAAACACATCCCGACACAGCGGTGTGGTGGAGAGCATTGCTCAATTTACCGCACCGAATCGGCCTGCCGCGCACCCGTGGAACCACCGCTGCATCTTTTGTCACGTGTCTCTCAACGTCACACCGCTGCGCTGCTCCTCTTATTCACACCCTCCGCGACTCTCTGACTGCAAGTTGCTCTCCCGACGACTTACATTTCTACACCGCAACAAATTTAATTTTTAACCTAAATTTAAACGCACCAAAAGAAGCTGCGAAGGAACCCGCGAGTGTTTATAGGTGTACATCTGCTCGGCGTTTCACCTTCAAAAGTTCCGTATAACACATACATTCAAGAAAGTAATTGCGCACCGAAGTAGTTCACGAATATTCCCCCAATAACGGCTCCGCAGCCGCGCCCGAGTCCATGATGAAGTCCCTGCAGGACACCCTGTGCCGACGACCTGAGGTTGGCGGGCGTCGCCTGCGTGATGTAGGAGCAGCAAGCAGCCCACACAGCCGCGTGCGTTACTCCTGCAAAGAGGGAATGAGAGACGAAAGCTTGCCAAAGTCTGAAAGCGAAAGCAGAACCCTATAACTGCACTAAGGTCTGAATTCAAGCTAAGTGGTAAAACAACGTCTTTCGAAGGAGACAGCGCAAACTACAGGAAACGCGAGTGCGAAACATACACACAAAGCACCATAACTGTACGCAACAAAACATAAAACTTACGGTAGAACTCATATCACGATGAAATGTCGAAGGTGTCGTGTTTAGTCTAGTTGCCACTGTGAGGCTTAACGGCAACTGTGGTTCCTATGCAGGGCATTTGCTGTTGCAATGTGGTTATGAACTTGTACTGCACAAACGTAGGCACCGGAGAAGTGTGGAAATTAAAATGAAGTAGTACAATTTAGCAGGGCAAATTCGAAACATCCGTATATAGTCACTTATTTAGGAAGTAAAGGCAGAGCAAACAAGGCCACATACTATATTTCAGCACCTGCTCAGAAAGAGAAACACAGGGATAACTCAAGACACAACGAAAGAGAGAGAGAGAGAGAGAGCATTCACTATAAAATATCAGTATAACTGCAACGAGATTAGGCAGAATGCAGAATGGCTCAAAGGGAATCGAAATGTCATAGTACGGTGAATGAGATATTTCGACGGAGGAGGCAGCCATTTATTTTAGTGCCATTCTGTTTGGATTATATGAAGAAAAAAAATTACTAGGGGTCTCTTTTGCTACAACTAAGACGACTTGAAGGCGAAAGCCCAATCGCCGCTAACTCAATGACACGACGACCACTATTTTGTTGAGTCATCTTCACTCTGAACCCATATTTTGTAAGGTCAATTTTGGAAGTAATCCTTATTTCACCAAATTCGGACCGTGACTCAGCACTTTATTGCTGAGTCATTATCACTCTGAAACCACAATTTACAGTAATTTTTGCAAGCCATCATGTTTTTTGCAAGTCACCCTTTCTATGATTCACCAAATTCCAAAAGTGACTAAGCACTTTTTTTTTGCTGAGTCACTCTGGCTTGGACCCTCAAATCTCATATATTTTTTGGAAGTTACTCCCCCACTTCATAACCCCTTGATTCACTCTTAATTCCCACTTGATTCACTCATGATTCACCCTAGCACTGCTTGGTTCACCTTCATTCACTCTATCATCAAGGTTTTACTTCCATCACACTTGGTTTGCTCTATTACTCCAAATTTCTCATTTTCATCACTCTTGATTCACTCTCATTTACTCTACATTATCTTAGCTCAATCTATCTTATCATTAGCTTTTGTTTGACTTCTATCACCCAACTAAACGCCTTTAATTCACCATCAATTCACTCTTAATTCACTTCTCTGTATACTCATTTTTTATCATTACCATTACCGTCATTACCCATTAATATCATTAATTCTCGGTTCGTGGCCACTTTTCGGGTTTTCAACCCATTGTTCCGCTTTGTCATGCTAATTATTACAATTATTTATTGACTATCATGATCATTTATTGATATTTATATTCCTCATGTAATTACCCATCGATTGATATATAACGTTATGGGGTTTGTAATAATCTTATTGAGTTATCGATTTTTTCTACGCATTTTTTACCGATTTTCTGTCCGATTTTCCGGCTCCACTTTTTTCAAGGTCACCTCAAAACGAGCCATATAAGGCTTTCGCCTTAAAAACGGGTTTATGTGAGATTTGATGCATGGTTGTCAAGCACGTACGCCCACCCCCGCAAACACAGAAACACTTACCAAGACGCGCACTTCAAGAGTGCAAAGAACAATCTCGCTTTTCTGTAGCTCCCGTGATTCAGCATCATCCGAACTGTCCAGGCCATCGCCTTTCAAATCTGCGGTAATCGAGGTGCCCGGCAGGTAATCACCGCACCATAAAGGCATCTTCGTCTTTGTCCCAAACGCCGTCGGTCGCCTCTATCCGTGGCGTCGTAAACCATAAAGCTCACCACCCGAACAAACATCTCTTCCGGGGCTACCGCTCAGCCTTTTACTTCTTTCTGAAAGCACTAAGAGCAGTCATCAGAGAAATCGGGAACCAAAGGGAGAATGCCGGAACTCCTCCACGCAGCCCGAATACTACCTTTATCCTAGCGCATCAGGCACCGTTCACCCGGTTGCCTTCCCTCTCTCTTTTTCTCTCCTCTTAGAGTGCACTTAGGTTGGTTTGCTTAGTTTTGACCTATCGTGGAGAATCCCAGTTTCCCGAAAACAAAGCAAAAAGGTTAAAAGCACGCTGGAAAAAAAAAGGAGAGGAGAAACCAATGAACCGTGCCTTATGCATTCATTGCTTCTTTTTTTCGCCGAAGGTCGGGCGGACTCCGCAGAGGAATGCCTCCGCCGTTGCTTAGCGACCAAAGCGGGAAAACGAAAAGGAGAGAGGGAGTTGCGATCCCCAGCCTCTCCTGCTCCATATGCTCTATTTCATTTTGCTCGCCTTCTACATTTTTGTTTTTGCCTTCTTTCATGGTGCGCTGGGCCCCGGAAACCTCCTTTTCATCAACACGTCCATCTCATTCATGGACCTATTTCTCAAAGCCTCGAAGCACGCTTATGAGAGAGAGAGAGAGAGAGAGAGAGAGAGAGAAAGTACGGTGCAGATAAGAACGAAATGATGCGGCGAGGACAATATTGAAGAAAAAAAAAAGGAGATGAAAATAAACTGTCGACTTGCAAAGCAGCTCCCAGGCTCTGCAGATGGCAGTTGGTGTGCCACTATTTTGTTTTCGGCACCACTATAGGGGAGCCTCGAGCCACTTTCTGGGCAGTTTTCAGTTTTCCAGGCGCGTGGCTTGTTAGAAAAGCTTTCGCCGAATTTTCATTTTGTCCATAGTCGCTATATAGTTACTTGTGCGGCTGTTCTGCTCTGTCAAGTGACGCTCCCATTTTATGGAGACAAAAGCCAGTTTTGGTCAGTGCTGCTACACAGGAAGTGAACTTCGCTTTTTAGGCCGTACTTTGTTATGCCTTTTTATTTCCATTAGTGGAATTTTCAGCCTCCCCTTTGACATTATGATTGTAATGCCCTCACTGCAGCTACGTAGGCACGTTAGGTGCGTTGAAGATTGCCCCTATTTATTCGGAACAGGCCGTGCGCTACAGACGAGCACGAGTGTTACCCTCTTTATGCTGGGATTTGACGAAAGGCGTATGCATTAAAAATGAACAAAAGGGGACACCACATAAATGCATGCCGCCCTGCGTGGTGCAGGTACTGCAGCCACGAGTTTACGCATTTGTTGTGAGCATGGAACATTAGGCTTTAGTTTGACTGCCTTAGCATGTTCTGTCTCATATCCCGAGTACCAAGGACACAGGCACAACAGGCGATGAGTATCCGTCATGGACGCGGAAGCCGAGCTCTTAGGACACGTTCCAGGGTTTCCAGTTGTACATCCCCAGGCCCAGATGACAGCAGCAGTCATGGCCACCTCAGCCCAATGCCTCTGAAGACACCCGTGTTACTTTCTTATATATAGATCTGTGCAGTCTATAGATTGCCTACAAACATCTTGTAAAACTCTCTGCCTTTTCGTAGACTTGTCCTTTTGGTTATATAATGCCTACATCCTGTCAAAAGACAGACGTCTTAAACACTGTTTTCTATGGTCGATTGCAGTCCATAACTTCCAAGTGGATTAATAGCAGAAAGGTAATAGACACTTGTCGGAGGAAGCGGCTGCCTTAAGGTGACTGAATGTCTGAATACACTATACTTCCCGAAACAACGTCTGTAGGCTTTCTATGATGTGCTGTATAAATAAATTTCCCAGGAAGAGGGGGGGGGGGGGGGGTATGCGGTTAAAAAGAAATAAAAGCAGAAGAAAGTTATAGGGAATCAGAGGGCTGGACGTGTGCGCTTGTCGTAGGGCGGAGGGGGGGGGGGGGGGAAGTGCACAATTTGACGTAGTCTCCCTGTAATATAGGAACATTAGCATACATGTCGACATCAGAATGCATCGTTAGTTGAGCTTGTAGTTTTCGAAAAAGAAAAAGAGCGTGTAGTGTGTTAGCGCCGTAGGCTCTTCTGCGCATGATGATTGTCTGTGCATTTCTGTCTGATAACAAGTCATGCCGAATGACCGAGTTTCTAGGTGTTTCCTGTCTGATGCGCATTCGTGGCTGTGATCGTCTCGAACATGTGCATACTATATGCTATGGTTGGCTTGAAATGGAGCTAAGTAGTAAGGCACGGATTTTAAGTGCGTTGCTCTCTCTGAATACTACGAGGAATGGATTGTCAGTAAAGTCTGCACAGCCATTTACACAGATCTGCATTTACATAGATCTGCAAAAAGAAAAAAAAAGTGCGTTGAGCAGTCATTCTCCTCTGTGAAAGACCGCTTATGATTATCAGCGAGTCGTTTCAAGGTTTTAGGTGTATCGTAGCTAGGTGCCTCCCGAAGCGGTTGTTTTCCCCTCTGCAACATGCCTGCTTTTTCAGATGTGTGTGGTCGTCACGTCAGTATTGAGAACCGCCACAATATATGGAAAGAAACAAAAGTTGACATCGGGAGGAAAGTTTTGAGAGTTATCAAGCAGATACTTGACGCTCCATCTTAAGGGCTTTGAAATAAAATCAGACTTGCGAACGCACATCAGCGTCGTATACACAAGAAGAGTAACTCGACGCTGCATAGGAGCGGCGAAATAATAAAATAAGGGCGGCACCGGTACCACTTACGAATAAAAGTCAGATATTAAATATTAATAAATCTCGACGGAATACGCATTTTGAGCAAGTCCTGACTCAGCATACTCGAGTTTCAGAGAATCCGTAAGCGCTGACAACGAGGCGGGCACGGTAGCTCGAAAGGCGTAATCCTCGTCGCGTCGAAGGAGAGCTGTCAGCGCTACATAAAAGCAAAGTTCAGTACATTACAAGGGGGTGTTTCGCGAATCTGACAGGAAAGAGGAGTACACGATTACGAAACGAATTTTTACCGAATCAAAGCGAAAACTGCGCAACGAAAAATGAGCCTGCGTATTACTAAGAACTCCCTTATAGGTGCCCTTCCGCGGCCCCATCGGGAGTACGATGTCAACACTGTTGGAGTGAGGACGCCCCAACGTTTCGAAGCAGCTCAGCAGTCACAAATGCAAGTATTGAAGTAAACTTAAACATGGTCACCACATCGCTCGGCCATCTGAGTTTCACAAGAAGACTGTGCGGAAAATTATGATGTTATTTTATGCGTATACCCTCTGCAGTCATTGTAATAGGTAACCAACCAGATCATTTAAAGCGAAGTTAATATACATTGTAAGCACTTTTCAGTCTCCATAGTTTGAGAAAGGAAAAAAAAAAAAAAACGAAAGAACTGTTAGACAATTCGTTTACTCACGTTCGGAAGCAAGATTGGCTGTAATGTTCCCGGGAAGGACTGTAAATGTCCCATTCATTGAAAATCGAAACAGAAAGAAAGCAGTAAGCCTGCGACGCACTCAGTGCTTGGCTAGGTCGCAAAAAATTTGGTGTATTACGTTGACCTGTAAGTGACAAAGTTGCCAAACTGCCGTATAGTGCAGGGTTGGGAATTACGGTTTAAGCGGCTATTTTTTAAGTGGGTTAAATAAAGGGACAATAAAGATGCACAATAAATGAAGCTATAGACCGGTACATTGAAACTCCGAAACTCCGCCTGTGCTTTGGAAGGAAGAAGACGACGAAGCTGCCGCGGACAGCTGCTCAACGAAGGAATAAGATGTTTGTTTTGGGCTCAGGAGGATCAGGCGGAACAATTGCCGGCTATGTAGGCCAGGCTAACCCCGCCTGCTTCAACATCAACACCACCACCACCTCCGCCCGTGCTTGCTCTATGAATGAAGTTTATCCGCGGAGAAAGTGAGGGACAAACGTAATTTGTTGAATCACCAGACCCAGCTCCGGGCCGTCCAGAGGGCTCACGAAAGGGCAGAGGCTCACGGGTTTCCCGTCCCAACGTGGGTGCGGCCCGCGACCCCTGCCAACCACTAAACCAAGAGTGGGTGGGGTGGGGTTCCTCAGGACTCAATAAAGTTATTTCCTCCTCCTCCTTGAATTTCGCGCCCATATCGTATCGCACATGACGCCATGTATTTCGCAGAATATTCACACATTTAACTCCCCCCCCCCCTTTTTTTTTTTCTCTGCTGACAAAGCCGACTAATATCGCAGGCTAAGCCTTTTCTTCTTCCGGAAGATGAGTACTACCACACCGTATAGAGGCAAATAATTAACTTCTTCAGGAGGTGCTCACGAACTATGACGTCACAGGGACCTAGCGCAGGAGTTTCGCGGTGTCTTCGGCACTCACCTTGCGCTTTTGTGTTGTCCTCTTTAATTACAAGAATCCACTGTATTTATATACACGGGGGGTCAAGGAGGCGTCAGCTAATGGACATTCATTAGCTGTGAGATAAAGGGAAGAGAATTCACAGACGATTACGATATTCCCTAATGCGAAGATTGAGCGCAGCTCTATAGGTGCTTTCATTTCGCGATATTGACACGCATACATGTTTATCTTTCGCCGATGGCCGCTTTCCACCGTCTAACAAATGTTAAACGTTATCGCTCGGCGCAGGACGCGCCTGTATCGGAAGTTTCTAGAACGTTATCGATGCTTCTTTCCGTTGCCTGTTTTCACCGACGCTTATGTTATCTGATTGTATGAGCGACGCGAATTGTCTAGAACTTTCTGGAAGACACGCGCGTACCAGGGATTATTCTGGAACCTTCGATGACTCAGGTATAAAAGCCGACGCGTTTTGCCGCTCATCAGATTTTCGACGATCGCCGACTGTGTTCGCCGCTATCGTTGTGCTTTGAGTGTACCTTGCTTTTGTAAGCACAGGTTCGCCCAATAAACAACCAGTTTCGTCGTACACAGTTTCGTCGTACACAGTACACAGCATTTCGACGAAAACGCCGATACCGAAGTCCACACCGACGCAAGCAGCGTAGGACTCGGCGCCGTGCTTGTGCAGAGGACTGATGGACTAGAAAGGGTTGTAAGTTACGCTAGCCGGTCGCTATCGAAGGCGGAAGCTAATTATTCCACAACAGAAAAGGAGTGCCTCGCCATCATCTGGGCTACATCAAAGTTTCGCCCCTACCTCTATGGCAGGCCCTTTAAAGTTGTGAGTGACCACCACGCCTTGTGTTGGCTAGCTAACTTGAAGGATCCTTCAGGTCGCCTCGCACGATGGAGTCTGAGACTTCAAGAATTCGACATCACCGTCGTTTACAAGTCCGGGCGAAAGCACTCAGACGCCGATTGCTTGTCTCGCGCCCCCGTCGAACCGCCGCCACAAGACGACCAGGATGACGACACTTTCTTGGGACCCATCAGTGCCGACGAATTCGCCGAACAACAGCGAGCCGACCCGGAACTAAGGAGCCTTGTAGACTACCTGGAAGGCAAGACCGTCATTGTGCCGAAGGTGTTCAGGCGAGGATTGGCGTCATTTTTCTTGCAAAACGACATTCTCCTAAAGAAGAACTTCTCGCCTCTCCGAGCCAACTACCTCCTCGTGGTACCCGCAGCATTGCGTCCAGAGGTTCTGCAAGCTCTCCATGACGACCCAACGGCTGGACACCTCGGTTTTTCCCGCACGCTCGCGAGGATACAAGAAAAATACTACTGGCCTCGCCTCTCTGCCGACGTCGCCCATTACGTAAGGACATGCCGAGACTGTCAGCGACGCAAAACACCGCCGACAAGGCCAGCCGGACTTCTACAGCCAATCGAGCCACCTCGCCGACCGTTCCAGCAGATCGGGATGGACTTACTGGGGCCTTTTCCGACGTCGACGTCCAGGAATAAATGGATCGTCGTCGCTACGGACTACCTCACCCGCTACGCCGAAACAAAAGCCTTGCCCAAAGGCAGTGCCGCCGAGGTAGCATTTCTTCGTTGAGAACATCCTCCTGCGTCACGGTGCCCCAGAAGTCCTCATCACCGACAGAGGCACGGCCTTTACGGCAGAACTAACTCAAGCCATCCTGCGGTACAGCCAGACAAGCCATCGCCGCACCACCGCCTACCACCCGCAGACGAATGGCCTCACCGAGCGCCTAAATAAGACCATCGCCGACATGCTGGCAATGTACGTCGACGTCGAACACAAGACGTGGGATGCCATCCTTCCGTACGTGACCTTCGCATAGAACACGGCGCACATGAAACGACGCACATGGCGCCGTTCAAGCTGGTCTACGGAAGGAACCCAGCAACGACGCTTGACGCCATGCTACCAGACGTCGCTGACGAAGAAAATCTCGACGTTGCCACTTATTTGCAGCGTGCCGAAGAAGGTCGACAGCTCGCACGCCTGCGCATCAAGAACCAGCAGAGGACTGACAGCCGACACTACAATCTACGACGACGCTACGTCGAGTACCAGCCCGGCGACCGTGTTTGGGTCTGGACTCCGATACGCCGACGAGGACTTAGCGAGAAACTGTTGCGTCGCTATTTCGGACCATATAAGATAATCCGACGTATTGGCGCACTGGACTATGAGGTCGTGCCAGACGGCATTTCGCAATCACAGCGGCGCCGGGCACGACCTGAAGTCATCCACCTGGTGCGTCTTAAGCCTTTCTACGCCCGCTGACGAGCTTATAGGTACTTTGTTATTTTCTTTCTTTATTACGCGTCGTTTTGTTTTCGCTTTCCCGTTTGTTTGTAGCATCGGGACGATGCTTTTTAAGGGGAGGGTATTGACACGCATACATGTTTATCTTTCGCCGATGGCCGCTTTCCACCGGCTAACAAATGTTAAACGTTATCGCTCGGCGCAGGACGCGCCTGTATCGGAAGTTTCTAGAACGTTATCGATGCTTCTTTCCGTTGCCTGTTTTCACCGACGCTTATGTTATCTGATTGTATGAGCGACGCGAATTGTCTAGAACTTTCTGGAAGACACGCGCGTACCAGGGATTATTCTGGAACCCTCGATGACTCAGGTATAAAAGCCGACGCGTTTTGCCGCTCATCAGATTTTCGACGATCGCCGACTGTGTTCGCCGGTATCGTTGTGCTTTGAGTGTACCTTGCTTTTGTGGGCACAGGTTCGCCCAATAAACAACCAGTTTCGTCGTACAGTTTTACGACTGTTTTCTTCAGCGTCACTACTACGTGACAATATATTGGCTGGTGCGGACAATCTGTCTCGTGCGGCACGTTGCAAACGGATCGAAGTGTGGCGCGACTGCCTCGCTAATCGGGAGATCACGAGAGGCAGCGCGTTGTTGACGCGTGGTCGCGATTCACAGCAGCCGCCACCGCAGACAGACAGAGCTCCGCTCATGCAGCGCTTTGTTTTCAATACAGACGACGCGTGCTACTCTCGTGCCATCTCGTAGCCATTGTCGCCGCAGAGCCCGTCTCGCGCGGCACTACGCTTTTCTTCTCACGCCTTCGCCATACACTCCACCTCCGCTTTGAACCTCATGGTTCCGCTGCACCCGCCTCCTCCGCTTTCCTCCTCGCGTTCCCTTCGCTATCACCGTCTTTCATCCCTCGCTGCGCTCCGCGTTCGCTGTGCTCATTCGCTGTGCTCGTTCGCTTGGTTACTACGGACGCCGACACTCGCCGCCGGAACGGGCGCCTAAGAGCTGCGCTCTAAAGAAGTGTGAAGTAAAAAAAAATGACAGCAGATCCACGAGGTGAATGATGATGAGTGGGCGAAGCTCCGGAGGGAATCATCGGATCTCCCGCTTAAGGGGACGCTAGCACAAACGCGTTAGAAACGTGCAGTACTCTCTAGTAAGGGGGAGCGGCCACAGCGTCTTACGCAGCCATTTACACATGCCGGAACGTGCACCGCGTTTGCCGACGCCATCACATGACTGCTGAGAGAGTATACCCCCCGTATTCATAAACGCTCCTCGACTTGAACTTGACTTGCCACCGCTTTGGGCAGCGCGTTCGAAACGCGTTGAAGGTAAGGTGGAGAGGCCACAGCGTCTTACACCAGCTTCTTACACGGGCCGTAACGCGCTAGCACAAACGCGTTAGAAACGCGCTAGAAACGCGGTCTTTCGTTAATGTTGGGTATTTATAGCCATCGTGGTGCGTTTGTCCATGTCCGCTTCGTGGCGTAGTGGGCTAACGCCGCGCGCTCGGAAGCGAGGGGTCCCTGGTTCGATTCCGCGCTACGGACACAACTTCGGAATTTTTTAACACGAAAGTGTTTTATGCCGGGGTCCACCAAGACTTCACTGACGTATTTCCGTCACGGAAATACGTTGTAGAACATAATACAAAGAAAGAAACCAGAAGAAAAAGTTCCACAAACATGCAAAATTTGGAAATCGAACCCACGACCTCTCGGTCCGCGACGATAGATCGCCGAGCGTTTAACCCATTGCGCCACAAACGCATTTGCAGAGAGCTACACAGACGCGCCTTATATATCTAACACTCCGCCGTGTACCCGCGCTCTTGCTCGGGGCGGTGCCGCCGCCTACGAGCAGAAAAGAGAAGTACTGCATTATGACACTAACGCGCACCGACAGTGAACGCTTCGGTGGTCTCAGCACTACGACGCCTCGATGCCAGCATTCGAAGGGACGCTGGCATCAAGAAGCACTACCAACGCCACCTAGGTGGCGTTCACCGTACTCAGCACAGCGGAGCGTGGCCTCCGCAATTAGCTCTGAAAATGTTTCTGAAGTTGATCGCGGAGGCTGCAATTACGACGCGCTGTACGCGCTGATTTGACTCGGTGACGATTCAGTTACGTGCTTTGTCTTGCGCGTTGTATTAGTGTGTCAGTTACGTGCTTCATCTTTCGCGTTGTGCTAGCGTGTGCAGCGTAGTGCAGCTTCCATATGCACGACGGTTGCTCATGGTCATCGACGTTGGTAGTCGTGATGGAGGAGACGTGCCACCAGGCGTCAGCGTGGGTGCATCAACGCCTAAGGGCGCTTTAGCCACAAAACACCAATAGACATTATATATCAATGTGCAATAAACATTACACTACTTCTGTGAAGACACGTTTCACTTTCGTGTTCTATACCGATTCCTATATAAGAGGGATCAACCACATTTTTTTCTCATTTTTCTCAGACTGGTTACACACTACTACTACTACTACGACGGGGACGGAACGGGTGCCGCTATAAGAAGCTTCGCCCCTAAAACAACAGCCCGTCGTGAAGCGCACTTGAACTTCAGCCTGTCGAACGCCGAGCTCAATCTATCGAATTGCGTTAGTAGCACCGAAATAAACAAAACAAAAACAGACATACAGTGGTTTCTACACCTTCGAGCATGTTCGTAGCTGAATATTTATTTATTTGTTTATTTATTTATTTATGATCGCGTAGTTTCGCGGTACATGAAGGCTTCACCGTTTGGATGAACCAGCCGCGTCAATTAAACGAGCACACTTCAGCGATCCATAAGAGAGAGAAACAATGTTGACACATATAAGAATAACTGCACACAGGATCGCCACGTTTCTCAGCGTTTCTCGATTTTCGGCGTGTGGCGCCCATTGTATCATTTTGTCTATCGAACGAGGAAAAAAAATTAACAGTAAGAAAAAGTTTCCCCAAGCGAACCACCGGAATACGATGCCGCCTTCAAGGATCAGCACTTCATCATTCTCGGCGAAGCTAGGCTACAAACACACAGACGGTACGGCTCACTAAGAACGAACGAAAAAAAAAAAAGCAGTGGTCTTCTTTCCTTACGCCCTATTCTACCTCCTACAAAGGACGGGCCAACTAAAAAGGGGCGAAGTGGAGAGTGCCCTGATGGATCTCTGCGAAGTGATCGGATTTCGGTGACGGTGGCACCAACCGCCAGACGCGAATAAATGCTTGTTCAGAAGGTGCTCGCCATAGAAGGCCCGCTCGTACCCCCTTTTAAGAACATTCGAAGTGGAGAGGATTCTGATTTTTCTTCGTCGATATCCTCGAAACGTATAAAATCACAATGAATCGTATCGATAAGTCCTGGATGGTTCTCGTGTGAAAGCGTGCGCCTCCTTCGAGATTACCGCGAATGCGGGCTTCAAATGATCGAGAACGTACGGGCGATAGCAAACTTGTACGTTGAGACTAATCAAACACCCCGCAAAGCTCGATGGTTTGGTTTTTGGTATGAGGGCGCTTTCAACGGCGTCGTTGAGTCGTGGTACAACGCAACAAACGCTAAAAAAAAGAAAAGGAAAGAAAATTTAACGAACGACATTTTACGAAGGTACTTGAGGGCTTCAATCGGCACAATAGCTTTTTTTTTTCTCCTACAAAGTATGTCAAAGAGATATCGATCCTAACTGTCTGCGTGCCTCCGGCTTCTTTTGAGGCTGCGACGTGGACGTCTAAAAATAATAACCCGCTTGATATCTGTGCTTCCATAACGAACTCTGAATACAATGTAGAAAGAAAGACATACAAGAAAGAAAGAAAGCAGGGTATTCACCCTAGAACGAATAATGTGAAAGAGCGAAGGCAAGAAAGAAAGAAAGAAAGATGAACCGCAATGGCGCTGTGGCCGAGTTCGTTTCCTTGGTTACGGTGAAGAAGGCCTTGTTGCTGGGACGCGTGTCTCTCACTGCAAGTTATTTCTTCTTATCCTTTTTTATTTTAAAATTTTTTCGAGGCGCATATTTTTTTCTTTTAAGCAGGATAGTAAAATGGAGAAGAACGTCAAGCGTTTCAATTTTTCGCGATGGAACGAAGTGAGCAAGTGTCAAGATTTTATTAAGAAATCTGCCACCAGCATAGCAGAATCTTATTACCTGCGTTTATCAAAAAAGAAAACAAGCGGTAGGAGAGGAATAAAGTACGGAGGCGGACAGGCATCGCTTCTGGGAACGGAATAATTGCATCTGAATGCTTGAGGGAAAGTGGGAGTTCAGTTCCATGGAATGCTTGCGCAATATGCTGTGACGCACAATAGGGTCAGTACCAGTGGCGCTCAAGAAGCTTTGAATAGAAAGCGGTTGCACCTTTTCTGCTTTTTTTTAAATTTTTAATCTGCAGCCTCTGATATTTGTTAATAAAAAGTAAAAAAAAAAGAAAAAGTTAACTTGAGCGAGAACGACAAGACGAGACCGAGTCAGCATGATCAGGGGGTATAAGAATAGTAATCATATGACAGTCGAGAATGTGTGCTCGTTTAGATCTTACACGAATCGTTAGTCTGCCAAACATCGCTGAGTGAAAAGGGTGTAAAGTTGAACGATAGAGCGAGAGAGCAGAGCAGTTAGCCGGCGTATAGTACTCGCCTATATACTATACTGCAATAGAGAAAAAACAATGCCTTCTTTGCGAAATACACATGTAATTGTTATTTGGCAGCAAATACTGCGGCTCAAATCCTCCAAATATGCAATGACCTTTTACTTTGCTGGTTTCTCTGCGACGCACGTTGTAAGCTACGCTTCAATATATATATATATATATATATATATATATACACACGTCCTGCCTCGACGAGGCAGAACGTGTATTGAGTGAGCTCCTGAACAATATTTTGCAATTTGGTAAACGTGGTTTAAATTATGAATCCAGAACCCCAAAGACGTGCGACGTAATGCTGACGCATTTCTCTCGCATTTACCAATAATTCGGCGCTGATTTTTTTATTTCGAAACTAGCTTCCTCTACAAACAGCTAACTTTCCACACTCACCTTGAATGAATTCGAAGGGCAGCACCCACCAGGGGTTCTTCAACCAAGAGATGTAAAGGAATCGACAGACGTTGCCGATGAGCCCAATACAAAGCACCTGTTTGGGAGTTGAACGTGGGAGATACATCTTTAGATTTTGGCCTAAACAAGTACGTATACGAAAAATGTTGTCTTTAATAAATTTTGGCGAGGAAGAAAGCCTAAACCAGATGGAGAAAAAGAAAAAGAAAAAGGATAGAAGCAAGGGTTGTCCTATGATGACTGTGTCGTAAGGTAAGCAACATTCGTGCCGGCTGTCTCAAACTTTCACCGCTAATAAAGCAAAACAACACACAAATGAAGGAACATGATGAGAGAACTAAACGAAAGAAAAAGTAAAAGAAAGTTCTAAACATGAAAGACATATATATGTCACGGCTGCTCAAGCAACATCAGTATACAACAACAGTTGGAAAACAAACAATGTTTGTGTCTACGAACCAGAGGGTTGCAATGCGAACATGACCAATTAGCGCCTCAAGCACTACAATAAAGTTTGCTCAAAAATGATTGAGAATAACAACCTGATTATTTGACACTCTCTTGAATGGAAGGCTGAGATTTGTGCTAGAATTGCGTGACGACTTAACTGTAACATTTCGCAAAGAACAGAAAGAGCACTAAAAGATTGTATAAAAGTGGAGAAAGAATTTATACAGGTTCTAGAAACGGCTGCGTCTTAAAGTTTGTGCAAATAAATCTTACAGGGATGTTAAGTGTCATGTGTGCACGTTAAAGAACCATAGGTGTCAGAATTAATGCGCAGACACCAAGATTTGGGTTTTCTCATATCTTGTAGGTTGCTTTGTGACGTTGCTTTGGGGTGGTATTAGCGGCAACATTTTACTTAAAGGAAAGCTTTAAAACTACTTATCGCTCTTATATTTATGTTTGTAATTTCAAGCATGTGAACTACCAATTCAATCCAATTCTTCATAATAAGTTGTGGGTTGAGTAGTATTGCACATTCCGCCCTGCACATAGGGTACCAGAAACGTGGAATATATTTTGCCTTTCGTTCAAAAACATTTCTGCGTGGACGCTATGAAATAAATTGACGAGTGTCTTTATATTGCCCTAGGCTTGCGCATAAAAAAATGAAACAGGGAAGACGGCATGTTTTCAACTGTCTTAAGGCTTAAAATGGCACAATCTCTGTACCAAAGTTTGATAAGAAAGAAATCAGGTTCAGAAAACTAAGTGTTGGTAGTTGCTTGTGCTGATCATGCGATATCGGGAACTGCAGATTGTTTGGTCTTCTTAGTATGCCCATATCTCTCCTAAACAACTCGCAGTGTGCGTTATTTCAAATCCTGCCATTCAATTTAATTGTAGAAACACCAAATATTTTAGCAGTCTTTTTCGCCATGAAACAGCGTTAACTCGATTATTGCTTTGTGGAAGGTCGCTGAAAAATGATATCGTCAGGACTATCCTGAGCAGCCTATCACTGGATTAAGTGGCGTGCGTAGAAAAGCAGGCTCATAAGAGGTGTCACTTGCAGTTGCTTTGACTAAGAATGTTGGTATATATTTCCCCATTAACATTAATTAGGCAAGTGCCAATGAACAAATAATTCAAAACATGTAATGCAATGTTGTTTGACCTCAAAACACTCACAACAACAACAACAACAACAACAACAACAACAACAACAACAACAACAACAACAACAACAACAACAACAACAACAACAACAACAACAACAACAACAACAACAACAACAACAACAACAACAACAACAACAACAACAACAACAACAACAACAACAACAACAACAACAACAACCATGATAGCATACGAATGCAGTTAACACGAGAGTTTGATTTGTTTTCGTTTTTTTTTATTGATGTCTATTTGCACAAAAATAAATGGAGGAGGTTGAGAAAAAAGCTGCCCAGACAAGCACCTGAAACCCTTTTGTTACATCTGACTATATGCCTTCACGCGGGTAACGGTCTATGTTGGTGAACTAACTTGAAAAGGAAAACAGCCTGAAAAAGAATGTGCAGGTTAACGGCGCCCAATGAGAAAGAACGACAGCTTTATCTCTTCGAGTGGGCGCCATAACGAAGAAACGAAACACGGAAAGGCATACACAGGCGTGCACTATGCCACTGTGTCCTTCTTACCTTGACGTGTCCAATCTGCCGAATGAAGCGGAAGCTGAAGAAGTAGGCGAATATCTCCGACACGTGGTTGATGACGGAGGCGACCCCGAAGAGAGTGGGCGTGCCGCCCAGGTCTTGCAGGTGCCAGAAAAGGAAGGTGAACACGAGACCGATGCCAAAGCCCATGAACCACGTGACAACCAGGAAGGCGCCGTAGCGAACCGTCGCGAAAGACCGCAGCACAGCGAACCACTCCGGGAGCTTTCGTGTAGTCTGAGCAAACACCGTGCTCTGTGTGGGAAGAGACAGATGGATGTACAGAGTATCAGTTACTTGTTTCATTACCAGCCAGAGCACCTTTTGTGCTAACTCCACGCACTTATTTTGTGCGCTGATTTATTTTCAAGCTTTCTCACTTCGTCTTAGTGGTCTTTTTTTTTTCTTACTTTCCCTCTAGGCCCCAGTTCATCCCTTTTACCCTGTGCCCCATTTAACATCCCTGCATTTCCTCCTAATCATTCTCTATCACTCCCTCTCGCCTATTTTGTAAAGGAAAACAAGCAATGTATATAGAAATATTCGGAAAATCAATCGTGGGGGAATGTTCAGGGTTGTTTTTCAGATTTCCGTTGGGTAAAAAGTGTGCACATGCACCGCGGATCGTTCCCGCTCTAATAAACGCCACAGTTTCTCCAATTCATCACATAAGTTTTAAAATGCCTCGGCGATATGTCATTCATATGATTTATAAGAAAAATATCAATGAGAGTAAAGCACACAGACAAAACTAGCCGTAGCATCAGACTTTCTTAAGAGGTCATAACACTGAAAAACATCAGCAATAATTTATCATTACTGTCACATTTGAAATAAATTATAGAAGGAACATGTCAGACTCAACAAGTGTGAACAGACATGCTTCATAAAAACAGCGATAATGAAGACGAGGACGAATAAATTAGGGTAGGTTCACACACCTGCGCCGAATTTCCGAGATTAGAATGCGTGGCCACCAGAAAGGCCAGCGCCGAAAGGTCAGCGCTCGTTGTGTGAACGTACGTTAATTTATTCGTCCTCGATTTCGTTATCGCTGTTTTTGTCAGGCATGAACGCACACTAACTTGCTCAAGTTGATCTGCTAATGAGCAGACAGATTTAACTGGGGTTCGTAAAAAGACGTTAGAAACAGTGCGTATGTGGCAACTTGTTTTGACTCGTGGGGAAGGTAGTAAACTGTCACAACACTTCATTTCGCGTATTGCAAAAATACAAGCGAAACACGTGTGTGCGTATTAACATTGAGCTAGAAAGAAAACAAAAACAAAGACTGCATAAATGAAAAGAGGGGGTAAACAACAACAACAAATCTACGCGAATAATGTTTCGTATGCACGTTACTGGTAGTCGTCTTTGGCGTTCCCGCGTTCGATCGATAGAGTGGGCTGTTTCTCATGTGTACAGATGAGAAAGATTTACGCTTAATGATTATGTGAGTAGGTGAAGAAGACCGAAATCGCGTATTGCGCTCACACTATCATTAAGGTTCTGACATTGAACTTGAAAAATGGCAGTTTGGGGAATATGCGAAAATAGACACATACTGCTCTGCCTTTCGCACCTTTATCAGCCGTGGCAACGCACTGTATTTTTTTTTCATCCTTCGCGATGCTACTCAAGCAAGCTGAAATTTTGACAATGCTAAACTTCAGCACGTCATTCTAGGCTTCAGCATATTTTAGCATATGGCTGCACCCTGATACCGCATTGGACTCACAAGTGAACATCCTTAGGTGATGATTTCATTTATAATATCCATTTTTCCGTTTTTCCTAGTACTGATGATGCTTCTATATTTATTGCAATATGGCGTAAACTTGGGCCAGTTGCTTCAAGTATGTCATGACGGCAGTTCATAGAGGACGGTGACTCAGAGAAAAAGAAGGACACAGGACAAGCGCTGATTGAATTGCAGCATACTTGCCAGCAAACAAATGTATCCCCATAATGCGTGTCAGTAGTTATTATTGGAAAAAACAACAACAAAGAGACATAAAAAAGGAAACGTGATGCGACCAAAACGAAAAGCCTTCCAGATTGAAAACACTTTTTCCACGCACTTTAAAACTAATCACGCAGCTTTCTTTATATGCATCATTATCACCAGCTGAATTGAGGTCAGTGCAGGACAAAGTTGCTTATTTTTCAGTCGAACTGTCTGTTCTGCGTCAACGGCACTGAACCTATACACACGAATTTTTAAACAGCATTACTACATCTGATTCATTTGCCACCAGATTCGTTTCCCATTCTTGGTGACCATTCCTTTAGAGCAATAAACCACCGGTTTGGCCCGCTAATCAAAATCCTTCAAAAGTTTCTTATTTTTCAAATAGCTCCTTTTTTACACTGGAACTACCATGAGGAGGTGAGGACCAACCTTTGTCGTCTCCGGCTGTTTCTCTTCCTGCTTTGGTGGCTGCCGGGCCTGCGGTATGCCCGGCGCGATGTCTTCGATGGTGATGGGCTTGCTCGCGTCGCTGTTCATCACGACCTGCTTCATGACGATGTTGTCGGCCGGCGCACCCAGGTCGGGCTCGTAGTCGAACTTGAGCTGCGTGGCCGATATGAAGGCGCAACCCATGAGCACCGAGAAGGTGGCGAAGCAGATGGTGTAGTTCCGCTCCTTTTCGTACGGGCCGCACGGGTGGTTGGGAAAAGAGGTCGAGTGGTCGAGCGCGATGCCCACGAAGAACATGGCCACACCCCAACCGAGCGAGCCGAACATGCGTTGGCGACCGTAGTTGTCGGTGTCCTCTCCGAGGTGGGACAGCGTCGCCGCGTCGGCCAGCGTGATGGCCGGGGCGCTGAAGTACTCGCCAAGCACGATGAGCAGCAGTAGGAGGAAGAAGACCTCCTGCACGTCTTCGTACTTGTACACGATCGAGCTGAAGGGAGGCGAGATGTAGGACGTGTGCCGCTCCTGGTTGTAGTTGAGCGTGTACTCGACCGTGTTGGGAGACTTGCCGACGACGTAGTTTGGGGGAAGCTGCTTGGCCTTGCTTCGCCCTTTTTCCACCTGAGGCAGCGACGGTGCCTCGGTGCTTGAGCGGCCCCTCTTATTGCGAGGCTCCGGTAAAGAATCGGGAAGTTGCGGCACTAATTGCTCTTCTTCGGCGGCGACGTCCATCCAGAGGTCCTCCTGGACCATAGGCACGCTCCGGCGGTAGCGGTCGTTGCCGCCGGTGTCCGGGGAGTACAGGACGTGGTGCGTGTCATTGTAGTCGATGCACGAGGCGGCGGGAGGCTGCACGAACGCCAGCGATAGCGTGAATATGATCCAGCAGGCGAGCGAGCAGAGAAGGATCGCCTTGCCTTTCTTGAAGCGGTCAGCGACTCCGCCCCACATGGGGGCGCTGATGAACTCGACCAAGGGCCGGATGCCTATGAGCAGACCACTTTGCGTGGCATTCATGCCCATCTGCTTGAAGTAGACGGCGAGCAGCGGAAAGAGCGAGCCGAACGCGGAGAAGAAGAAGAAGTAGAACGTCTTGGACACGAGCAGGTCTTGGTTTATGCTGGTTAGGAAGCCCTCGACGAAGTTCTGCGGTGGCTGGAACGGCTGTGCGGGAATCGGTTGTTCTGTCGGTGGCTGCTGGCGTTGGTAACTTTGAGTATTCGACACAGTTCTTTCAGAATTCGCGGGTGCCCCCGACGGTGGGCCTCTGTTAGCACCACTGCCGTCTTCATCATCGAAGCTTTTCATCCGGACCATTGTGGCACACACTGTTAGAACGTCGCTTGCAGTAGAATTTCTATTGCTTGGAACAACACCGCAGAGTGTTAGTGTTGGAGACGTATCAACATAGTTGCGCTATGAACACGGAAGACAGTTGACATTTTGGTCTGAAGTCGAGCTTCCTGAAAAAAAAAAAGAGAAAGGCGATTACAAAAACATGAAAACACAATGGTAAAACGTCTACAACTCACTCAGTAATCAGCACCAACAAACGTGCACTAAAGTGCGCACCACCGGAATGAGGTGTCTTGTGTTTTGATCGACAACTCCTCGTAACCCACTCAGTCGAGTGCATTTGAATAGTCTTGCACGTCTCGCACGAATGCAATAAGCAGAATGCTGCACTGGCTTCCTTTGGACCGACAAAGTGCAGAGCGGGAAACAGTATAAAACGACTTTCAGTTGGCTGCGAGCTATTCACGCGAGAGGTTTATTATTATTATTATTATTATTATTATTATTATTATTATTATTATTATTATTATTATTATTATTATTATTATTATTATTATTATTATTATTATTATTATTATTATTATTATTATTGATTTGAAAACATATATGCAGGAAAGGAAAAGCAAAGAGCAAGGCTGGCAATCGGTAGGGGCACAACACCTGCCTGATGACACAAAATTATTACAAAAATTTAGACATCAGTAACAGCTTATGACAGCACAAGTAACCCTGGTAAAGAACTCAAAACCAACTAAAGACGTGACCGCCGCTGTTGCTAAAGGTCCTGTGGCGCGTTTGTGAAAAGTTCTGACAAGTTACCCTTAGCCGACGCAAAACATGGAACACGGGGTTACTTTACCAGGTTTTCTAGTAGCATTAGTGTCAACTTTGGCATCGGGATGCGTTGACTATTCTCATGACAAAATGTCTACAGTAACGTCCAATATAACAGGGTACGAATGATATTGCATTAATAATTACAGTGTCTATTTAGAACACACTTGTGCTTTGCAAGACTTGCTGTTCTATGAAAAGTTTATTGTTTACGCATCTCAACGTATACATTTGCATTCGACGAACTATCAGCTGTGAAGCATTTCTTGATTGAACACCGATTAACACCATTTTATATTGCGCCTGAGTGTACGTAAGCGATTCTAAAATCACGAAGTTAACTTTAGTGCCGAAAATGCGCAGTGACACCCACTGTCTTGGCCTTGTGAACATAGCCTCCAAACCACGCGACCTCGAACTCTCTCCCGGGCGTCTCCTGCCGCAAAACAGTTTTCCGGGCACAGACGCAGCAACGCGCGAACATGCGTGCTCACACGGCGTCATTGGCTGTTCGGCGAGGGGGCGTGGAGACGGCAATGGCGCTCGCCTGGGCTCTGGAGAGAGAGTGGGCGAGACAGGCGCATCACAGCGCTCACGATCGAACCTCAAGCTTGTCAATTATTTATCGGGCAATGAATGTATGTCAGATTGAGCGCCCGGCGACGTCTGATCAAACTTTGGCCAATTTTCGTTTTGTTGCTCCCAACTTGCGAACGCCATGGCGCGGGTGACTAGGCCGATAAGCAGAGCTCAAGGTGTAGCGAGACGGGGAGGCGGGGGGGGGGGGGGGGGTAGAAAAAAGAAGGAGAGGGAGGTGAGCGCTCGGCAATGGCGCGCGCGAGGCGCTTTTTCGGATAAAGGATTGTGGGCTGCAATTCCGGATTTTTTAAAGGCCTTCTGCTCATACGCATGGGCATTACTGTGGTAAAAAAAAAAAAAAAAAAGAACATGCTACGGACGCCGACGTGGTCGCTGTATTTTGTGTCCGAAGATCATATGGGTGAAGATGAGACTGAACTGTCTTACGTGGCCCCGCAAATTGCGACAGTCGCCCCTTCAGTACACGTCTCGTGTCATTCAGTACAGGATATGTGATGACCGTGGCCCGAAACTTCAAATATTTGTGGTTATTTTTTAATTTCGTTGCATTTGGAAAACTCGTGAAGAGTTAGTCTGATACCTCAGCAGGAATTATTCAACCATTACGCCACGTATTTGCACTTCTCCAGAGAGGTTCTGTGCACTGCCGTTACAGCTGAGCTTCACTACAGCCTTTTTTCGTATTGACTTCGCTCTTTCTTACCTAGGCGCATGTTTAAAAGGGCGACCCACACATCACACACTTAGCGCTGTTGCATTGTCGCACACTGCCAATCGGTTTGCTGCTCGTTAACCAGATGTCTTCTCGTAGCGAGAGGAACGATGAAGAGCATCATTACTGTAATTACACGTGACTAGACAACGAAGTACACGAGCAGAACTAATAAATTAAATGGTTTCAACTAACAACAACGCGTCTTCTAACTCCGGAAGGACTTCAGAGCAAGAATAAGGGAACCTTTCAGCGCCGTCTCTTCGCGATAACACGGGTCTTTGGGCCGTCATCGGACGACATGAAATCGTTATCTCGCGTACCATAGGAGAGCTGTGTCCGCGACAAATACAGAGAGAAAGAAAGGAGGGAAGTCAGGGAGAGGAGAATTGAAAGAGAGTGGGAGGGAGGGAGGGGTAGCCGTGCTCGCGCCCTTTCAAGAAAAGCCCATTAGCGGACAGACACACTGGAGTTAAAGGCTGAACAACGGCGAAGCGAAACCTTACCAGCGCAGCGGGCGGTAACCGTCGCGTCCGCACGGCTCGCCGCAATATCCGCCGACGATCTTGAAAAGTACGGGCGCCCAGGAAAAATCGGTCGAGGCCAGCAGCACCGGGGGCCTGAGAGAACCGGCGGCGGCTGGGCTCTCGGGGCGCTCGGACCGCAAACCCCGGGTGCGAGAACCGCGCTCTGCGCATGCGTCGGCGCTACTTTTTCCGCGGTGGGGCATCGCGTTCGACTGCGAGGCGCGGTCGAAGAAGAGCGCCGCTCGAGCGGCGTTCGCTCGGCGATCGGCCCTCACCGGTCGGACGGGCGCCGAGAAGGCGATTTTACCTTGATTCGTGAGAGCACGGACGGCTGTCAGCCCGGGGTTGGCATGCGCGAAGGGGCTCTGCGTGCCGTGGTGTCAGGTATCGCGCGGGAAACCCTAAGTGTGGAAGGAATTGGGGTAGCGGGAAGCTGCCTTCCTTCCGGAAAAGGGAGGGGGGGGGGGGGGGGGGGGCTTCGCCACAGCGAACGTCCACTCTAGTTGGCACGGGAGATCCGTTATCCGAGGAGGCGAGTGCCCGTATTCGCAAGAAGGAATGCGAGCGGAAGTAGCAGGCGGAAACGGGCAGATGCGCGCGTGCTTAAGCCATGCGGGCAAAACGAAGATGCGGAAGAGAAGGACGCGCCGCGTCCAATGCGCCTGCGCGTTTATTGGTTGCGTTTTTCTTTCTCTATGTCTGCAGCCGTTTTTTTTTCCGAGTATTCCTATAATTTCGCCCACATTTTTTGCTATAATAATCCTGATAGGTTAAAATAATGTCTGTCACGCCTAATCTAAACATGCCAGTAGGTTTCTCTCCGCATACCCGCTAGTACGTTCTCCCTAGGAAGATTTTCAGAGGTATAACAAGGTGGGTCAGTATACCGGAATACCGTATTTGCGTTCAAAGACCGCATTAGAATTTTTTTTTCCTAATTCGCAAGGACCCTTCTCTGCACTGCACATTTTCCCGACTAATGACGGCACCGGTAATCGTTCAAATGAAGACCGAGTGCTTGCTGCAGATGCTGGAGCTTGCCTCTTGCGCATGGCTTCATCCCGAGAGCCACGTCTACATTTTCCATGTCTTAATACAAGCAAGCTGTGCTTGCTAACTCTGTTTGCAAGAACGACAACGTCGCCATTAGTTGGGCAGACTGCCTCGCAGGAAAGCTAGCCTTCAGGTAGCAGAGCGTCAGGTTAGAAGCGAGATGTCTGCAGTCGTTGTTAGTCGAATACAGCTCTTATTGGTGCAACAACCTGCAACAGCCTACCTACCTTGACAGTCAATAACGCTTAATTAAAAAAATTCTTCAAATATAGAGAAATTATAGCAGCTGCGTGATGTACGTCGGTGCAGCTGGTCTATGTCGTCAGGCGGGCAGATGTTGCAAATACGGTTTCACACACATAGATGCAAAGTATGACATCTCATTAAATTTTTAACAATCGTTAATTATCCCAAAATTTTACAGTTCTTACCTCAAATTTGAAGAGATCGTTTGCTCGGGTAGACCCATTTTAGGCATCTCTTTGTAGTGCCGTTTGCTACAAAACCGGCGCAATAGATGGCCCTCGGTTTGCCAGTGCCTTATAGACCAGATGAAAGCTGGAACAACGCCGGTAAGCCTAACTCTACCGAACGGGTGGACAGGTGAGTCTATGCTTTTTGAAGACGACCAACAGCATATTATTCATAGCTCTGGTTAGTTAGTTCAATACAATTGGGTTATAGTGAGCTGATCAATAATATATTCCATCACTAATAACTTGAAACATATTTTTAGGTCAACTTCAAGTTTGAAGCTTACCTGGACGAAGCAATGAAGTATGCGGTTTTCTTTCTGCGCAAAAGGCTGACATTTTTTGTCCTATTTGTATGCAATCGTAGGGCACCATTCGAGATCGAATGCCGTCTAAAAATGGGTTTTTCCGAAGTAACCAGATATGAATAGGCAAATGTTGTACGCACTTGGTGGTTGCTGAACGGCACGTTTATTATGAAAAAATACTTATTGTAATTTGTTTCATACGGTGGAAGCTACAGCAATGTATTCATCCCAGTAGGAGTGCGCTTAAGATATTACAATATATATCTAGGTTGAGTGTGCTTCATCGTAAGAAAGTTGTAAATGTCTGCGTTATGCTGTTTCTTTTTGTTTTTTTTTGTTTTTTTGCAGCCATTCTTTCTCTGCACTTATTGTCCTCCACCGGAAAGGGATAGGAAGCGGGATGTCGAAGTTTGGGAAACGTTTTCGGCTTCGGATTGTCAACACTGCAGTTAATAACTGTGTTAAATACTGTATCCTATAGTCCGTCCTGTGAGTGGCATTTGCAACTTGCTCGACGATTTCGAATGATTGCTGCAGACATAAAAACTTGGGGTGTTCCACTGAATTTCTCGCACAGATGTGGCGTATAGAGTTCGGATGGATTGTTAATGTTCACAGAAATGGGCTGAGTGATCGTAACTAAAACCAATAATTACTAAATTTCGCATAATAGCTTAGCCAGCAATCCCGCCTTGCCTAAAAATGTGTTTGCGATGTGTCAAACGACCATTGCGGGAAATGAGGGTACCGCTCTGAAACTTAGCATATGCCATGTTTCTGCAGCACGTCTAGCCAAGCGTACCGTACGATCACTGATTGATTCATGGTGTTTATCGTCTCAAAGCAACACGTGGTGCTACGACAAACATCGTAGTGAAGGTCTCTGGGCTATAATGTCAACAACCTGTGGTTCTTAAACCTGCGCCTATATCTAAGTACATGAACGCTTCCCCATTTTGCCCCATCTAAATGCTACCGCCGCGACCGGAAAACTAATGCGCGACATCGGGATCAGAAGCAGAACGCCAGCAAATTAGCGAGCACCACGGCGACTGAGTCTTCGAATGAGAGTTGAGCCGATTAAGACCAGAATTCATAGTGAGACTGGTGAATAGCTGACGACATCTCAGTGGGCGCAGCGTGGTGGGAGAACCTGACGACATTGCCTAAGGATAGAGAGGCACACAGGTCACGAAACCGCGAAGCCCGTGAAAAGAAGAAACCCGTTGCGCAAGTCGCCACATCCACGTGACTGCAGTTCGTCTGGTCTCGGGTTCGCTCGGAGGTCGATAGGGGCGTCGGATAGCTTGAAAGCAAACTTTCTTATTTATGGCTCGATCTTAACCTTCCTCTGATAGTGTGCGAACGCTTACTCTCCTCTTTTTCTTTCTTATCTTTCATTATCCCTTTCCCCTTCCCCACGTATATGGTAGCCAAGCGTGCCGGACCAATTGTTATTACCCTTTCCTTTCTTTCTCTCTCCTCTCTTTCTCTAAGCCGCTGTCTTCTTGTCGAAACATTGTACTCGTTATTTTTCTTGCCATCGGCGGCCAGTTTGGTACCATGAAAGCCGAGTAATTTTTCAAAAACGTCCGTGTACCGTGCATATGGTGCACGTTAAAGAACCCCAGGTGGTCAAAATTAATCCGGAGTCCTGGAGTGGTTCTGGCACGTAAAACCCCAGAATATCATAAGTAAGCTTTTTAAGTATACCTTGATTATTCATTCTTATTCAGCCACCTAATTTTCGTTTCTATACTTTTCTAAGGCAGCGAAGTTTTGTGTACAGTGCAACTAGGGCATTTCTTGCAACACCCAGGCCTTCAAGAGAATTGAAGATTACACTCAAAAATAAAATACATTAGGATTACATTTTTCTAGAAAAAAAAAACCCGACAAAAATTGTCCATTTATGTTCCAAAATTCCAATTTACGCGGTTTTTCTCTCTTACTGCTATTCTTTTGCTTATCTTTCTACTATTACCATTAAAATTCTTATTGCACACACTGGTTTAGTTAGGCGGCACATGCAAGGCTTTGTGTTCTCACAGCCCAACGAAATTCTGCAGATAGTTTCGCATGCTTACCGATATCTTTCGTGAACGTGAAGAACGCACGAATGTCAGGCTCTTGCGGCAAGACCTCCCACAGCACCGCGGACGACTTTATCATAGCTCCACCCCCCATGTTCAAACTTAGTTGATCGGCGACACGAAGCGCATGGGAAACGTAGCCGAGAGCATTTATACCAAGCAATACAGCCGTTTATCAGAAGCACATGTTCAGTTTTCGCCGCGTGGGTTTCTGTGCATTAAACAAGAGCTCAGATGCTTTCACTATTATTATTATTATTATTTCAGTTATGAGCTCGGAACATGGTTCGGCCTGTTCGTCCGTCCTTTCCTTAATGCTGTCGTCATCAGGCTACCTTCTCATCGTCAGCGTCATCCTCACCAAATAGCGCAAAAGAAATTAAATAATTTGGGCAGGACTCGTCTACGATGACTCATGTATGAGGCGCGTACTCCAGCCGGGCTCCTCTATCGCACTTACCTCAAGACACGCTGCGCCTTCTGGCGGCGCTGCTTTGAAGTCCGCCCATACCCAGTGCCACTTACAAAGTGACCGAAGTTGGCGCCAAAAGACGTTCATCGAAGCGCGGCGCATATCCAGTGGCCACTCACGCACGTGAACATCCCACATTTTTAGATTGCACAACCTTCGGGATCAGCCCACAATTTTGGACGGATACCTATAGCTAGCCAGAACGAAAACCGGTCTGACAATTAATGCCAGAAATGCTACTCGCATTAAGCTCCGCTGCCCACCACCACCGGATATTGAACTGCTGACAATGTTTTAACGAGCAGTTGTGAACCGGACGACCTAACCACTGCAGATAAAGCGTGCAACGGCTGGGGTATGTGGCTTTGTTGAAACAAAACGCCAGCGGTTTTGTAAAGAAATCGCATCTCAGTCGCGCTTGATACGAAGGTGATAGCGTACGCGTCAGCGGACTGTGCTGTTTTGACGTTGACTTCATTTGTTGAAAAAGCGACAGGGGGGAAAACAGTTACGGACAAATTAAGATGATGCATATTTCTCACGTCGGAAAAATGAGCTTCGTGGTGCCACTTTATTCCAGCTCAGGTTAGCCGGCAGTGATTAACGTCATATCGCGCGCGACTGCATAGGGTCCAACCTTAAAGAAGAACAACTGAGAATACCTCCATTACATAACCGCAACATTTCGTGGAACATGTTGCAGGAAAAGAGACTCATGCGATGCAGTAATACAAATGAAGGACGCGATGGGGAAATAAATTGCAGCAAAAACTTGGGCCTACTGACTTGACATTTCTTGGTTAAAATCGTTTTTCTGTTAAATGAAGTTCCTGGACCTTCAAACCTTAGAGGCATACACTGGCAAGCCTTATCATCATCATCATCATCATCATCAGCCTATATTTATGTCCACTGCAGGACGAAGGCCTCTCCCTGCGATCTCCAATTACCCCTGTCTTGCGCTAGCGTATTCCAACTTGCGCCTGCGAATTTCCTAACCTCATCATCCCACCTGACTTTCTGCCGTCCTCGACTGCGCTTCCCTTCTCTTGGTATCCATTCTGTAACCCTAATGGTCCACCGGTTATCCATCCTACGCATTACATGGCCTGCCCAGCTCCATTTCTTCCGCTTAATGTCAACTAGAATATCGTCTACCCCCGTTTGTTCTCTGATCCACACCGCTCTCTTCCTGTCTTCCTGGCAAGCCTTATAGCTTTACCAAATAGTTTTTCTACAAATGAGTTTCCTTTTCTAGAAGGTGTGTGTGTGTCGGGACGTCTGACGCAGAAGGTAGTCACGTGGGAGCAGAACATCGTGACGTTCTGGTCTTCGCTCCGGCTCGCCCGGCTGTCTTTTATGCTCCTCCATTGAGCCGCGCAACAAGAATGCTGCATAGCTACCGTCTAGCGTCAGTCTGCTGCATTTCGAGCGAAGCTTGTATAGGCTAGCCTGCGCCGGCGATGTAATGCTAAAAAAAGTCTCAGTTTCACCCTAAAGACGAAGCGTCGACATAGAAACACTAAGTTAATTAACAAGCATAGTGTCACGTGTGCACAAGCTAACATGAACGCATCTCACTCGATGACCGCGGAAACTCGCTGTGAAGACGCTGGAGTGAGTAAGCGCAGCAGCAGCGAGCGAATTGAGCTTCGTGCCGGCGCTCGCATCAACGCAATCTTAGCACCGAAAACACAGGGAGGGCGGACTCCGCCCCCGCCGCAGATGCATTTCAAGATACAACCACGCGGACGGCCGCTCGCGGCGCAGAGCGGAGCTGCACCGGTGGTCGGCACGCGCTCATGCTCGGCCCGTGCTCGTGCCACTGCTCCCGCGTTCGCCGTCGTCGTCTGCTTCCACAGCTGGCTGCGTTGCCGCTAATCATACCAGCGTAGAATTTAACTTCTCTTTTGTAGTAGTAATGGGGAGGCCTCGTTTACGGGGGTATGAGCCAATGCTTAAGGGGGTATGAGCCAGTCAATCTCTTATGTAACGACATATTTAATTTTGAAGAAATTTCATGGAAATACATCCGGAATGAACGCGCTCGGGAAACGGTCTCATCGTCGATGTGCCGATTCTAGCGTGAGGGCTTCCGAAGCCCAGGCTAAACGTCAGCGAAGAGCCGCGGACCCCGAGTTGAGGGAGCGCGATGTTGAGGCCAAACGACAGCGTCGTCTTGCCCTCCAGGAACACGACAACGGTGGTGCACGCCTCGGCAACGCTAGCGCCAACTTCCTGGTGCGACGGCCAGGTTTCAACGCGAGTTTCTCAACCGGGACTTCGGAGCCAGTTGCAGTGCGTGTGACCGGTTGTGGTTCGAGCACAACGTCCATGGTACTCGTGAGTGCAATTCGTTCGGAGGAACACCGAAGAAACACACGACAAGCGTCGCTTACCCCCATTTCCTCGACAGGGGAAGGGCTACCCATTTTTTTTATGCTAGTTGTTCTGTTCATTTACCTTTATCAGTAAGTTCTTTATTCGTGCTACTTTTCTCATTTCCGACACTCATGATTTCTTGTACAATTTCTGAAGTCCTGACTTCGTTTTATGTTTTGTGCCACCTTATTTTCTTTTTTAAAAGTAATTTACCATTCGAATTTTCTTTTTATTAGGCGAACTTATCTAACTGCTTTTCCTATTTGATTTTAACGCATGCGTTGCAACTTCAAAACTGAAATAGGGCACGCATATTTAGTAGAAACCTGCGACCTACTCTATTTTCGAGATATTGGTCCCCCAAATCACCGATGAAATACATTCTTGTTTCACGTAGGTTTGTCCCCTAGAGCTTAAGGTCTTTGGAAAAAAAAACTATGCGGTGGAACGCTGGCACATTTTCGCCGTAATCTTAGGAACGCACAACCTTATAGGGTCTGTCTACATTATTGTCTGTAATTGTCAGCTAAGTAACTGTGCGCAGGTAATAAATAACGACAGAACCTTAAGGTCAAGATCTCCAGCTTTTCTATAATGATTGCCTCTATACCACGCCACAATTTGATGAACACTTAGACCCTTCATAGACACAATTCACTTACCGTAAATTCTGCCTTTCTTGGGCTTCTCCGTCTTTGATCCCAGGGTTTTTCGGCATGGAACAGTGTCAACATTCTGTATACTTCCGCTTACCTTGCTTACTTGGCTACTCACTGGTATTCTTAGCTCACAAGTGTGCATTTATTTTCACTTGAAACGTAGTCCATAGCTTGTCTTTGGCAAATGCAGCTGGCTTCAATAGGTTTTCTTTTTCTCAAACTTAGATCATTTGTTTTGCTGCCTGATATTTCTAATGAAACCTCAAAGCGCGGATCCGTTAAAACGTCATTGTTAACGAGGTTGCACTTCCCGTAGAGTACGTGTCCGTTCATTTCGACTGTTACCACCATGAGGGATGAACTGCGTGATGACTTGTTCATTTACTTGGTTGAAATCGGAAATGTTGGCAACTGTTGTATACACTGCAGGCTTCTCCGCAAACAATAAAATTATCCTGAAGCTGTGTAATGGCATTTGTCTGAAATTATTTACCTGCAGGTGTACGCAGGAATAAATGGCAATAAAAATGCGATGGCTGAATTGTATCACCGTGCGACGTACCAGAGACGGCTTAAGTTAATAGGCGAGTTCCTTAATCCCGCAGAGGGTGTAATCATTTGTCGACCACTAACATATTGTTCCATATCAGTTTGCCGCTTGACGCGCGAGGGTTGGCTGTGTTTTAGATAATGTCCCTAAAAAAATTGACGAAGTCATTGCAAATCAACTAAAAAGCACGTTGAGTTTCCAAACACGAACGTTTTCTATTTATTTCCACTCAAATTTTAGCAACCGATCAACTTAACAAGAAGCACAATCCATCAACGTTTCGTATTGTTTTATTATAAAAATCAGTATGAAAAACAGTTCAGCATATATAAACGTTCAGTGCCATATATCGTGATGAGTTGTTTTCTTTTTTTCTTCTTCCTTCTTATTACTTTCTTTAGCGCAACGAACGCAGGCAGCATTGTCTGTAGTATGTCAACTAGACCTGTACAGAACACCTTGCGCAATGGCGCTAACTGTAGTGCATATGCACATCTTAAGATACCCAAGTGTATCTTATTGTAGCACACATATTTATTCAGCGCACTAAACAGAGGGCATCTGTGCCACCTCTGTGCGCCTCGTTTTCTCTAACCGAAACCTACGTAAGACATGAAAGCAGATAAAGTCACTCTTTTTTATGTTCTAAACGCACTCTCAATCATACAAAGCAAACACACCGAGTCTGCGAACAATCAGTGTTAGCACTGGAAAACAAAAGTGGTCATTTGCGACACAAGGTACTCAGCGTACCGTATGCAACCGGCACAGTGCGATTTCAACGACATACGGTGACCACTGTGAACAGAAAAAAAAAAAAACAGCCACGTAGAAAAAAAAATAAGAATACGTAACTCGACAGCCTTAATGTAAGGCTGATTTCGCGAAAACTCGTGGAGTCTACTTTTACTATACAGTTTGAAAGACTAATACACTTGAACGAAGTTTGGGATGTATACACCGCTATCGTTTTCTTTTTAATTTGGAGAGAACACCTAAACTGCGAAACCAAACAAAACAAAAACATGACGGCGTGCATTCCAGTGCCTTTACTGGGCGACAAATGCATTCATTCAAATACACATACCTACAACTTGAGACGAAGTGAGAGGTGCGTTTATATATAAATATTTATAGAGGTTTCTCAGAGGCTATTTTGCTGTACAAATCACTATCGTAATATCTAACCTCCAACAACTGCCCACAAGAAGAACAACAACTAGAAGACTGCCTGTATTCTAGCCAAAGTCACGAAATAATTATTTTTAAAAGGCGCCTGGTGTATTAAACTAGAGCTCCTACGACAAACAAGGACTACTTCGCACTTGTAACCATGAAATCTCCACACCAGTAACGAATCAAGCGCCCCTAATAAACCGATTTACAATTACAGACTTATTCCCCGCCTCTTACGCAATAACTTGTACGGTTTTGATTTTCTGTGACCTCTAAAGCGGCTCAATGACGCAGGTATTGCGAACATCTGTAACGCCGCCAGCCTATCCCATCAATTTCTTTTTCTTAAGGACTACCATCCTCAAGTCCTGACGTAATAAATTGCCGTAGTGATGCAAAGGCGTCATAGAACTAAGGCACGCAAAGTATACCGTGTTCCAGTACACGTTAAGTGTTCGACAGTCTGATGAAACGTAGCTTTGAACGTAAAACTTTAGTCACAGAAAGAAGCAACTAGTTTCGTATCGTAGAGTGCATCTGGCAGTGAAAGTTGGCACCATTAGACACCTGCGTTACGGAAGATTGTCAACACACAGTACCCATTGGATGTTGACTCATCTGAAAAACGAACACCGATGTGCCTTGCCGCTTGCATCACAGAACGAAGAGAAAAAAATGTGTTAGTTCAAGAGCGTCCGCATTTAGGAAAGGAGAATAAAATGGGTAAAATTGCTAGTAGTAAAATTGCTCGGTAACAATATTTTTAGGTTTCCGACAGACCCCACTGTGAATGTGATGTCTCACCGAAATGTTTACGAAAAGCGCAGCCAATACTGTATTTGCATCAAGCGATGTATAAACCCCATCGCACTAAATGCGAATGGTTCTTTTTTTTTCAACTGAAGTAAAATCTTCGAATGACGCATTAGCGCTTATGATCAGCACGAACCATTAAAAAACATGAAAATGTAAACCTTATAAAGTAAGATTGCTGGTCAAAATCGTGCCTGTCATTTCATGCGCATTCACTTGTCTGCATTCATGATCAAGCCATAAATGAACAGCGATGCGTGTCAAACAAAGCGTCATAGCAATTATCCCCAACCCACCACACTTTTCTGAACCCATGAAAAATGAAGCAAATCTGAACGAGCTTCGCAACTGCTACGCGTCGCTCACGACTGCTGCTCAGCAATATGGATTTGTCATGGGCTGAGGACCAGGTAGATAGCGAATTAGGAAAATAAGAGTACTATGAAAGGGGCTAGCCGGAGGTTCTCCTTGCTTGCTTATGCATTTGTGCGTTATGAAAAGCACGTATACGAAAGGCTAACAGACGGTTGATGCGCAAACTTACAGCTGGTTTATTATTGCCAGGCCCCAAGTATACAAGGATTTTCAATCAGATTACAACCGACAAAATAGAACAAAAAACTAAGACGCACAATGGCCTTCATGGACGTATTTGCTCACGTTAGACAATCATATAGGATCAACAGTTATCGCAGGTAAAGAAAAGTGTGTGTGCGTACGCCGCCTGTCCAGCTAACGCAAGCTGAAATCAAGTTTGAAAAGTTTGAATCGAATAACTGTTGAGCCTGTATGATTGTCTAACGTGAGCAGATATGTCCATGAAGGTCATTGTGCCTCTTACTTTTTTGTTCAGTTTTGTTTGTTGTAATCTGATTGAAAACTCTTATATACTTGGGACCTAGCAAGAATAAACCAGTTGTAAGTTTGCGCATCAACCATCTCTTAGTGTTTCGATCGTGTGTGTGCTTTTATTAACGTGCTTGCGCATAAGCAAGTATGTAGGAAAACAATTTTGAACATTGCACGCAAAAGAAGCGAATTAATTTTTTTCTTTCTTTTTTTTTCAAGCTAGCGCTCGTAACACCACCATCGGCTGAAGATGCAAACTCAGTAGCCTTACTGTTTATGAACAAAGAACTGAGACGCAAGCGAAAAAAATCGAAAAAACAAAAAAACACCACGATGCAACGCGTCAATATGGCAGCCTAAGATGTCTAAGTCGAAATATTTGAACGCGCCACAAAACTTGTCAACTACTACCTGCGGGTATACACTTTTTTTGTTTCATGAAACAACTGCCTGTTTCAAGTGACCGGCTCGCTTAATGTCTTCAACTTTCATTTGTTATTCTCACTGTCATGTTTGCGTGAACTATTTACAATGGTTTAGTGAAGAATGCGCTTTTCGTTATGACGGTCGCTTAAAATAAAGAGGATGCTTGCAACAGAGTTGCTACAGGCATCGAGGATGTGTTTGAGGGAGAAACGCTCCTTCCTTAAAGACGAGCGTACATGAACGTTGATAAATGGCACAAGGTCTACCTAAAGTGAAATGCTGTATTTACAGATAAAGTGAAAATTGTTAAATACACGCTTTGTTACGCTACGCACTTGTATTTTTTTTCTCCTTTTGAGCAATGGATGCGTTTCTAGTACGTCTTTCTACACTTCCTTTTTCGCAGATACACGGTATGCGGAAATTTCCTCTTGTTCTGCCAAAATGAGGCGATAACGCCTGAACCATAAAAGCCCTTGCAAAACAGAGCAGTGTTTCTCAAACTGTGATTCGTTACCCCCAGGGTTTCTGGAGAGCACTGTCGAGTCCTCGGGCACCATTCTTTAAAAAGAAAAATAAATCACCTGGAAGATTCAACAAATGCACTGCGAAGAGACAAATGTGAAATAAATTTGAGTGTAGACAAGCCAGCAGTTTTGAGGAACGAGCCGTTGATACCAGGCCAACTTACTGACGCTACATTCTGTACAATTTACGTACACATTAGCCTGATAGCTGCAAGGCGATGATATTTTCTGAGTCCTAGTCTTAACATGACACACGTTATTGTGCGTGTTTATGCATCGAAAAAAAAAAGAACACGTCTTTCAGAAGGTCCCCGAGTGACTTGTCAGCAGGTCTAACTGTCAGCGATGCCTCGAAGTTTGAGAACCACTGCAATAGACTGTTCACTCCTGCAGCCCATTTTTCCCTCCTGAATATTTGTTTGCTCTACGTTGTGTCCACGTGTGCAAAAAAAAAAATCGATTGTACGCCTTCCCAACTTATGTCATCTGCCGTGAAAGCATTGGCTGTAATGCATAGAGAAAGTTGGCAACTAGAAGCAACAGCCATCAAACGCACTCCGAAAGGAAAACAAACTTGGGGTGTAAAAAACATTATGCAGAGATAAACACGTCGGTAAAAACTAATTGACAGACAGTTTCTTCGTGCAAGAACTGAAAAAAAAAAACCTTGTAGACCTATTTACCGAAGAAACAGTGCGTTGAGGGAGAACATCTAGTAATAACTACGTGAATTAACAAATCATACATATCTTTAGTTGAAAAGAAAGTCTTGTGAAGGCGATGAAATGCTTTCAAACGGCGTTCTTTTAGAAACCATTCGTGTTTCATTTGCCCAAGCGTTGGCACCATATGCAAGTGATTCAGATCTCCAAAATAATCATGACCGTCATAATGTAATGAGTATACCTGAGACACAAAACTAATGCATCTCAGGAATGGCATGGTTTCTAGGCTTACGCACCGACGTGTTTTATAACCTGACTTGCTAAAGTTGCTTGAACATGCAAGAAGAAGCGCATCTACGTAATCGTAATCAGCTCAATCTCAGTGAAACACTTTCGGAACCACAGCCAAGCCTTCAGCGTCCCGTGTGACGACTTCAACAACAAGAATTGTTTTCGACGTCACCGCCGACTAATGTGGAAGGCCAAGTCTGGTGCTCTTACTGAGAGCAATGCCTAACAATATGGAAGCCGAAGCCTGACGATGTCGTAGTCGACGTGTGGCAAAGATAATTTCCCTTTTTTCACTTCAGGCAACTTTAGCAAGCCTGGTTATACGAAACCCCGGATATCTCGAGCGTTCACCCTTTCCTCATTGCGTCGCGGTTACTTAAACGGCGCGTTCGACACTAGAACCCCGAAGGCACCGACCATAGCTGTGTCTCTCCTCTCTTCTGCTCTCATTGTGCAAAATAAAAAGCCTGTCGCGTCCACGGACTCTTTCGAGTGACCTGAAAAAACTTAAGCGAAGTCTCACCACCGCCGGCCTAAGACGCACCTAAATACATCTCGACTCCCGTTAAAAGGAAGTAACTGTGTGGCAGCCGTAGGAATAGTTGGCAGCTCTCGAAAGGCAGTAGTTTTTCTTCTTCCGCGGCCACAAGCAAGTGGAACGGCGGAGCCGCCCCGAAACGAAAGGCATCCCTCTGCTTATAGGCGTAGGCAAACGAGTAGAACAACGATGTTCTTTCTGTGCATGACGAGTTCTCCGCGTCTCGGCCACCCATCTCTCTGATGCTCGTCGAGGGAACTCCCAACTCTCCGCCTCCTCCGCCTCGAAGTGCAATTGGAAAAAAGTGCCCTAAGAAAGTCATCCTCATAACAACACTTCCATCCGGTTTCCCTTGCGGTAGATCCTGATTTGGCCCGGATGGTGATCGCCCATCGAAGTGCACCGGAAAGCGAGCACTCCAGTGTCCTTGCCGAAGTTCACCTCGAACCTGCGTGCAGGAGTAGAACAAAGTACACACCGCAATATTTTTTATAGTTTACAAACAAACAAAAAATTATGCATATCTAACGCACGCATTGGAACCTCTGTGAATCGAATATTTCGTGAAGCGGTTACGTGAATGCTATAAAATGAAGTGCTATGCGCACAATTGTCTTCATTATCGTTTGTGCAACGTATCATCTCATGCAATGTTTATATTTATGCGCCGTATCGGTCACAGCCTTAAAGTGACGCCATCTTTATGTTTACGCGTACAGCGTTCACAAGCTAAGCCGAAATGCAAACAGCAGTTCATCCGGATGAATACTGGGAAACGTCGACGCAGTGACGTCACGATGACGAAAGTGATGCCTGTCGAGGGAAGAATGGTAACGGCAGACGTGTGGCAAGAGAAATACATAGCACAAATGGTTTCCAGCAGAACGTACTGACACGGACATAAAGGGACGACGACACACACTGGTTCTGCTGGAAACCATGTGTAACCAACGAGCTCAGGCAAACACTATTCTGAAGAGAAATACGACGCGAAATAAGCCAGGGCTAATGTTGACTATTTTTCTCGTTTTGTTCCTGCGTCCATGGTCTACAGGAAACTGGCGCGCATGCGCGCACGTGTTACGCGACGCGAGGAACGCGTCTATGTGGCAAGGCAGGTGCAGCCACGGTAAGGAAAGTTCGGGAGAGTTTGCTAAGAAAGCTAAAGACATTGTTGATGACCGGCTTTGTGTTCTATAGCTGTTCCAGGGCAACCTTCAGTACGGAATATATTAAGACATGCACAACCGATAATGGCTTTGTACGTGCGTATGCTTACACTTCCGTATAACCCCAATGCGATTCCCCGGATTAGAACACGGCAGTGTTCGCGACGCTGTATTCAAACCGAAAGAGTTGAAAGACCGTCAATCCACGAATAATGTTCGTGGTTCGTGGTGCAGAGGCAGCACTTACTCTGTCGAAAAGTTGACTTCTGGCGCTTTCCCAGTGGCGTTTTGTATGACGAGAAAGAGCTTGGTCACAATCTCAATTACGTGGCCAGTTTCGAAGATGAAATCTCCTTTCTTTCTTGTCGCTTCAGTCTATTAAAAAGAAGAACGAAAAAAAAAGAAGGTCATATACACTGTCGGTCTTGCGTTCTTGAACCATCACTTGTTTAAAGCTCGCGTTACGGAGTAACATTGCAGAAATAACAACTTTCATGTCTTACAATTTTTTCTGCAGAAACTAGCACAGGTGAGTGACCCACTAGACCACTGAGTGTGGTGGTAAACAGGCTAGAAACAATCGACTAACTTTATTGACATTTCTTTTTTAGAGAAGTTATTTGGGCCTTTTGCGTCCGAAGACGTTGCTAAGCCGCGAGGATCGTTAGAGTAGAATGCTAGAAACGGGTGTTCGTCACGAACGACAAGCCATTCAAACAATATACCCAGCGGCTTTGCCCTATTTTGTTCTTGGGGTGCAGTCGGGAGCTGAACCTATGACATCGAGGTCAACGACAGCGCACTTTAAGTGGAGAGCCAGTGTTGAGGGTAGCTACAACCGACTATTACAGAAAAAAAAGAGGTCAGTACTCAGGAATGGGTGTAACGTTGGCGAAATTCACGCCGCGTTTATCTTCATTGTGCGTTGTGCCCACTAGGTATGACGAAGTATTTAATTCTAATCCCTTTATTTCATTGCACGTTTTGTCTCGCTACGGCACGAAGCTGCTCCTCAACAACCCGTCGATTGCAGGCTCATATTTCTTGCACGTTCATTGAAATAGAATAAGGCGTTAACACACTCTTACACAGCTTGAACCTACGTAGTCACAGGTTCGATTCCCGGCAGCGGGAACTGCATACCCATGAGGTGAAATACAAAAATACCCGTGTGCTCCAATTTCGGAGAGATCTGAAGAATGCAGGAGTTCAAAATTGAAAGAAAACTGTCTAGTACGGCTTATCTCGCGGCCAAGTGTAGCTTTAGTAAAAGTGATCAATCAATCAATCAATCAATCAATCGAGCATAGATGCCAGTTACCAGCTAGCTGTCCTTCACCCCTGTACTTTTTTCTAGGGTCTTCACTCCAAGTGAAGGCCCTAGAAAAAGTTATAGACAAGCAAGAAGGAGTTAAACCTTGCTCATACTGAATTACCGTGCGTATGTGAAAGACGGCGATGTCGTCCAGGAAAGGACTGAGCGATATCCTGTAGATGTCGGTCACTGGAATGCGGTACTTGATCTGCAACGTCCGCTGGTCCATGATCAGCATCGCGTTGGTGCTCACCACGAACAGAGTCTGCACGCACTGCACGCATCGGGAAAAAAAGACATCTGCTTTAGCCTGAACAGGTCGTTTAAGAATGCTAAGAAATAAAAGCTCAAAGCATCGGCATATTTTACTTGAACGGAACTCCGATGCGGTATGCTCACAACATTTATGTATGTGTGTGTGCGTGTGTGTAAGGGGTGTGGGCGGCGTGACATACCTTTTGAGGTATATGTTGATCTTATCTAAGTCTAGTCATATTGAAATCACCAGCCCATTTGTTCCTTATGTAAAATAACGAGAAGTTAAAATAGGCCGATGATATATCGCTTTAGGGCGGTCACTACGAAACTCACCTTGCCGCTAGACCTCGTGATCTTGCTGATGATGTCCGCGAAGACGATGTACTGGTCTCCCGTCTCGTCCGATAGCCTTTTCCACTTCACGTTCTGGCGCAGCCGTACATAGTCACCCCGGAACGGATGGGACACGCTGCCACCAAGAAACAACATATGTTACGCCCGCATGAACTTTGCAATGAGCGCAGCTAATAAATTTCCATTAAAAAATGTATCCGTAGAATGCATGTTTGCAGGCGTTGCTGGTATCATGACGATTTAAGCTTAGAGATACCTTCGTAGTGTCGAAAGAAGAATACGGAAAGTGTGCTGTGTAAAACATTACCTAAGTAATCGCACTTGCGATCAGGATTAGTCTATCGCGTATACTAAGTTACAGCGACCAATATCATCGTCTATTACGTATCCGTCAGAAAAATGGTAAAGTACGACTTTACCATTCGGCGTCGGATTGTAATTTGAAAGTACGAGAAAACCTGATTCTGCTACGAGGAAACTCAAACAAAAACCCCTTTTCCAGCATTACTACCATACCTGCGCGCGTCGGGGCAATAGCAAACAATTAATAAAATAATAAAAAAAGGTGCTAGGGCCTTTACATTTTTATAGACCTTTTCACAAACCGACGTTTGAGCAGCGCCATTGGCCGACACGAGCGACGTCTAGCGTCGCCGCCATTTTGGACTGTGCGCCTTGCGAGAGCAGGCCGGCCGCACTTCGGTTGTGTGATCTTCGCCGCGCATTATTTCGATTGTCCGCTTCGCTTGTCTTGTGCCGCTTGACTTGTTACATGTTTCACGTGCTCGCGTGAGCGCTCAGTGTAGTGTGCCATGGCAACAGCAAGCCCAGCCAGTGGATGTGGTGTTTCTTCGTCGGTAGCGGCGGCAGCCGCGTCTGCTTCGTCGAGACCTGGCGTGCTAATCAACGGTATATTTCATTGTTATTGCTGGGCACATGTGACCGTATCGTCGATTGAATCTGATCACCATTACGTTTCGCGATTGAGGGTTGCCTCGTTTAGCCAAAGCAGGCGTGTACGTAGCTGTCGGGCAATGCTTATAGAACCAGGTGCCGGCGGCCTGACGACGCGTGTCAGTGGTTGGTAGATATGCGGTGGTTACTCCATACGCTTCCGACGCAACTGAACAGCTCAATCATGCAAAAATTATTGGATCTGGTGCGGTGCAGGGTGTTTATAACCAAATGTCAAAGCATAAAGCGTGGCGATCGAGCAGCGCGGTGCAGCGAACCGACGCGCGGCAGTGATCACAGATGCCAGCGCGACTGATACAGCCCAGGTGCTAATTTTTATTTTTAGTATTTATTTATTTAGACATACTGTCAATCCCAATAGGGATTATAACAGGACTTAATTGTTATAAATATATATTTGTTTACCTATTTTTTACGTTTGTTTACCTGGAATGGCTTTTCTTTCGAATGTCTGAATTTGGAACAAGCTTCGCTCACGGTGAACCTTAACGTAGATCGTGCGCGAAGTTTGTATTGAAGATATGGCGTACGGCAAGAACTGTTCATGTGCGCTATCTCTGAAGCGAAATAAGCCAATAATATTGCAGCGTTAGGGCCATCTCTGCTCTTTCTCTTGTTTCCCTTACACCGTCTCACTGTGCTATGTTCATAATAAAGTAATGTCGAGTCTTAACAATTGTCGAATAAATACATATGCATATGACTGTAAACCACTACTGACCGTGAGTGAAAAGCGCTTAGTGGTCAGCGAAGCAGTCTCTGCACGCACGTAAGTATTTCACTTCATCGACTGTGCGAATAAATTTTTTTCGTTACTGTTATTCTTGCAAGCATGATGATATTGTCCGCGTACCCATGCGAATACCGTTTTTTTTTTTTACGTTCTTACGTGCGCGGGTTCATTTAGCGCGTTTCTACGCCACGCACAGTTAGCGCATTACGGTCATCCCGAACTCTAACACTGGCGCTAGGCCACACTGATGAGGTTGACACGTTCGTTTTTGCATTCTCTTGCTGCCCAAGCACATAGACAACGCTCAAAGATGGGTGAGCTCGATGCAGCACCACACTGTTGAAGTTAATTACCTTTATGGGCAGGGCTGCGTAGGGTGCGTGTGAACGCAGAGGCAATGTTTTGGTGGACACAGGGTCTGCATACATCTTCCACAGGACACGATTTTTCCAGATCGTTGCGAAGTGTATTTACCGACTAGTTCTCTCGCAGAGTGCTCCAGTTTGTCTTATACCGGTGTCACACGGCCACTTTTGATAGCGATCGAGACCGATCTGGATCGGAATGTTCGACCGCGATTGGCTCCCTTCCGCAGATTGAGCAAAGAAGCCAATCGCGACCAAGAAATTCGACCCATATCGGGCTCGATCACGATCAAAAGTGCGCCGTGTGACCCCCGTATTAGGCACTGGAATGAAGTCGTGTTTGAAAGAATAACAAATGTAGCCTCTGCCACTACATACGAGAAGATATTGCATCGAAGAGCTTACAATTCTCGCAACCTGTTGGGAAATGTGCCGAAACGAGTTTACCAAAATGCGTTATTTTACTGACGTGTGCACTGGTTCACATTAGACTGAAATGCCAAGTCCTCAGGTGACGCAGGAAACCGGCGAAGCGTGAACATACCACATCGCGGCAGTGGTCTCGCGGAGTGCTGTGTTGTGGACACACTTAGTTCCCCAAATCGTTATTTTCCGCTGGTTGTTTGTGCACCCATAAACTGCACAGTGCTGGCCTGTAGCCTTTTGATGAGTATATATGCCATTATTTACGAGCGTAAGTCATTCGGGACAAAAATAAACGGAAACATCGAAGGAAAGCTACCACTCCGCAATGCAAGCGCAAGGCTAGGGGCGCGATCTTGTACGTGTTCCAAAATGGAACGGAGGCGTTCCGTTCCATCGAGCCGCACACGATTGGTCAATTTCAACCGCGACGTTCAAATTGACCAATCGTGTGCGGCTCGATGGAACGGAACGCCTCCGTTCCATTTTGGAACGCGTACAAGATCGCGCCCTAGCTCACAGTCCAGACCGAACAGGCAACACTGACACATACTCTCCACGCCAGACCGTCGGGAGCGCCCTCGTGAAAACGTCTATATAAGACCACTTATACTGCCCCTGGAAAAACGTCTTTCCAGCAATGCATTTCAGTTTAAAGGTGGAGCCGACTTTAGGGGATCGGTGTAAGCTTGGTCTTTGTAAGCTGGCTTTCCCACGTTCATGTGTTGCAGTGAATGAAGCCTACTTGCCGTATGCGAACGATGCGATGCGAACGGGTCCCGATAACGCTATCGCGTTCTACTCTTAAAGGCGAAGCTTAAGCGTCCTCCAAGTGTTTGTTTTGCTGCTAAGAAATACGTTAGCAAACGACCCTGACTTTCGTCGACGGCGTAGCTACCACAACATCTGCTCATGCAGCAAGCGCAAGCCTGGCGCTCAGCGAAGTACTGTTTGGACGGTCACAGGGAGCATATATACACAATTCCAGAAAATATATCTTTTCGGGACAGTGCCTTCGACAAGCTCAGATAAGAACGGAACTTAAAAATGCGGCAATTCAGCATTCGCAATGCCCCACATTAAATTACCGATTCATTAATGCGGTATCGCTGTCGCTACGTTCCACACTGGTGCTCCTTCACCCCGAATTGTAGTTTACGTGATTTGGGGGTTATACGCAGGGACATCAGATAAATGACATGCAATGTGAGTGAAGTTGGAAAGTAATCATGTGGCTCTGCTTACCTTTTCGGATAGGAGGCCTTGTTGTCTTTGAAGATGATGCTGGCAGTCATTTTTTCTCGCATGCGGTTTCGAGCAGTTTGGTCGAGTTTCTGCTTGTACCGTGTACACTGCAACAAAGCCGTGGCAACATCCGTGCTTCTATTACTTGTTCACATTGGCGAATGTCATTTGCATATGAATGAACGGGTTGTGAAGCTACAAGTGTTCAAAAGACAAACGGATAATTGATCTGAATTAAGATGGGGAAGACAAAGGAAACATGAAAACATAACCTAATAATTTGACAAACGGCATGTTTATTTGTTTTGAGAACATAAATTCGTAATGTATTACGTAAAAGCGCCTTTGATTTTGTACCATGTAGTAATGTTGCCGTCTATTTCAATCACTGTTTTCCTGCTCCCTTTTTGTGTTGCATTGTGTTCTATGTTCTGTGTGCTTTTGCGCCAAGATCCACAAGACTATTCGTGCTTACGTGTTGCTTAATGTGAATAATTGCGATGCTGTAAGCCTACGCTAAAAATCGAAACAAATGGCTATATCATTTTACGCTCAGTTCCTGATTACCTGTTGCCTCGAAAGTAACAAGTAATCAGGAAGAACTTCCTGATAGGATACATATGTAGCTTTCGATTCTGCATATGTATGGCCATATGTCAGTTGGGCAAATATCTCAGAGCTTCTACTAGAGAAAGTTGTTAAATATGTCACTGATAAATCCACTTAACGTGCTTGGTATGTTTATTTATCTATATAGGGCACTTCCGACGTCGTAGAATTATGTCACTAGAACTCCGCTGTATTATTTCCTGGTTAGCAATAATCCACACAGGAAAAAACACTTGTTATTTGTGAACTCCCTATAGAAGCATCCACTTTGTTCATGAACTTTGTAACTGATTTCGCTGTTTACTTGTATCATTCGGATCCCTTTGTGGGCAGTTATGTCTGAGAAGGGAAAAAGAAATCCGGCGCTGTCTACAGGTACCAATAACCCCTTAAGAACAGCCAATAAAAAGAAAGTGCGTCGCGCACCCTCCATTTGTGGTGCAACTTCCTTAGCAGGTGGCTGGTCTGCTGCAGGAACCGTGGCGCCGGAGGCCATGAGCGGTCCGCCGGCGAGTCTGATGGCAAGTTGCGCGCCAGCCACAGCAGGTATCGCCGGCGCTGCGAACGATAAGGGGAGGAAGGGTATCGCCGGGGCAGAGTCGCCATTGAGCCTTTAGCCGGTAAGCCTGAAATGCGCAACGCGCACATGCACTGTCAACGCGCTCTTGCCGACGTCGCTCAGATCAACGTCATCGTTCAAAACTCGTTCAAGTGCATTCAGATGTAGCAGGAAGCGGTCAAGCGCGCCTGAGCGCGACACGTCCAGGTGTTCCCGAGGCACCTGAATGCGTGCACCTCTCACGGCGGCCGCGAAGCTCCGTCTTCCGGTCCCGACGTGGGATTAGCCCTTCTACGGGTCACCCCATAGCTTTGCAGGACCAAATAAAGTTTTCCCATCCACACATCACCGTATGAATGGAATCACTTTACCTGTGTTGTAAAGGAGATTCCTGCAAACGTGTAAAGTCAGGGTCCTATTACCTCCTATTGGCTACATAGTTCTCGTATTTAAGAAGAATCGACCAACTTTTTTTGCTGCAGTGCAGAAACAAGGAAACTTAATAGCTCTAAATTGAAATGTGCGGTTCCCCTTTAAATTAACGTCTTGTGAACAGCCACATTCTGCACGTAGACGCATCTGAGTGCATTCCGCTTTGTAATGTTGATTTTTAAAGAATCGCAGATAAATTGCTACTGATTATACGGTCCGCCGCCAGCGAGTCTGCGCTGCGCAAGAACTGCGCGACCACTGATTGGTGTCCGGGTTATCTATGTGTGCGACGTTCTCCGAGAATTCGTGACGCAGCAAGGGCACTAAACACGTGGGCACTGATTGCCTTCTCTAACTCTGGTCTTTTTCGATAGCCTGCAGTCCAGTACAGGGAGTATACACGTGACGTCACATACGTCATATTGTTGTCCTATTCACAGCTTCTACTGTGCTGCTGAAGATAGGTGAATCAAGAAAACGCGTAGCTTTTCGCCTCGTTGACTGTAAAACAATATGAAGGTCTCGATGACGTCAGTGTGAGAGCACTGAGGTCTTCTGCTGACGTCACTGATACCCTCTGCATCAACGTGGGAGTAGCGACAGATCTCTTCTGAAGCCGACAACGAGAAGCCTCGACGATAGCTAGGCCTCCAATCAGCGTTTTGCGATGTCGTAGGGATCATGGAGGAAGGAAAATATAGGAGGGAGCATACCGCAACGCGATTGTCGCTGACTGTGGTGGCCCAACACGTGATAAAAACGTCACAGCACGGAGGATACGTCAGAGTGCGCGGTAGGTTTTAGTACTCCAGGTTGATTTTTTTTCAATGCCCATTCGATGATGATATGTGGTGTTTTATGGCGCAAGGGCCATTAATGGCTCAATGCCCATTCGAAACTCTTGAAATAAACAAAAAAAAAACAAGGAAAAACAAAACAAAACAAGGAACAATCTTTTTCCTTCCTGCATGTGAGCTGCTGCCGGCCGAGCGCCGTCCGAATAAAAACTACCGGTAACCAAACGTCTCGGCAAATCTCGATTCTCCGTGATCTTGACGCAAGAGGTCACGTGTTGGGCCACCACTGCTGGCTACACGAAGCGCTCGCTTGCCAAGGCTGGCTGCGTGACGTAATGCTCCCTCCTATATTTTTCTTCCTCCATGGTAGGGATAAATAACAGGCAAAGTAAAATTTCTCGTCGGCTGCGTTAAAGCTTTGATTATGGGCTTTATTCTTATGCAGTTTGTTTACTACAAAATGGCTGGAATTACACGAATAAATATCTTAATGCCGTGAGAGCATGAGGAAAATCGTCAGACAACGCGCCATAGACGGGCTGTGGAATAATTTCCTGGAAAAAAGAAACATAATACTTATGCGTCCCGCACCCCCCAAAACGTACCCTCACTTTCACAGTCAATGACATTGATTGATATCTTCGAAAAGCCATTATGTCAAAAGGCGTGATCGGGAGATGTTTCACCTTACAAGAAACGAAACAATTAAAATTCATTTCATTTTCAACTCATGAATATTCCTTTTTCATGGTGGAATATATGAAATATTCCTGGACTACTTTACGCTTTAAAAGTGGCGTTAAGTAAATGGCGATGTTCATAAACTATCAGGCTGACTACAAAAAAGAAAAAAAAAGCAAGAAAAAAGAAGAAAGAAAACGGCGTACAACGGGGTAAAAAACTTACAGATATCATGCACGACATGCGAAAAGCCGTGCATACACCAGAAAATACATTTAATAATTACCAGACGGGCATCTTTAGTTCAGCTAGCGGCTGCTGATAGGAAACAAGCGAAGGTGGTTATTCACAACAGAAACTGCACGAAACTCGAGTGCGTTGTTTAATATATTTGCCAAGGCTCCTGCTCGTACTTGAGCACTCTTATTGTGCACATCGATCATTGTGTATGAAGTGTTTCGAAATACCAAGCTTGAGATACTGAAAATCATTGCTGCTGTAACCCCCGATAAATCAAATTTAGGCTGTAGAAGCCACCGGGGTGCAGCTTTCGACGCGCGCGCCACTGTCGTAAGCAAATGTCAAATCTCGCATAACTGCCGCTTTCGGTAGAAAATAAATTCGATTTCTACTTTTTGCTCGAAAACAGTGACACTTATACTATACGCGCTTTAACGTTGTTGTGTGGGACGCGAGCGTGGCTGGAAATCAGCAGACAGAAGCGAGTAGTGCGTCCCTGAAGAACAAGCAACAACTAACTTTTATTTTCTAATCGTACAGCCTCTACGGCTCGGTTGCGCACCCTCGCACCACTTCCCTTTCCCGCACACAACGCGATAACGATTTCACCGAGTCAAAGATGGGAGAGGGTGTCTGGCTGCTGCTGTGCGACCGTGAGGCCGTCACAACGTAAATAACCGTATACGCAGGAACATTAAAAGCAACATAACCACCTCTCCATTCGAAATTTGATTTTGACCTAAAAGCGAAAGTTTTTTTTGCACGTTATTGCTTAGGGCTCTGCTTAGGAAGAGCTTTGCGACGGACGCAACGATGAACAACAATTGCACCGTCAGGTAGCGTAGAAACATAACATGAGAAGGACAGTCTCCCTAGCATGTTGACAAAAACATGTGTAGACGGTTATGTAGGTTCACTCTTTAAGCAGAGATTATGCTTATATATCTATAAAGAAAAAAGATATAAACCAAGCGCGGGCTGTTAATACACCTAATTAAGGGTTAATAATGTATCCTTTTGTGTTAGAGGTCCGCTAGCAAATCAGACTGGCGTTCTTGTACAGGGTGCATGCACTCACCACAATTTTGTGGTTATTTGCCACTCTGCACAAAGGATTACTAGCCAGAGCGAGCCAAAATGTAATGCGCGCTGGAAACAAGCGAGGCGTATCAAACACACTGTTATGGATTGTAAGCCATGGTAGCTCATTGGTATCGTTGTATAAATTGATGTTTAATTGAGGATGTGTCGCAGGGAGGCATGGTTACAAGAAAGTCACGGCAATGATTGCCGCTATAGCAGCCAACCCTCTCACCTCCCCCTCAGTATTAACTATTTTACTGCGCAGAAGAATATGTCAAAGTTTTTTATGTAAATGCCAGAAAATAATTTTGGAGCTTGCAAGAGTCTACAGCAGTTGACTGGACACGAGTTGCAGTCGCTGAGGACTACAAAGCATATCAGATTCGTACTGACTATGGTTTACATGTACCTGGATGGTTTTGGTGACATATAGCCAGCAAAGGCTAGCTAGCAAAGCGAACCAGAACGCAGTACTTAAAAAAAAAAAAAAAAAAACTCAACCAAATGCTCTGAACAGCCTTACCTGGGAACCGATAAAAGAAGACGTCCACACTAAGGTTAAGCTAAACTATGGACATTTCCTTGACGTCTTTTGCTTCGGATGAGCTGGCCGACGCACTAAGCCTAGAACAGTACACATTTCCAACTCCTGCAAGGTACCGTTCGCAACATTCATGTTCACCTCCGCAGCGAAGACTAATCTTCCTGGCTGCACGCGTGGGGGCTGTTACTGGACTGCATCAAATGCAGGCAGCCAAGCCACGATCAACTCGATGTAGTCGGACAGTAGCGAGTAGCCATGCAAGGCGACATGCCGGGCCCAGCCTCGTGACCGTTGGACAAGGACACACGCATGGAGAAACGGACTCCAGGGGTTTCACATCGCGCTGGTGGCGGTTTTGGCTCGCGCGGGGCCGCTCACCTTATAGAGACGGTAGGATCTGCCCAGGACGCGCGCAGCACACTCCCTCTTCCTCGCCTGCCTGACGCCGTGGAACTCCTCCCTCGTCTTCAAACGTCCATCATGCACACACATACACACAGAACATAACCCCAATCGCTGCGGACTCACGACGACACTGAGAGGATAACCAAGCCATAACGAAAGCATGCACCCGCTAAGCCTCTTTCTCCGCCCTCTTCACTTCTCGCGTGATCCCCTCGTCGCTTGCGCGACCCGTGCAAAACTGCTGCGCACAGGCGCGTGCTGCAATAGCTACTGTGCTCCAAAAGATATGTATGTATATACACTTGGTGCGCCGTCAAGAGTGCAGTGTGCTTTGAAGCGGGGCAAGTGCGTCATAAACAAACAAAAGCACGGGCAGCAAGGCATAGCAGAAAACAAGACCGTGTGACAAGCGCGAGGTCGGCAGTGTTGCACGATGCACCTTGAACGTGTGCGTTACGTAGCCGTCGATTACGCAGTAAACAGTAAAAAAAAAAAAGTTATGTGTAAGGATAGTGCGTGAAATGTCGCGCTTCCTGTGCGTTGCCGTTTAGTCGCCGCAATCTGCTGCTGTCGCACGAAACACACGGTGTCGAAGAGCAATTGCAACACTCTTGTAACACATATGTGCGTTGCGGTCGTCACCATTAAAATTGTCGTCATCATAGGCACACTGCAGGATGAAGCCGTCTCCCAGCTATACGCACTGGTCAGGTTATGCCATATTCTGGCTCGTCTAAACGAATTGTGTTCTCGAGAGGTTCGTCGTGCAGTGTTATCACAACGAGGACAAATGCTTACACAACCACAAACAGTTCATTCTACATGAAATGGTTCAGAATCAAGTTTATACTGCTTAAGCGAAGGGCGTTACGCAGTGCTGAAAAAAAAAAAACAGCCTGTGCGCCTTACAATAATAGAGTAGGTGTGGCCAACACGATCAAAGCACACCGCCTAGAGCCAGTCAGCACTTTTAAGATGCGTTTAGTGAGGTAAAACAGTAAAAGCTTATATTGGCTATTGTTTACTAGCATTAGGATGAGGATGAAGCTTTGAGGAAGTCTGTTACTGTCGATAAAAGGCAATAGCGTTGTAATTTACATCGAATATTGTTTACTAGAATCAAGATAAGGATGACAAAGCTTTGAGCAATCGTCTATTACTGACAACGAATATGTTGCAACTCTGGTGATAAGCAAGGCTCATCTCGAAATCTCACATAAATTGGAACGATACTCTTCAGTTCACTAACTCAAATGCACAGTTTGCAGAACAAGACATTCTCTGTTACTAATCACTTGCTCATGCAACATAAAAAATGCAGTTCTTTATGCATCCGAAGTCATTACACGTCTTAGTTTTTAAATGACGAGAACAGCTGAATACAACTACACTAAACAGTAATACAATATCTTCCAATGAGAAACTTCTACTGCAATACTTTCGCATCTTCAACAAAAGTGACTGCGTGTATTTTCTCAGTCAAGACACACACATACTTTTGAATAGTCACCAAGACAGTTTGAGAAGAAGTGCTGGTTTAATATCAAATAAAATGATCGGACAAACTATAGGCTGCATATATGAGCCTGTTTTCTTTCATGACAGTTTGTATTCTGCATAATGCTATGTTGCACCTAACTAATAAGTGGAACGATGTGCAACTTGTTTTGCTGCGGTGTGTTTAAAAGTGCCAAATATCACTTTTGCAAATGTTTTCATTCCACATGACGTACTGGAACTGAATCATACAGCAGATTCAGCTTTATTTTGTTATGAATTTTTAACTAACATTTTTGATAAGATGGAACTGCAACGAAGTAATCAATCCGAGCGGCTTGGGCATCACTAGATTACGGGCTGAAGCCTAAACACAACTGCCATGAATCATAAATACGCAGCAATGTTTCAGCACAAACTGGCTCAGAATAAAACAAAAAGATTCGGTGATGTATCGCTTTGAATTTTTTACTGTCTTTTCTTGTTTCTTAATGTTTTACTTTTGCAAACATTCTGTCCCATTTTTTCTTATTGCGTGCTGCGAACGTAACCTGACAGCTGTGGAAGTAACGGGACTCTTTTTATTTCGGAGATGTGAACGTTGCCTTGCGCAATTTTGTCGCTAAAGTGTTTACGCGCCGCGCCAAGCAGCATGCCCAAACTCGTAATAATAGTTTGCTCAATTTCGTTCCAGCAACTTTGCAAATTGCCCTACACAGCGTTGTTACTTCACGAATGCTTAGCAGACGCAGTTCCTTCGTTCTTTCTTTGGTTTCGTATCGCTTTTGTTTTTACCCTGGGAAACATTTTTGTGTTAGAGGAAATAGTAAAAAAAAAAAAAAATAATAAGCTAGCGCCAAGTAAGCAAAAGAGCAGTAGCAAGGATAACGTGTACATTGTGCAGTCACATGACCGTGTCTGCATGGTGAAGGTTTAACTTCTTTGTTTACCAACCCAACACGACACAGCACGTGCCACTTTATGGCATAGTTTTCAGATGCTGTAAACATCTGCCTCTCTTTTTAATAGACTTACATTACGCGCAGCCATAATGTTAGCCTATTTCAAGCACAATAACATATGTAAAAATAGACATGTCGCTATGATAAACGAAGATATTACTATCTTATAGTACAAACACAGAAAACAAAAAATAAAAACGCTAACCAATAAATAAAATCGGCAATCATAAATACAAAAAAGGAGGAACAAAAAATGAGAAATTACCAGAAGATTTTTCCGGCGCTCGAACTCCTGCCTTGCCTAGAACAAAACAGGCGATAAAACAACTGAAGAAACTAAAAAATCAACAGGCGTCGTAAAAGAGCGTGTGTGAAGACATCAACATAATGTTCATGCACTGATTTTAGCAGAAAGGTTCACAAACTCTACACCAAGCTGAATATGATTTAGACCCCAATTTATTAACAGTTCGATTAAGTTTGTTGCTTAATTTTGCTCAAAAAACATCGCTTAGGACCTTGCTACAAAGCGTGTGCACATCGCAGCTGATGGCGCGTGTTATACGAAAACGAAAATAAAAACGAAACTTGAAGTGAAAGTAATCAAACCACAAAATTTAAGCGTTTCCAGCATTTCAGCAGCAGCTAAGACTCTGCGGTACCGGATAAATTAACGCAGACAAACAATTTGTCTTACGTTGCGCACTTAAAAAAAAACTTAAAAAGACGCTGAATTACAGAACAACTAAGTGGTAAATCATATGGTTTAGAAGACAACACATTGAATATATTCGATAGTAAGGACAAATTTAACACACAGATTGCAGCGCCAGTTCTCGCGCACGTTTTGTCTATTATTTACAGGTGTCAAAATTATTGTGCTAGAACACAGCAAGTGACACAACAACAAAGGTGGGACGACATAAAGTGAACAAGATGAAACTGAAATTCAGCATACAACCTTCCATCCTCTATAATAGGCAGCAATGGTGGTCGCCGCTTGCCGTTTACGCAAGAATTCACGACGAGCCTAGCGACAGAGAAAGAAGAGAAAGAAAGAAAACAAAACAAAACAAGGAAAATCAGAGAGAACATAAAACGTAAGAACACAAGAACAAAACATAAAACTTCGTGCCTCTGCGTCTCTGCCTTTGCTTTGAGGCAGAGTTCTGTGACGTCCCTCGTGCCCCAGACACAGCGTGCGACGCAGCTCCCGGAGATGTACTAAGACTCAAAACTCACCTTCCAGCACTTGTAGTTGCTAGACAGGACGACTTGACTTTCGCGCATGCGCAGAAACCTCTCCCTCATGACATATCCCCTCCAGGTCTTCTGGATCAGGATGGCCAGTTCGTTCAACCGTTCGCGCCGGAACTCCTCCAGTTCGCAAACCTGAAAGCACGAACAGCGGTTCTCGAAAACATACCAAGCGGTGCAAACGGGCGCGATGAACGAGTGCCGCAACACTTTGCTTCTATGGTGAAGTGAAGTCAAACGTTTTGTGCATAAGTTGACTAGAAGAGCGCAGAAAGCAGAACTTCATTTAGACGCAGGAACTGCGGCTGGATGTTTTTTTCACATCGGCTCTGAGACTTCTACCAGTTTTTCTTCATAATTTACACTCACGCACTAGCTGTGAAAAATTGTTACTTCGTTATCAGTAATTATTACTATAAAGTACAAAGATATTGTTGAGGACTTGCATGAAAGGATGCGCCACCTTCCAAGAAAGCGCCACCATCCTGTGCATCTAGCTTCTCCTTGCACTGAGTGATAGAGCGGCGAAGCACGCTTTAAAGGCGCCGCCGTAGTTCTGAGCGCAACGGTGAGGCACAGATTGCGTAGTATTTTGACTCTACAGTAACGTTGAGATTTTAATAATAACACGGTAATAAAGATCTAATCCTTTAAACTGAGTGCTTTCGATGCCGAGGGGCCCATAGCAACAGCAAGAAGGAGGGAAGTAAACAACACTACTGTCTCAATAAGTCCTCTCCAAGTTTGACGAAAAAAAGCTGGGTTCACAGCGCAGTCGCAAATGCCGCGACTTCACTTCCAAATCACGTCCGCATGGATGATGCTGAGCAGCAGCTTTCATGCCGAATGTTCGCTGCGACGCGGTCGTAGAATGCGTACAGTGCGACTCCACTTTGATTATCATCTACGTTGCTAGCAACATATCACCTAGGGCACAGGAAGTTCAGCAGCATACTCCGTTTCCGCTGCACCCCCTAATTTAAGCATAACAATAAAATATCTTAGCATCATATGGGCACATATTGAGCTTAGTAAGGACGAGCAGAAATTGGTAGGAAGACAAGGTTGAAGCTCCACAGGAATATCTCGGCTTTGCCGTCTTATTCACAATTTGCGCTTGATCTTACTTAGCTCGTAACATGTATGGCCATGACAGCCACAGTGGTAAAAAAAAAAAAGAAAGGAACTGGCTTTCCCTCGCACAGGACATGGCCGCGCAGATTCAGATGGTTCGCAAAAAACAAAAAGCGCAGTCTGCAAACGCTCACCAGGGCGCAGTCGGACGAGGCAACCCGCGGTGGCGAGTAAACCATCACGACCGAGAGTTTCGTTTCGCAATAACGCGACGAGCTACACTTTATCACAAGCAGCCTTGAGCCTTGCGTTCTGTGCAGCTACTGCGGAGACCCCCGTTCGCGTCAGCCACCCTTCCCGTTTCGGCCTACGCTCGCGCCACCTGTCATTGAGCGAAAGAAGAGCTTCTAGCTCGGCCTCCGCTCGCGAGGTGGAGCCATGGGCTCTTCTAAGCTTGCCATTCACCGATCGTGGGTCTCCGGTGTGTGCGAGTTACACCCAGTGTTGCCAACCCTAGGGAAATTTCCCTATATCTAGAGAATTTGCGTCATATTTGCGGGAAAAGAAAAAAATTTGTCAGAATCTGGGGAAATTTTCCGCGTACTCATGGACGACAGAAACCACTGTTGCGATGGAACTACAGAGGTGACGGCATGTATTGATTTAAGTCTCCGCAAATTACCTCCGCATGGACATGCTAAGCATAACCTAATTATAATCGTGCAGCAGCTCAGTGAACGCATATTGTCAAGTAAACGACAAGGCATGGATGCCCTGTGGCAGTTACCAGATCACTCTTAATGAACTGTTGCCGTTAATACCTAGCTGTGCTGTCAATTTCTGCATACCTTTAATGCAATATCTATCTAAAGCTGACTAAAGGGACTGTCGGTATGATGAGCGCAGAACCGAAGTCATCGTTTAAGAACTGTATTACAAAGTACAAGTTAGCCGATTCGGATGAGCCGCGATGTTGAGGCCAATAAATGACATCAACTTATATCTGCTTCTTTGTACAGGACACGCGTGCTCCTTGTGTTTTTTTTTGTTTTTGTCCGCAGCAGAGGAGCTCCACGGTCACGTCGTCGCGCACGTGCATCTTCTCTACTTCTGGATAATGTGCGTTCTCTTACTCCTGCATAGCAGTAGAACGTGGCACGTTTTCTGCTTTCCTTAGTTTCTGCAAGCATGCTCGAAAAAAAGAATACTCGATTATTATTATTATTATTATTATTATTATTATTATTATTATTATTATTATTATTATTATTATATTATTATTATTATTATTATTATTATTATTATTATTATTATTATTATTACCGCGTGTCTCATGGTAACCAAAACGCCTCTATAGAAACAATTCTGCTCCTACGTTTGACATTGTTGAGGTTGCGCGCGAATAATTGCTGTTCCAAGCATTGCAACTTGCAATGTCACATTTCAGCTTAAGCACAGTGACTTCAATAAATCCTTTGAAACGAATGCATAAATAAGTCCTTAAACTAAAATATGCACTGTATTTGCATAGCACATACGCAGTTTATCTTACACAGAACATATTATTAAGCGCATTTTGCCTAAATCTAGGGAATATAGGAAATTTTTCTATCCAAATTAGGGGAATTATTTGCTTAGGAGGTCGGCAACTCTGGTCACGGCGCCGTTACGAGTTCGAGCGGCGTGAGCCGATTGCACTGCTGCGTTGTTGAGCGTTACTCCTAAAAAATTTCTATTCGTTGGTCGAAATAATTAACGATAACTAGCAGTAGGGCTGTGCGATCGAATGTTCAAAACTTTTGAATGCGGGTCGGATATTGGTTCCGCTCGAATACTATAAGGGACAACAACGGTTGCTGCAATCCGCAGGGAGAAATAGTGATGCAAGTATTGCACATTTTTTCTAACGACCCTGCTGCAGGGGAACCGCAATTGTTCTGCTGACGAACGAGTTTCTAAGAGAACGCATGAGGAATGTGACCTTTGCACAATAGTTTGGAGTCGTTAAATTAACACGTCTCGCGATAGGCAGCCGGCAAATTTGCCTAATAAAACACGTCGCTGGGCTAGTTGGCGCATGTTTATGACCAAAATTGAGGATCAGCGATAAGAACGCGGGTGATAGAAACGACACGAACAGGCGAACTCAGTTATGGTCTGGGCTGCTTTAGAGAGACGAGTTCGGCTGATTAGTGTTGACCGTTTGAGCACGGCCGCAATTCAGTTACCCGGGACACAGCTGTGCCTCTATCCCCGACGCGGACATTATGCATGCTATTAGCTCGTCTCTTTCAGACAATATTTTGCTGCACGCTGCTTACTGTCCGTGGTGCACCGAGGCCATTTCTGCCAAAGCTATACAACGATATTCGCAGAAGACATGAGACAAAAAGGGCGCCATTTCATTTAGCAACGTAAACGAAAGACCAGCGAAGCCGCAGAAAGACCGGGATATAATGTCCGGTGCCTCTAATTCTCCCGAGGATTATCTGCGCGGCGAACCAGCTTCCCATCGCTGTCTACTGCGCCGTTGCTAATCGCCGATTTCTTGGACGGCCCAGCGGCGCGCGTCTTATACATCCCGAAAAATCCGCGTCGGCTCGCATTTCCAGCTGCGCTGGTCTCTTCTCTCTTTAGCTCTTCACCAAGGCCTCCTCAACAACCATGCCAACGAAAGCGCTCACGTTGTGTACTTAGAAATAATAAGTACAAACAATTAAGGAGTGAGAGCCAGGGTTACCAGATTGGACTATTAATCGCCAAATTGGGCTACATCCCGTCTCAAGCTGGACTCAAAAGTTTTCTTCTATGTGGCTATTTTTGGGCAGCATTTTTTTTTAAATGAAAGCTACTCCCCACACCCTTTACAACTCGTCTCCCCTAGAGCCACTAACTGAGCTACGCCGAGAAAGGGGTGTACGCCAGATCATCATTCTAGCGGATAATCATTTGAAGTTGCCCCTCGAGTACCAAACTCGGCAGCGGCAAAAACGTAGCAAATCATCAGTTGGGCTGCCGATCACTAAGTTTAGGAGGTACAGTCACCATCCATTGTAGTGCATGTTGTCTTGTTGTCTACTCTATTGTTTCGTAAATGGAGTTTTGTAAAATTGTCATTAGCTATAACAATGCTCAATTCAATGCATACCATTGCTCAGTGCGTTAATTGAGTGACGCTACTTGTGCGTCCCTCAGCGTTTCGTGCACCAAGCATCGTTTCGGTGGCTTATTCAGTGGCTCGCAAGCCTCTGGTGAAATATCGGCCTTCTATTTTCTGTGAAGGAAACTAATATGTAGATTTGATTGCGGAAAATTTATTTATTATGCCTAAAATTACGTCACCAAAAAAAACGATATTTCTGACTACTTTTGTGCCACTTAAAATTTTCACTTTTGGCTATTGTTGGGCTACTACGGAGGCCAATTTGGCCGCGATCTGTGGTTGGAGTGAGCTGGTAACCATAGTAAACGCACGAGTCAAATTCCCGTTTTCCTCGTCATAAAAGCACTCTTCTGTTTTGTTTTTATGTACTTATTGTCCAGATACTTAAGATAGTTTTTCTGCAGTCTGTGAAAATTCATCTCTTATTCAGCTTTTTCATATGTGCGGCAGGTTTATAATCAATAAATGTTTTAGCTCGTGCGTACAAAATTTTAGATACAGAGTGCAAGCAAGCACCTTTGGTCCCCGGTAGCTTAGCTTTTCTTTTGGAAACAATCCTCCGGATGTCTTACTGACTCGTCTGCAACTCCAATCGTTTATATGTTCGTGCGGCATTCAGACGGGCGAAAATTTACATCAGCACCGTGTAGTGCATCTTTATTTTTTACTTCAGTATACTATCTTTCGGCACATTACAAATATGTGCGTACAAGTACACAGATCGATTTGTTTGGGTGGCCTCGTGTGCCACCCACTGGCGCTACGCCACTGCTTGTGAGCCATTCCGAGCGAGATGCTGGGCCGGCTTGCCCACTCCACGGCACAACGAATCGAAATGAGTCTGCTAAACGTTACCAATCACAATCTAAATCCACATCACCTAAGAACTTCACGAAGAGCCGAAACACCTCCGGCCTCAATGTCCAGTATCTGGCGCAAACAACATGTCATCTACATTATAATGTAAGGTGCCTCAACGCTGAAGCGCTTTCAAATAAAAATTCGCCAGCCCTTCCCCTGTCGAGAAAATGGGGGTAAGCGAAGCTTGTAATGTGTGTACCTGACCTACTAATTTTTCTCCCCTTTCCTACTACTTTTCCTCCCCTTTCGTACTACTTTTTCTTCCCGTTCGTGCAACTTTTCCTTCCGTTGCGTTGTAAGATTCTCTGCTCGTCACTGTTGTCGCTTGCGTTCGATGTCTCGAGTTTTCTCGGCGGCGTGGTTAGCAGCATTTGCCCGCCATCATTGCTTGCAATTCTTCGAAATTATATTGTTTCAAAATTAAATTTTTCCATCATGTAAGACAATGAATGGCTCATTCCCCCTTAAGCAATGGCTCATACCTCCGTAAGCATGGCCTCCCCATTACGACAGAAGAGAAGTGAAATTCTACGCTGAAATGATGAGCGGCGACGGAGCCAGCTGTGGAAAAAGACGACGACGACGACGAACGCGGGAGCAGTGGCACGAGGGGCGCCAACGTGCCAGCTGGGGTAGAAGACGACGACGCCCGAGCCATTGCTGATGATAATAGTTTTTAACACGAAAGTGTTTTATGCCGGGGTCCACCAAGACTTCACTGACGTATTTCCGTCACGGAAATACGTCATAGAACATAATACAAAGAAAGAAACCAGAAGAAAAAGTTCCACAAACATGCAAAATTTGGAAATCGAACCCACGCCCTCTCGGTCCGCGACGATAGATCGCCGAGCGTTTAACCCATTGCGCCACAAACGCATTTGCAGAGAGCTACACAGACGCGCCTTATATATCTAACACTCCTCCATGTACCCGCGCTCTTGCTCGGGGCGGTGCCGCCGCCTACGAGCAGAAAAGAGAAGTACTGCATTATGACACTAACGCGCACCGACAGTGAACGCTTCGGTGGTCTCAGCACTACGACGCCTCGATGCCAGCATTCGAAGGGACGCTGGCATCAAGAAGCACTACCAACGCCACCTAGGTGGCGTTCACCGTACTCAGCACAGCGGAGCGTGGCCTCCGCAATTAGCTCTGAAAATGTTTCTGAAGTTGATCGCGGAGGCTGCAATTACGACGCGCTGTACGCGCTGATTTGACTCGGTGACGATTCAGTTACGTGCTTTGTCTTGCGCGTTGTATTAGTCTGTCAGTTACGTGCTTCGTCTTTCGCGTTGTGCTAGCGTGTGCAGCGTAGTGCAGCTTCCATATGCACGACGGTTGCTCGTGGTCATCGACGTTGGTAGTCGTGATGGAGGAGACGTGCCACCAGGCGTCAGCGTGGGTGCATCAACGCCTAAGGGCGCTTTAGCCACAAAACACCAATAGACATTATATATCAATGTGCAATAAACATTACACTACTTCTGTGAAGACACGTTTCACTTTCGTGTTCTATACCGATTCCTATATAAGAGGGATCAGCCACATTTTTTGCGTACATTGACGCCACCGAAATCTGCGTACAGATTTCGGTGGCGTGAAGATGGATGACACTTCCACTCCGTGAAGATGAATGACAAGTTTCGCTTACCATCTATCTTCACGGAGTGGAAGGGCCGACGAATGTTTTTGAGAAGCCGTAACAAATCTTGTGTGGACTTCTTTGGATGCAACCTTCGCTGTAACAACTGCAGAGCAGGCTTGCTGTCTGACAGAATTACAACGCGCTGTGCCCTGTAGGGCCTCAGTTTTCTTAAGATCGCATCAATGTCCATGCTCTCACATACTTTCGACGAGACGGCGCAATCCAGTCCGACCGCGCAGGACACCTTGAGGGTCGGAATCACAGATGCGCTGCGCTGACTTCGCGCTCTATATCCACTGAATCTTAGGTAGATACTTTAAGACGTTGGTCATGCGCTGTCTCCACTTGTTCAACCACCAACGAATGTGCTTCCGCTACAGGTGTAGATCGCTTGTTGTGTATCGACGGAATTGTGAGCTGGTAGTCAAGATTTACGTAAGGCCATAGTGGCTCAGGTCGCTGTCTTCGTTTGGGGGATTTCAGCGCCATTAAATCATGCGACTCAGTACGTCGCAAAAGACGATTTGGGAGAGCTCACCTCACGCTAGATTCGCTTCGTTTACATGACTGCGTAAAAAGTCTTCGAGAGGCGAGGACACAAGTGGTGGTAGCCGAACCTTGTGAAGCACTTTGACGCTCGCCACTGCTTGTGGCATTTGAATTGTATTCTGGGGTATTGCGTGCCAAAACCGCGATTTGATTATAACGCACGCCGTACTGGTGGACTCCTTATTAATTTTGACCACCAGGGGATTTTGACCACCAGGGAATGCACGGAACACGAGCGTTTTCGCGTTTCGCCCCTATCAAATTGCAGCCGCCGCGGCCGAGATTTGATCCCGCGACCTCGTACTTAGCAGCGCAACACAACAGCCACTAAGTCACCGCGGCGGGTATGTTTATAGCCTGCCAAAGGTCACTTTGAGGCCTCGTCGATGAAACGTTTCCATCCTATCGTAATGACAGTCAGATGGAGAGATCAAACGTAGCTGAAAAAAAAAAATATGCGGATCACACACACTGGGAATCGACGTAAGCGAAACTTTCTGTGCTGTTTGCGTTGATTGACGATAATTGGCGGTGATGTTTACGGCGAATGTTACCTTTATTAGCGTTTAGTGCAATACTAAGAGTCGTGATTTGATGTTAAACGTTACTTGCGTGCCCCACTTGTCTTCGTCTACGAAGTATACGTAACTCACAGCGAGACGTGTTTGATTGAGGCGTTGTTGTGTGCCATAGTGTCCACGGCACGCCACTGGTTCATCCTGGAGTAATAGCATGACCCAATGAAACGGAATGTATTTAGTTGTTGAATTGGCTTGTTTCCAATAGCCAATATTTTCAATAGACATTTCCAATCCATGGTACCCGCCACCGCAAGCCGAGAAGTAGCATAAACCAATACTTTTTTGCTGATATTGATAATCCTATCGATGCGAGGTAAGTCTGCACAGAGAGGACAATCCTTGGGGCTATCGTTCCCCTCAGCAAGTTTTTTACAGGTCCGATTCTGTGATTCTCACAACTAGCATATGAAGCTTAAGAGATTGAAGTGCAGCCTCATTTTTCTGACCTAGCGCATCCTGCACAGTTGTCACAATGCGTGGAAAAGCGTTGTCATACCACATTGTCACACAAGATGACGATACTCCAGGTGACCTCCTCATTATCACTGCGATTATGATCACCCAGGATATTGAGCTGCGACTGAGATCACCGCATGTTAGAGCATTATTGTTAACGCATGCATACTGTGAATGGCTCACCATCCAATCTCTTAGTCGCCTTTCCGCTTCCCCATTAGGGGCGAGGGCGGGGGAGCCGACCAGGCTCAGGCTGGTTGATCTCCCTGCCTTTCTCTTACTGCTTCTCTCTTTCTCTTTCTCTAAAGCGTAAAGCTCCAACAATACACACCGTCCGGTGACTTTTGATGAATATCTTGGTCCTGCCGAAGAGGTACTCCGAAGGGTGGATTGGCAGGTCTCGGAGCAAGAGCGTGACTCCTTCGGCGGGCAGGCCCGTCCACTGGGGCCAGGTGCGAACGCTGAGCAGCTTGTAGCGTTCCAGAAACTCCACGTAGTCCTGCCTGAAGGCGAACCCCGCGCGACGCACCCTCAAGTTCTCCATCAGTCTGCAGGCAAAACAAAAAAAGGCAGGCGCAACGTGACGGAGCTTGCAAGAAGCTTCACCGCAAGGCTTCGCTTGCGCCAGCCAAGTTGCGCACTTTGCACGCACGATAAGGCTGTAAGAACTGAAATAATGATTATAATATTTGTCAGTGTCTTCATTCACTGGAATTAAAACATGCAGATGATGCCCCGGTCACCCTTGCCCATGGTTGCCAGGACGGGAGACTGCGGAGCGTTGTTGAATGTCATGGTGGGGATGACTTGAAACAAACCAGTCATGAATCACGTAGAAAGATCGCTACAATATATTAACCCGCCAATTTGATGCTCCCTGATGTCAAAGAAGAGCTGTACAAATGTAACTTCTCTACTTTATATCTGCCTCTATTGCACGGTGTACCGAAGCTAATTAAGTACGCCACAGGAGCATAAAGAAAACAGAACCTTACCCGAGATACCGGACTTGATGCTGAACCAGTGCCATCTCGAAGATCATCGGCTGCTTGAGTTCATTTGGCTGCAAAAAGTATTCGCGTAATAGAGCCTACTGCAACAATAAGCGTCTGATGAGAGGCTCGTAACTTCCGAAATGCTTTAAACAGATTTTTTAAAATTGCGTTATCATTGTTTGTCATGCAAGAATCCAGAGACCCAAGGAGTTACTCTACAAAGCGGGGTTGAAAAAGAAGATTGTGTGGACACGTGCCTTGATGCAGCGTACGTAGTTTGGCGTTTTCGCTTGCAAATTTTTTACAAGTGCTCCAATGGAAATCTTGAACTGTGTGGCAGTCGTTGTTGGACGCTTTAGCGTCGTGCGCTTTGGGTTCCCTGCGGGTGCAGAAATGAAAAGCAATGCACGTCAAAGAAAGTGTTGTACGAGAACAAGATATTGAAACATTAACGGCAGCGTATATTTAGGCATCAGCGTCAGGCGCCGAAAGTGTCCAAAGTTTGTGTGGTAGACATCTTTAGGATACCGCTTTGGTTCTGGACTGCTTCACAAATGATCACTATGCAACCTGCTTTTTTTTCTTAGGACGAAAATAATTGAAGCCAGCAAACTCAATAACAACTGTGATCAGGCAGAATACATCTACGGAATAAGCTTACCTTCAGGAAACAGAACCTTCATCAGGGGATGATCGCAACTGTACATGGCTTGAGACAGGTCACGGTAGAGATGATCATTGTTTTTATCAATAAAACCAACAACAGAATAGGTAACCTAAAACAGAATGGAACAATGCATGTTTCAGTCGAAAGAGCTAGAAGTTGCTAGCGCAATTCCTTCGGGAAATGTTCAAAGCAAGAGTGCACGACTCACAGCACCGGCGTAATGCCTAAGACGGAAGCACTGTGGTGGCAGCGAGACGTCGGCCCCCGTGAGGTTTTTGCATCCCTTGCTCTCGAAGTAGGGGCTGTCCTGGCACACCTTGGTCAGCTTGTACAGAAAGCTCTCGTCAGTGGCGGGCCCCGGCCGAAGGCACTCTTCATCCAGCATCGCCAGGATGCCGTGGTTATTCTGTCGCCAACGAAGCAGAGAGCACGACGCTGACGTTTCCTGCTGGCGTTGCTTACACCCGTGTTCGGGTGGGATTCTTATGACCCGGAAGTAGCTACTTCCTGTCCATTCTCGGCTGATTAAAGCAGAGGAATGAAGCACATCTACTGCCGGAACCGAAATCGGTGTCGGATTCTATCTAACACGGAAACATCAATAAGTTAGCAGGGACGCCTTTCATACGAAGAGAAAGAATGGGTCACTGACACTGCTCATAAGCGTTCGGGTGGAAAATCCTATGACCCGTAAGTAACCCCTTCCTGTCCAATCTTGTCTAATTAAAGCGGGAGACTGAAGCCCATCTGTTACCGGTACCGAAAGCACTGCCAGATTCTCATCTAGAAATGTTACTAAACGAACAGTGGCAGTTCATGCAGAGATAAAAGAAAAGGGGGTCACTGCATACTGCTTAACTGTTTGCTGTGAAACACGTTCAAGTGCAATCACCAGTACAATATTTCCGCACGTACATAAAACAGAAAATGAGAGTTGTTGCAGGTTCCTATAACCAGCAACTAGCAATAGAGACACACCGTTCATAGAGAGAATATTTGTAGAAAGTTTACGGAAAGTGGATGTGAGGCAGTACTTGCGGACGTACCTTTTCAATGAGGTCACAAATTATTGCATTGTTAAAGTAGTCTATGTGCTCCCATTGAATACCCTGCAATGAAAGACACAATTCGTTGGGAGACGTGGATGTACGAGAAGTAGTAGAGATTCGGAGCAGGCACGAGATCCTACTTACCTCACGCACGTACTCCTCCTGCTCTTGTTTGAGCGTAAGTACTATGAAGAGTTGCTCAAGCTTCTCGTTGCAATAATTTATAACAAACTGTTCAAAACAATTTTTCTGCATAAGACAGAGAGAGAGAGAGAAATACTATTTAATGAAAACGGCAGAGGTTTGCCTGGCGGCACGCCTAGCGTGCTCCTCCAGGTGGATGCTGTGATAAATGAAATAGTACCGACAGAACATACGGCAGACGCACAACGCGCATGAAACACACCATACACAACATGTGAAGTTAAAGTACAGTCGAACCTCGTCACAGCGAAGTCGATGATCACACAAAAATAACTTCATTGACCAATGTTCGTTATAAACATGTATTCGCTAGACGTCGGGGGAGGGGGGGGGGGATTGGCGAAAAAAAAAAAAAACATGTAGTGAACGCCATCTGCGCGCCGCTATAACTGGCGCGCGTTTAAACGGCTAGTTTAGAGCGCCACTCTGTGACACCATGCTATGCACCTAACAGGCAAGTCTGTTGGCGCACGCGCCCCCCTTTCGCGTGAGAGAATAATCTTTGTTTGGAACTCATCGCTTACGGTCTCATTGCTCTTCGCCCGCGATAACGACCGACAAACATTTTAGATTCACTTTATTATATTCGATAATTCTTTATATCCATGTTCGTTAATTCGAGGTTCGACTGCATTGTATTGAAGGACACGGGTGGAGAAACTGGCCCAGATGAGAACATGTAAAGCGTGCTACGTGAGTATTAATGACCGAATAAAAAAAAGAAGGGGGAAGGGGCGGGGGAAGAAAAGCAAGGCCTTGAGCCCAAATACCAAATACAAAAAAAAGAAAAAAAAGCGACGCCGTCTTACCTCTAGAACTTCAAATCCATAAATGTCCAGGATTCCGAGACATTTTCTTTTTCCGAGGCGCTTCGCCTGGGGAACAAACGTTCAGGCGGGATGTTTAGTTTGCTCCCAAAGCGATGATGCGGTATATGAAAGGCTGGCACTTACCCGTATGCTATCATTTATTCGGCTTACTAACCACGTGAATAGGCGGCTGTACAAAGCTTTGCATAAGGCATTCTTGGAATATGTGGCCTGAAAGAAGATGCAAAAAGATACGCACATAATAAATGATCCGTCTTTGCGGCAGCGCGGACGTTTATAGTGACTTTTGCAACCGGCGCTAAAGTGTGTCGCAAAGTAAATACGCGTTTTCTTTTTTTGCTAGTGTAACAATGCGTTGGTATTGCACAGTTACAGTGTATCGCTTTCATTCAACTCATTAATAACAAAGTTTAAAACTGCATGCATTAGACGCGTGCGTGCGTCGATCGTAAGTTCGCAGACTATTACCCCCTCCAGCGTCGCCACGCGTTAAGGCCGATACGGTCGGGTACTTAGGCGACAGCCTACATCTAGTTCAAGCGATATCACAGCACAGTGCATGAGTCGGCCTGAAGTCTGATTAGTCTTCATCAGCTACATCATCGTCAGCTGCCGACCTGGTAAACTACGGGGCCATAAGGACATCTGCACTAACTTGTAGTCCATTTCAACGTGCTATTATTTCTATTCTCGGGTTAGACCAGCAGTGATCTTATATATATATATATATATATATATATATATATATATATATATATATATATATATATATATATATATAGGTGGGAGGATAAGGAAAAGTCTCGGGTGGTAAACGAAAAATATGCTCACGTCTTTAACTTATTACGATGAAGTTTCGCACAATCTTCATTAAACCCGGTTCATCACAGTACAAAAACATGTCGATTAACGCTAAGCAAGACGAAAAAGCTAGATAAGAGATACGCTCACTTCATTGGCTGAGAGGTCGGTGACGGCCACGTCATGCCTCGTCTCCACCATCTTCTGGGTCAAGGCAGAATGAAGGAATGCAAAGTCCACCCGGAGCAACTCGCAAATTTCATACAACTCTGCAACAGCGAGAAAGAAGGCGAAAGGGAATTCTACTTGACATCACCTATTCGTTTCAAAATGCGCAACAGCATATGTTTGGCTTGTCCACGCTCAAAACTAAATACACAGCGATGCTTCGAGGGAAAATTCATCGTTGGCCAAATTATGACACCTGCTAGTGTAACCCGCAGCCATGGCTTGCTAAGTTACTCTACTGTGTTACTCTCTTAGTGCGGATTAGGCATAGGTGATGCCGTGAATCATCCGACTTGTAATTGTCTCTCATTCAACGAGGTTCTCTGTCGCCACTGGTGCCGGCAAAGATGCAGAGCTCACTCCGTGCCATCGGCATCGTCTGCTCCGTTTTCGTTGTCGAGGCAAAGCCCGAGGACTGCTCGGCAAAAATAACACTGGTTCTATAACCACGACATGACTGAAAAGAAGTGTAGAGCTCTGAGGACATGGAGTGTTTCGTCACGCGTCGACTAATAGTCACTTCGCTTGGTACCGCTACACATCAACCGAATCTGCTCTTCGGACATCACGATGCCGTTTTCTCATTTTATCTCCTCACCTTCATACCGTTTTCTCAGTCTACCCCACTCGTAGTCCATTTCAACGTGCTACCCTTCTTATTCACGGGTTCCTGGTCGACTGACGTTAGAAACAGGTCGGTCGTTTCATATAGATTATCATGTGCGTTCGGCAACTTCGACGACGACGACAACAACCGCCATATAGACGAGACGATATGAACATCTCAATAAACTTGCTCTGGGTTCAAAATTTTGGCCTGTCTTGGCGCTTGGCGAAGTATCGCGCAGTGATGCCCGAAAAAGCTCCTCGCGTGCAAGCCGATTAATGATCGCTAGGAGACAGGAGGACAGGGTATAAAGGCACCATCGCTCACCGTACTCGTTGAGGAGGGCGCAGCTTTCCGTGTCGTCGATGTTCGCCCGCGGTTGAAACTCTACGTTTCCCAACTTGAGCACGACGGCAACCACTTGGAACACGGCGTGCACTTCAGACGGGCTCATCCCCAGTGCTTCCATCGACCTCTGCAATGAGAGAATCGCGTGCGAGCGGGAAACAAGAGAAAGAAAAGGCGGTCACGACATCGCTGCAAGCTGGAACTCCTCGATGCTCGACAGACCGTACTTGATAAACGCACCGTCACGGCTGCTGAGATATGCTCAGTTTAACGCGTTCCGCACAACGTAACGGACTGCGAGGGCGTTAACGTTTTCAATAGCTTAAGTCAACACGTTCTGTGAAAATGGCGCATGGGTGCGCGCCAATGCTAAAGGCCGGTTGACGTTAAAACATTTAACGCATCACGTCTAGGCAATACGGCATCTCGAACAGAAACGTAATTTTATTTTGTTTTTTTTTCGAAGATTTCTTATAAATTTTTGGGACATCTAGCGCGAGTGCGCTCAACTTTCTTTTAGCAGTAGGCTCACCTTGGTCAACGCAAAATAACTCCTGTCATCCATGCTTTCCAATTGAGAACATCTGCTGTGCTTGAGAATGGAATAGTTTTCGGTGTTCCTTTGCAGCTTTAGGCTTTCTAGAAGTAATAAAAAAAAGAAGAGGGGAGGGCATGTATACAAGAGGTCCACCTATGAAGAAGTAAACTACTTGTCTATGACGGTTATAAATTAAAAAAAAGTCGTCCACATATTTTTTGTTCGCACAGCTATACATGTAAAGTGAACTGGCTGCTTGTCGGGCTTTATCGTCTTATACGTTATTTATATTGTCCCTCGTCACCACAAAATCATGAAAAGTTACGTAACAAGAATGTGATTCCAAGAATTGTTTTCACTGAAGCAAATCCGCTATCCATCCATGTTTCGGTTGTCGCCATCCCTTCTTTTTTTATATAGTGCAGTCACTCGAAAACGAACCACGATAAAAGCTACTGACTATCAGCCCTGCGGCTTACGACACTACTTAGACAATGGCAAAGCGGCACAGTATACCAGCTCAAACGAATGGCTTGGCTAAACGTCATCAGCTAAACGAATTATCCAAGTTGTGTATGGTAAGGTGGTCACACACCCTTCAAGAGACAACGCAAACTGCAGTTACTGCGTTCTGTTTTTGGCTGTAGGCGATTTCGCAATGTACAGTACGGCAGCCGTACGGCAGCCACACAGCGTACAGTGGGGGCAACATCTACAAGAATTAGGAACGTTTAGCAAAGTTTTATGGCTCCAAAATGTTGCCAGTAGTGTTCTTGCTAGAGACAACAATATACTTACTCAAAAGGTGAACTTCAGCTCCGCTCAACAACTGATAGAAAAAATGGAAGTTGCGCTCTCCCTGAGTGTGGCTGATTACCCTAGACTGTCACCGAGGAGAAGAGATAAGAAAAGTGATTTTGAGCATAAACATATTTTGTTATATACATTGCATCAGAACAACCAGAACAAACTAAATTGATATATAATCATAGCAAGGAAAGTAAGCGGTCAATAAACTTAAGTGACGTTTTCTGGAGCACATGCAATACGGGGCTCTAGTATTTCATTGTGCATGTACTACTTCAATGAATTTTGTTATTTATATTATCTGAACGCTTCTGAAAAACACTAACAACGGTACTGCGGGAGCCGCTGCTCATTGTACAGCACCAACTGCCAATGCTGTTGGATCTGCAGTAGGACTCAAACCTCCCCATACCACAGAATTGAGCACGGGTGCGTTTCTTTGCTATGGCTGAAGTGAACGCTTTCTCAGACATCTCATCTTTCTTATCTGTAGCACAGCTCTAACGTATCTTCCTTCTCACAAAAGATTATAACTGAAGATAGTAACAAAGCAAGAATAGCATATCTCACCTTTTCCAGAAGATCTGCAAAAGACCCCAAACCAGAGTGTTAGTCGCATGACAAGGTGTATCAAGCCTTCTAAGCTATCTGAAGTTTATGTCTACTACATCTATGTAACATGTCTACTACATCTATGTAACATGTCTACTACATCTATGTAACATGCCGAACCTTTATTTGCGCACATGATACAAAATTACTGCAGTAATGTTGCTTGAAAAAAAAGTTGAACAATGACGTTCGAGGAATGTCACAGAGCAACTGCTGAAGTATTGCTCATGCCCTGGCAACTTTCTCTCCTTAGTTTACGTTTATAGCTCACAATGCGCAAACTCATTAAGCTGTTTTGAATTTAAAGGTACCAGAAGTTTGTTATAGTGGGCCAACAGTAACGAAGAATCATGTGCAATGAAACAGCCTATGCGTCTTTGAACCTATCGATAAAGACGTATAACTTTTACGCACAATTTGTAATCACTCCGCCGACCGGATCCCCTTTGAAGTCGAATTCTATATCCATGTATTTGCCCTGTAAGGAGAAAGGAACGTGCACCGTCACTGAATTTGCGATGGAGCAAGCGAGCGAGTCAATCGAAATTTAGTAGTCACTTACAAATCTTGAGGAGTTGTCGTTCCGGTGCGTCTTGGCATTCCCGAAGGCTGCACAATTTAGGTAAGGTAAAGAAGGGAGAGAAGAAGGCGCTGTTCTACCAAATTCTGAGTTGCGTTGACACGCACTGGCTATCAGCTTGATCAGCTGGCGAGTTGGTTATGATAAATAAATATTGATCACAGCACAGAAGAGGACCACCAGCAAATTTCATTGCTCCCTGAACAAAAAAGTCAATACTATCAATTACACAAGTGCTCTAGCTTAATCGCTTAAGTATCTGCGAGCAGTATTGACCAGGCATACAAGGACCGACAATCATTCAAGTGAAACCTACCATATCATTTATCACCGTTATTGCTCAGAAGTATTGAGTATGATGCTATGCAGAAGCTAATGAAAGAATACCCGGTCTCCAGGTCTTCACATCCGATATGGGTCGTTATCATCAATAAAATACTAACCAGGAGCCTTCTATGATGTTTCCCTGAGGGGTATTCTGTAAGTGTCCACATCGTGGACATGCTCATTTCGTCAGCAGCTGAAATGCTGATTAGCTGCGGGCGCCTGGCTCCTTCTCACACGTACCACAGCCCAGCCAATGAGAACTTCAGCAGTAGACGAAATGGACATGTCCACTAGGTGGACACTTAGAGAATATCCTCCCCGCTCAGTGCAAGCTGTGGATGTAAATCAATGACGCGCACATAACTTGCATGTTTAGCAGAGACGTTCTGTCACCGCGACACGTCAAGTGCCCAGCTGAGCGAGCAAGCGTATAACTCCGGCACTCTCACCTTCGAGGATGGGTGTGCTTCTCAAGATGTGCTCTTTGATGGCGCCCACCTCTTCGTCCCTGCCAGACACGGCCGCCACGTACTGCATGACCAGCTTGCTTGCCTCTGCACAGCGCCAGGCATAACCTTGATCATTGATGTCATTATATCAGATATATGGAATTACACGAAACACTTAATCAAGCGTCATCCCCCCCCCCCCCCCCTCGCCTTTCTTTTTTTTTTTGTAGTGATTTTTACTCGACGGTTATCCCTGTCGCGTTTTACATGGCTTCCCAACGCCTACTTTGCCGCTGGGATACCCAAATAATAAGAGAAACATCTCGAAGGGCGTATAGTTAATACGCATTGGGTCTTGAACGGGTCAGCAAGGTCAATCACAACACGGCTCACTTCTTTTTATTTTTGTGACGGCACAACGAGCTCGCTGAAACGCCATTGATTAAAACATTTATAATTGAGCAGTTAATGTGGCTCATGTGTGGTAATGTGTGTTATGAGGTAAAGTGTGCGAGGCCTGCGGGGTTGACTGCTGGCATCTTACATATAACTACGCAAGTTTCCGCACTGTTTCAGCAGCCAGTGTTTAAATGTGCGATAGTGAACATCTAGTAACGAACAGGGGTCACCGCACAAGAAACAACGTGAAGATATCGTTTAGGAAAGGAAGCAGTATGCGAAGAACCAGGACGCTTGCCTGTTTTTCCTCCGCCGCTCTCCCCGGTGATGATGACGCACTGGTCTTGATTCCGATCTTTCAAGGACGTGTATGCGTTATCCGCTAGTGCATAGCTGAGAAAAAGAAGAAAAAGAAGAATGAATGCGCGTAATTTGCACATGCACGTCACAAGCAAACTGTTCAATATATACATATTTAGCCGGCGTGATGTTACTGCGGACGCTGTTAACTACGAGTAAGAGAACGCACAATGAGCCTATATTTTGTGTTACATTTTTTTTTCTTTTTTGTTGTTCAGTGATTATGTCGTTCACTGCCAAGCGACCGATTGCTCAAAGAAATGAGTGGCTCAAGTTAACCGATTACTTCATGCCGGGAAGTGGCTACTCAGCAGGGCTGCGTACCCTTTAGAAATTATGTATTCAGATTTGTCAGAAGAGGAGAATCTCAGCGAACATTGCCCAACGTTAACTGATGCTTCGCACACGTTCTGCAGCGGTTTCCTGCAAAAACGTTCAGCTATACTGCACAGCTCGGTTTATTACGTCAGTTCTTTGTACTCGATAGGAACAAATATATCAAAGAGGAATAAGAAATCTGGCCCCGACCAGTGCTAAAAGGCGAAGCCAAATAACGACATAATAAACAATATAGCAATGCACCGCAAGTTACATTTCTGTCTTCTCGCATTGAAATTAAATATTCACTGAACTTTTATAGAAACAAATTACCACCCTATCAGAGCCCTCCAAATGCACTCGAACCATGCAGTTCAGGACAAACATAAAAAACATGGCCAAAGCATTTAGTAGAACGCAAGGAAAGAAGGCACCTCTCTAATACCAACGCTTTATCATCATCATCATCATCATCATCATCATCATCATCATCATCATCATCATCATCGTATATTTATACGAAAGCTTAAAGCTAACCATACAGACTTGTCAGTTTTAAGCGGTCGTTACCGCGACAAACAGTCTAAAAGACCATTTTGCATAACATCATAGAAGATGGGGAGGAACATGATAAGTTTCTAGCTTCGCTGAACTAAATTCAAGGCCTTCCTTGAAAACGCCGCATTTTCATTTTTTTAATTATTAGAGTGTTAAAATGACAGAAAACGAATACCAGTAAAAGAACAATGATATTATATTTTGGGGTCATGGGAGAAAGCGATATGCCAAGACCACTCAACAGCGTGATGCAAAACCGATCCTCACATGTGCGGGGGCAGCTCGAACATGCTGCACTTCTCGTAGGCCTGAATCACGTCCGGGCAGTAGAGGGCCAGCTTCTTGTATGGGTTCACTGAGACTACCACGGTGCCGATGTAGGTCTGCAACGAGCAAGAAGCACAAAAGAAACACCACTCCATTGAAAGGGGTACAAGTTCCTGGACCGAAAGAAACACACACTTTCACAAAAAGGCGGCCACGTCAAATTCTCGCTGGTCAGGCTGAACTTCGCAGTCGAGGCGCAGTCGAAGCGCAACAGAGCCTGTACACTTGCGATAGCCTGACAACGACTCAACACAGGAAAAGAGAAGATATGCTATCCTGTAGTATTTTCTCGTGAATGTACATATACACAACTGCGTGATCATTAACATTGAGGGCGGGCTAACGATTAAGCGTTTGCGGGGTCAGGCTGATGGTCATTAGCAGAAACAAAATGGTCATGTACCGCCGGCAGTTCAGGAAAACAAAAGACATGTGTTAAGGAAAGAGGAGGCGAACGGGCGATGAGAGAGTCAATTTAGAGACAGCGTAACAAAGACGCCCTAAAAGGAGCATGCACTCCATGGATGTGGGGTCAATCGGAAGGAAGCGCGGTTGGGCAGTGCGGAAGCGGTAAGGAACGTATCCGGTCTCCGCAGCTACAGTTACTTCACTACAGTCAGCTTCCTGTAGCAGAGCTAGACCAAAGGCAAATGCTTTAGCGGCAGCGTCATAAACCAGCCTGACTTCGTTTTCATGCTGCGATAAGCGTCCGTACAAGAAGCAAGCAAGCGCCTCGTGATGAAAAAAAAAAAAAGAAAACAAGACTTTCTGTGCACGCTTTTTTTCTACAACATTATTCTCTCACCGAGGGATCACCGCCGAGTTCAGTGCACTGAATGCGTAGGTTATTCTATCCGAACCGCAGAGCTTATTCTTGGAGGCGGTCAGCAAAAACATACAATGTTAAATTCGAAAAATACGCTTCAGAATGAGCGCCGTGTCTGCTTCAGACATTCAGCACTTTCTGCGATTCAAATGTCCTCACAACTGTAAGTACCACTAAGACGTTGGAAAACGCACTTCAATCTTTCAGTGCGTGATTTTGTGGGCGATTTTCTCACGCAGACCTTGCAAACATTTATCGCCCCACTGTCGTTTCATGTCGAATGCTCAATATTGAGAAATACTCAGAGTAGCACGGCAAAGTGAACAATTGCGAGGGGCATTGCAGAACGTTTGAGAACATTTCAACGACGTCGTGCGTGACAACGCCCACCGAAACACTATACGCCTTGACTTATAACGGCTCAATTAGGCGCCTGCTCGCTAATTACGGTAAATTGAGCGTGGTCAATACTGTAATTTTCAAAAGAACAACACTTCCACGCGTATACCGGAGTCGATTCCGGGCCTGTCCATTTACAGGGTTTTAAACAACATTGCTACTCAAGTACAGAGTTCGCCTTGTCGCAAAAGACACCGTGTTCCATACTCTTCCTCACGCTTACAACACACGCTCGAACAAATGGGTACTTGGCTTTTGGAAAATCCACATGCCGTCTACGCAGCAAACTTTATTCATTGCTTCATGCTTTAGGCCAACAATCGTTCGTCACATCTCCTCTCTTTGTTGCCAAGCTCGTGACACCGTCGATCCAGTGGTGGTGAAGCACGTACGTATATGAGGTCCCTCTTGAATCGCTGGTGCAGGTTGGCGATGAAGGCCTCTTCGGTGGGCGGCTCGAGGAGCAGGGCGTCGCTCAAGCCAACCTCCTGGTCCAGGCTCAGCACACCACGGGCACTGGCCGACGACGAAGGCCGCTGCTGCTGCACGACACAGAGAAAGAAAAAGGCGCATATGAGACAAGTTACGCACTGTTCTCTCCGCGCTTACATTAGAAAAAATAAAAAAGGCTATTTATAGACATCCTGTAGACTATCCTTTGCCTTCATGTAGATATTTTCTTTTGTTTGTATACCACATAACCTACTGGCATAATAGGCAATAATTTGATGACGTTGTACGTGGGTTGCAGGTGATGATGTTGTGATGATGTGAGTTTGCAGAAACGTCACAGATAGCCCATGGACCAGGATGAATTGACTATGAACACACCAGGTGCCATGTATACAGTTGTATAGGTTGTGATAATGCCTTAGAATCGCGAGAACGAAAGAACATAGTTACTTTCTTCTTCTTTCTTGGGTTTTACATGCCAAAACCAGTCCTGATTATGAGGCACGCCGTAGTGGAGTGCTCCGGATTAATTTGGCCACCTGGGGTTTTTAACGTGCACTACAACGTAAGCACACGGGCGTTTTTGCATTTTCACCTACATCGAAATGCGGCCGGCGCGGCCGGGATAAAATAGTTACTTTAAAGACGTAACATGATTAGATCAGTGCTTCGAAATCAGTTAACATGGGCGAAGTGTTTCAGAAATAGCGCTAGAAATTAGGCGTCCGCGCGGCCGTTAACGATGTCACTCTGTCTCGTGCAGACGGTTCTCTCTCTCTCTCTCTCTTTGTCCATGCTCTTCAAAGCAGTAATTTTATTTGTTTAAATTTCATTGGGGCGAAGTATTGCCCGAGAACAGTGCACATAAAAGAATCAATTTTTGTCCGCCATATACGTGGAATACTTTTCATAGTTCAGGCGTAGACACCACATTTGTAGACGTAGTGAGATTGACTGAATCATTGATGATTATACTTCCTGCAGAAAATAAGCAATCAGCACATTTCAAGTATGAATGTTTACAAGTTTCTGCAGAACGAAATCATTTTATCGTAAGTAGTTCACGAAGGCCGCCTCTGGAACGCTGGGATCGACGTGAGTTCAGACAACAAACACAAGGTGGCTAAGGGGGCATGTCCACGCCAGCGCGGTATTGACAACCACACGGGAATGATTGATGACCCGTGGTGGTGCCAAGCGTAGAAAACATCCTGCACGGGGTAACGTAATGTCCTCTGGTCCAATATGACATTACAACTACCAAAAGCAGAGCGACAATATCACATAAAATGTGCCATCGTACGTCACTTCTGCGATGTGAGCTAATGTTTCGTAAGAGATAAAGAAAAGTAGGAAAAAAGAAACATCTACAGAAAAGTAAAAGAACTACGACAAAAATAACACCATAAGCAAATGATGCCGATAACAGAACGTCAGTGAAGCTTCGTGAAAGCGTCGTAGAGATTCGTTGCACCTCATAGTCTCAACACATATGGGCCACATGCTACACCAGCATTGCATGCAAACAACGTTCTACGCTGACAGCATTGTACGCGGACGACACTGTAAGCAAACAACGTTTTACGCAAACAACTTCGCACGCGAACAACTTTGTATACACACAACGTTGTATGTACACAACATTCTAAATTAACGTGTGGTTAGCCGCTTTATCACCAAAACAGTACCAAGTAATTCAGATACTTGCTCTCTATCTATCTCTCTCCCTCTGATCATGTGCATGCAGTATGTTGAAAGTGTAACTTCCACTCAGTTTATTTAAAACGGTATCCAAGCCACGCAAGTGCGGCTTACACCACCACTTTACGTTGATTTGCATACACGCTGCGTGCAAAAGGTTTCCATCGGCTGCCGGTCATCTTTTGTGAACTTTTATATCCTGTACTTTTTTTTTACTATTTCTACTGTTCAGTTAGAATCACCATTGATTTCCCTGATGCTTGCATTGACTTTATTGTTTGTTGGGTTCATGTGGTTGCGACTAATAAAAATATGGCCATTCGGTTACTTTTATCGTTCACGGCCAGACTGTTTATAATGAACTAATATTAATTAATTAACACAAAAGCGTTGCGTTTAGGATTTACGCGGTACGCCAATGTAAAAGGGGGCGAACACCAGAATTCCATTTAGATAAAATAAATTCTGGGGTTTTACCTGCTAAAACCACGATCTGGTTATGAGGCACACCGTAGTGGGGATGGATGGATGGATGAAAAACTTTATTAGGGTTCTTTAGGGCGCGCGCTATAGCGGGACTCCGGATTATATTTCGGCCACCTAGCGTTCTTTAACGAGCATCCAATGCATGGTACGCGGACGTTTTTGCATTTCGCCCCCATGGAAATGCGGCCGCCGCGGCCGAGGTTTGATCCCGATACTTCGTGCTTACAACCGCAACGCCAAAGCCACAACGCAACCAAGGGGGGTTTCGTTTAAATCGAGTAGTTTTGTGAGTTCCAGCGCTTAAATAAAGGACTTTCTGTGACACTGATTCTTCAGCTATATATATATATATATATATATATATATATATATATATATATATATATATATATATATCAAATCGCAGTGACCGTGGTTTTGACTAACATTTGCCAGTATCGCTGTTTGAGCACTACAAGTGTTCCCTTTCATAGCGGCGGAGACTATATTTATTTTAGGGGTGTGCGAATATAAAAATTTTTGAATACGAGTCGAATACGAATACTCACCTTCGAATATCTAATCGATACACGCATGCATGTATTAGCAAGTTGGGTTAATTTGTTATGTTGAAACATTGAAATTACATTGTCAATGTTAAAGAACTAGTCTAGCAAGCCGTTGTACTAAAACATTGTGTATTTGGCTCATGTTAACTTGGAAAATTGAGTAATGCCCACTGGCTGACCTCGCCAGCCTGTCTGTGCCTTATTATACCGCATCAAATGCCCGTAAACTCGGAGGCATTTGACCCTGTGCCAGTCGTCACTTGCTGTCAAGCAATGATCTCAGAAATGGGGGGTGGCGCTGTATAAATAAATAAATAAATAAATAAATAAATAAATAAATAAATAATAAATAAATAAATAAATAAATAAATAAATAAATAAATAAATAAATAAATAAATAAATAAATAAATAAATAAATAAATAAATAAAAAAGAAATAAAAGAACCTTCGTTGGCCCTTCCACTTTGTGAAGATAGTTAACCAGCGAAGCTGAAACGTGCGGCCCCGGTGTTTGTCACTGGGTTAATCCCGGAGGTTCATTAAAGTATTTTTCAATTATGAGGTTACACACACATTCGGCTGCGACGGAGAGAACGACGTCACTGACGGTATGCCAGCAGTCCGCCGTTGTCGCTTGCGTTCGATGTCTCGAGTTTGCTCGGCGGCGTGGTTAGCAGCATTCGCCCACCATTGCCGCTTGCGATTCTTCGAAATTAAATTGCTTGAAATTTACATCTTTCCGTTACGTAAGACAATGAATGGCTCATATCCCCTTAAGCAATGGCTCATACCCCCGTAAACGTGGCCTCCCCATTACGACGACAGGAGTAAGATTCTACCCTGGAATGATGAGCGGCAACGCAGCCAGCTGTGGAAGAAGACGACGACGACAAACGCGGGAGCAGTGGCACGATCGCGTGCCGACCACGAGCACGAGCGCAAGCCGAGGGGCGCCAACGAGCCAGCTGCGGAATAAGACGACGATGCTCGAGCCAATGGTGATGATGATAGTTTTCTGTGCACAGGCGATTTCGCCTAGCCATATACGATATCGTCTATATATATAAAGCTTCGCTTTGAAAAAAAAAAAAAAAACTTGCAGCCGATCCACGAAGTGAATGCTGATGATGGAGCGAAGCTCCTTGGACGATTACGGCTGCTGCTCGAGCTTTCGCTTCGGGATCTTGCTGCCATTGCCGGCGTGCTGCTGCTTCTCGTGCTCGTAGCTCGGGGTTAGCTTCGCGGCGTTGCCGTTGGGCTGCCGCGTCTCGTTCTCGAAGTGTAGGATCAGAGTCACGACGTTTTCGCTTACGTTCGCGCTGCTCCATACTGCAGTGCTAAGTGTAGCGACAGCAGCGCAGCGCCGGCGCAACACCTGCGCGCGGTCGGCATGCGCGCTGCGTACGCGACGGGGAGCTACGACGACGACGGCGACAACGGACATCGAGAGATCCTATGGAGCTTCGCTCCTAAAGAATAAAAAGAGGGACGGGGGCGCAGCTCCGCTGTCCGCAAACGTGTGCCCCTTGCTATGGAGAGGCTGGCTTTTCCGCACAATTTTTAGCTTAGTGGCTAAGTGTGCTTTGCAGGCATAATTTCGCTAGCAGCACAAAATCATCTCAAAATTGAGCACGAACTCGCCACAATATTCTTAGATTAGACAGAAACAAATGCTAAGCACCGCGTTTGCTCCCGCACAGCCAGCAATATATTCAATTTGATTCGAATATTGTTATCCAACCGAATATTCGAACATTTTCGAATATATATTTTCCCTATCGAATACGAATATTAGAAATATAATATCCGACAATATTCGAACTTTTCGAATATTCGCTCACCCCTTATTTATTCCTAAAGCTTGAAGACAGTCATATCACATGGCACGTTGATTTTGTTTGATTCTTCCGAAATATTCGCCCCTAGATTAATCCCCCGGGTGCGGCTAATTTTGAGGCGGGAATCTCAGCGCAACCCCACACACTCCGGAGTAGTCAAGCTCATTGCGTAGTCGTGTTTGCCGGGCGAGAGCTATACACTGCAGTTCCACCTGCTTTATGACAGGCGCACAGTACGCGACGAGATGTAGCATATTGAAGCAGGTATTTGCGCCGACATTCCCGGATCGGAATGCGAAATTAGTCGTAGTGGGTGATGAAGTTGGGGATAAAGATGATAAAGGACGAGACTTGCCCCTAAAAAGGTTGATCAATATAAACGCGCCTTATGGTAAGATTGCCTCCGAGTTCCGTATGTATACGCGTAGTAAATGAGAAAAGCTACGTAATAATTAATCATACATTTCGACGATAATTTCCCACGCACTGTGTCCGTCAAGAAGCCTAAAGCGTTTGTGCAAGACGTGTTAGTGGGACTGTAATACATAGCCCTTTAAATAAAAGCAGCGAAATTTTATCTTTGAAGGTACGGTATACCTACAACACTAATTGCTGCAGTGTGACAGCGCCGCTGCTGACATCACTATGTTTACTAGAATGGTGGCCAGCCTTTTGCTCATTGTGACTGTGCCTTAATGATCTCTCTGACAAACTCCCCCCTCTCTCCCTTCCTCAACGAAGAGAAATGGAAGGAAACGAAGACTACTGAAAGGAACCCCCTCCTTCGCTGTCTGAAGTAAAATCCGGGCTACAAAACCGTTCTGAACTGTTCTACACAATTGGCTTTGACGTCTCCCTTTTATCAATAACATTGCACGCCAGGTGAAGCCTTAGAATTCGCGAAAGTGTAAACGTGCCTTATCTCATCGTTTGGCCTATCTACCAGGACAGGGGCCATGTTCGTTGCCCGCAGGACAGTGCAACTAGCGGTGGCCTCCTGCCAATCTGCTGCCGGTACAATCACTAGACCTGAACCTTTCTTTATTGTTTTTTTTTCTTCTGTCGACCTTCTTCTAGGGCCTTTCTTCTCCTCTATCCCATTCCCTGCAGAGTAGCATGTAGACAAAAACACGCTGGCTAATCACTCTGTCTTTTCCAAAAAGATATTTTTCTCTGGCTCTCAAACACTACTCCCGCAGAAACGAATCGGTTTAGACCCAAAGAATATCGGTAGATAGCGCAAGAGCAGTCGCGGCATACATTTCCTGTGCTCAGCACAGGTGTGTTGGTTGCTGTACAATGAACTGAAAAATTTTTCCAGGGCCCGCTGAAAAAAAAAAACTAATAAAAGAAAGAAAGGAGAAAACTGAAGATTTCAGTATTGGTAGCGGTTCCATTGACCCATGAATTTTTCAAAAGCAACAAGTGCGCCCAGTTTCTAGCGCCCATGTTCCACTGGTATGAAAGCTCAAGGCTCGAGGCTGTCAATTTAGTGCGAATTACGCTAAACCGCGCGTCGCCAAGCGCAGAAACAAAGGTGACGCTGAGAAAGCTTTCAGCGGCGGCGCGCGTATAGGGCGCGGGGAAGGTGGTTGGGGTGCGCCTAGTTAGATTGATGCTCCCCGTCACAGGCGGTTTCGATAACTCGCATTCTTCCACGCTTCCCATAAATAAGTTTTTTTTTCATTACTTCCTTTTACCGAACATCGGCACAAAAAGGCAGAGGGCGATGCCCTGCAGATCGACGTCACGCCACAAGTACAGACTGATGCGACCGCGTTCTAGGCTGATATCACGCAAGAAAAATAAAAATAAAATGCCTTGTGGCTTTTCACCCGGCGATAGCGTAAGCACCTGAACAAATGACCCGTCAGTATAGAGACAAGCAACCTGTCCTCTTCCTTGCTTTAGCTCGCCCGATCAGCCTATCAGCCCTGTAATTTATTGTGCGGGCGTACATCCTTTCTTTTTATAAAGCTCACTGTATGTTGTGACTACCCCCTCCCCACCTTTCGTTTTTTAATGAAAGGTTATGGTCAGGGTTTCCCTATTTTAAAGAGGATATCGCCCAAACAAACTTTTAAGTAAAGATGTGCCGCATTTTTCTTTTTTGGCTTACATTCCACTCACTCACTCACTCACTCACTCACTCACTCACTCACTCACTCACTCACTCACTCACTCACTCACTCACTCACTCACTCACTCACTCACTCACTCACTCACTCACTCACTCACTCACTCACTCACTCACTCAAAGTGTACTGGCCCCAACAATGTCGGTATCGAAGATTAGTAGCTTCAAACAAGCCATGGAACAGTTTTTGCGAGGGGCTATCCAAAATTCATTCCCCAGAACACACGACAAACTCCTTGGAGACGTTGTGCATTCGGCTACCATCTGTGACGTGTTCTCTTTAATTTTATTTTCTTCAATATTGTTAACATGATCAGGAACATTAAATCGAAGCCTGTTATCAATAATAACGTTACAATTCCTTTAAGACAGTTTTAGTTTCAATGTAATGTTTCTCTTTCCTAAAATATTTTGTTAAAAGAAAACTATTTGCGCGATATACCCACGATGTCAGTGTCCTCTTGTAGGACCACATGGGGCATCGTTGTATCTTATGACAGTGAATGCATTTTGATGTATGCGTGCACTTGGGACAAGACAAGATTGCCAGTTCATTATGAGCGTTATTTCAACTGATGCACAAATGAAGTGCACCTCCTCGAAAAATAATTTATCAAGCAGAAACACCATTTGCAGTTTATTAAAGCTCCCTGAATGTCACAAATTTCCAGGCGGGGCCATGCAATTACCGTCAGTTGCTTTTCACTCTTAAAGCGCAGGCGCGATGTCATGACGTCATTTCTGCAGCAATTTCACGTTACCAGATTACTTATCCTTGACCAAGAACGTTGTAACATCGTCTTGAAATAGCAAGCGAGTATATTTGTGCATATAAAGTCAAGGTAGAAATGCCACTACATCGAAAAACAATATGAATAAAAAAGAAGTGAACCAGGTATAATTGCGCCAGACAAGCTAGATGACGTTTCGATAGGTGGACGTTGCTTTGTCAAAGGTAGGTCCACAGTACCGATGAAGATAGGTCTATCTATCAAAACATCGTGCGGTCTATCTGAGCCCACATAACTATTTTGATTCGCAGTTTAGCTACAGGTAATGCCTTTCAAGAGCGGACACATGAGAGAACTGACGCTTGGATAGATGGCCACAAAGCTAATTATTATTATTTTTTTTGTCGGAGACAAGTTCGTCTACGTAAACAATATCCTGCACTCCTAGTTGCCACATCTAGCCACCGCTGCAACTCAGCAATATCAAGGGATGCTTTAGTTGTACTTATGTCGCAAACCATGCGTTAGGCAGTTCAACGCCTCCTATAAAGTCTTTATAGCAGGCGTTGGGCAGTTACTAGGCTTACCCAAAGTTAATAATCCGCCGCACTTCAAAGCTAATAAGTCTATCAAATTCTTCACAAGAATAATAATATTCGCAAATTTTTGTTTCTAACGCCTTAATGGCGGTACTCGTAACCAGAGTAAAGAATTCGAATAAAGGTCTTCCCACCAGGTCGCAATCCAATATTTGACTTTCGGCGAGACGGCTACGACTAAGCGGCGGCGTTCCATGAAATATGCAGAATCAGCGCCAGCTACAAACCGTTAAATGACACCAGTCCCGCAGTTATATTGGCTATATGCGTCCGCCCCCGAACGGCGATAGCGACGTACCAAAACAACGCCTACGGCCGCAGCAAACTGTTAAACCGCACGGTCGGCGACGCTGTTCATCGCAAACCGAGCAAGCGCCGCGACAAAGGTCATGCCGAGGCGTGCGACCAGCCGGCCGTCACACTGCGTTCCTTCTCCACCGCCCACTCGCCAAGGCGGACACCTTTTCGCCTTTCCGTGCACTGTCGCCGACGTATACGACTCCGCTATTGAGGAGCACAACGACGACGCCTCCTCGCCCGCCTGCCTCTTCCGCTGCTGGCACCCAGGCAGGGCAACGATATCCTACACACACGCACAAAAGGCCGCCCACGCGGCGTTTTCTCTTCCCATGCGACATCGTGTGTCTAATGAAACGCGGAGCTCGCCAGGGCCTCTGCTACAGCGCCGAGCACGCCCACGTGGTGCGCGTGCGATACATTGCCGTCGCCGCGAGACTGCCGTTCGAAAGGGAAAGGAAGCGCAAGTCTATAGCCGCCGCATCGTTCGATGCCGGCCGAGCAGACCGGTCGGTGGTGGCTCGACCGAGCGTACAAGAGTAATGCTCCCGCAGAACAAAGGGCGGCGACAAAGGACGCCTCCGCGAGCGCCACGGTGCGCGCACTAACACACACGGCACGCAGAGGAAACGGGTTGACATTGGCTCCGGGCATGCCGACGCCGTATGCCGGACACGGGGCGAGAGAGAAGTGCTCCCCGACGACGACGACGACGTCTTCGCTCCATCGAGCCCCGACGCCCAACTCCTCTTTCTTCCGCGCGCTGCCGCCCACCCTTGCCAGCCCAACAGCGGAGCCCGATAAATGCTTATCGGTTGCTGGTCAGCGCGGCCCGCTTCTGATAAATGGCGCTCCGTCACAGCGGGGCAGAATGCTGCTGCACGCACGCCGTGCGCGAGAAACCCCCCCGTTCTATTGGACTGCTCGGGCTCAAAAGGAGCGTCGCCTCCGCCGCCCGCCTTTCGCTCTTTTGTCCGTCTCGCCGGCCCGACGACCATTCATCTATTCGTCTCGGGTCTGAATAAGACGCCGGCGCGAGCGGTATGCTTGTTTCTGCGCTCTGTTTTGCTTGTGTCTCCTTCTCGTCTCTATCTGCTCGTCACAATAATGAGGCCAAGGGCGCTCAATGAACTGGCGTATTCTTTCTCACTCGCTGCCAACTACTGTTTTCATGTTCCTCTGTCTGGTCTTTTTTTTTTTTTTTCGTCTAGCCTGCCTGCCATGGGAAAGATAACAGCCGAGGCGCTGACCACTTACTCTGTTCAGTTGCGTTCTGGCGGTAACCGACCCGCTGTCGGTCTGGAATCCTGGCATGAGCTTTCGCTGTCCTTGTTTCCCTGCCGTCATATTCGGTTCTCGTCTCCACAACAGCTTTACAAACGCGGGCCTTGAGTAGCTACCGGTTCAATTGCGACGGAATGTGCAGGTGCGCACGGCACCGCGCTGGTTTATCGCTGCTGTATGTTAACACGACCTCCCTTCAGCCGAGAATTGTGTTAGCGATCATCCTGCACTCCTGCGACGCAACGCTACAAACCTTTGCAGTCCAGACAGCGTCAAAACTCTACCGAGGTTCCAGAGCGTTACCTGGCAAGTGTTGTAACACACAAGCTAGATAGACATCGTCGTTACACACGCCATATCAACCGACAACAGAGCACCAGCAGCAGTGCATGCTCTGGTCTCGTGCGCCCGGAAAACGGCATAATTAGGATGCTCGCATTACATTCGACCTAAATCAAGCAATCTGCATCTGCTACTCTTCTCGTGTTCCTTCGCGCGCGCATAGTGTCGTCTGAGTCATAGTCGCCACCCAGAGGCGCGCCAGAATACATAGCTTCTTTCTTGTATATGAGCTCGTTTCGACTACGTGGTATGCTACGGGAAGAATAAAAAACAAAATAGCATCATCTCTTCGATTTCCACGTGCGCGTGGCAATAAAAAAACGAAGATGCTTTTTTTTGTTTTGTTTTCTTGAAAATGAAGAAGCATCTATTGCCGATCGCTTTGTACAGAGGGACTGTGGTCAAACCGTTTCATCTTCGGGGAGGAGATGTCGGTGGACAAAAGTGTTTGTGTGAGAGAGAGAGAGAGAGAGGGGAGCTGCGGGTACAACAAAGGACGGTGAAATCTTTTGATACCCGCGGCATGCATGTTTTAAGAAGCGCTACAGTCCGCTGACCGCGAATAACGAGAGGATTGTGACGCATTCACCGTAAATTCGACGGATCATGTGCACAAAATCGGATACCCCGTATAGTTCCCGGCGTCGCTTCTCGTTTCCACGCACACTCTTGCGCTTAGTACCCATCCGAAAAATAACGGTCCGAGACTCTCTTTCAAGCGTGCGTTCTCTGACGGTCGCGAGTGACACATGAAAAAAAAAAAAAGAGTGAGAGGGGAACAAGAAACGACAGCGACAACAGTAAAAAATAAGCACGCATTACACGTCGCCTTGTCGCCGAAGCGGACGCGTACGACGAGCATCGAAGGCAGAGCGCGTGCCATGCGGGCATGAGCGGAGACGACGCCACGGCACGAACCGCGAGCAAGGGAAGATCGCACGAACAGCCGGATGAGAAGGGATACAACGACGACGGCAGCGGCGGCATCGTCGCGGCCGCGGGGCGGGCGCTTTTATTGGGCCAAATAACGGGCCTTGCGGCTTCCGCTCACGTCAGCGAGGCATCACTCGCGAAGTGCGGAGGAAAAGAGGGAGAGAGAGGGCTGCTGCTGCTGCGTGCGGGGGGGCCTGCCCGCCGCCGCCGCGCATCTATTGTCGGCGTGCCCGCACTTCAGATTACGTGCGTCAAATATTTATAAGCACCGCCGCAACCGCTGCCTTCGAGGATCGTCGCCGCCTCCACACCCCCCCCCCCCCCCCCCCCCTATCCTTACTCTGCGAGCTTGATGCGCCCCTTTCGACCCAGCGCAACTCCTGCCTCAATGGCAGAAGCATCATCTCGCCTCTCCCCTCCCCCAATTCCTGCACCATCCCTACTGCAACCCCCCCCCCCCCCCCTTCATCTCGCCGGGGGCGTGTTTTTAGCTCGCAGCGCTTTCCAAATGTGAGGCCGTTACACAGGCCTCGCGCGCCACTGTCGGCAGGATGCTTCGCGGCTGGCATATCCGCCAAGAACAAGAAGGCTTCGGCACAACCCTTCCCTTGATCTGACTTCTTCCCTCGCACTCTGTCTCTTTCGGTGTGCACCCCCATTTCAAGGCGAAACAAAGAGAGTGTTCTCTTTGCCTTCGGGGCTGCATCAGTGTGTTACGCGTATCCGAATCAAGGCCGCGCGCACGATGCCGCTCCGTTCTCAGTTTTGACGCCACCTGCGTTTCTAAGATAGGGCGGAGCCCGTGGCCGCACCCTTGCTAGCTGCTGTTGCAAAGAAGTATCAGCGTCGGTGTCCGATCCGTGTTGCCTCACCCTTCCCGCTTATTCTCTCGCCAATCACCGGGCGAAAGGCGAGAAAAACGACGACACACAGATAGACCGACACACACGCAAAGCGCCACTTCCAAGAAATGTATTGAAAGGAATGAGCCCATTTATACAAAAGTTGCTGTTACCATAGAGTTTCCTGCAATTACTATAGAGAACTGTGGCACTGCGATCGTTTAACCAACATGGGAATAATGGGTAGTGCATGGATTTGCTTATCTTCATGCTTGGGGCCTCAGACGTTCTTGTAGTTTTGTTTATTACGCTTTATATAGGCCTAAATTTCAAAGCACTTTGTGCTCTTTTTTTAATACAGAAGGTATTAAGACTCTGAAAGCACGCATAATCGCTTATAATTGCAGTGGTTCCGCTTGTCTATGCATCCGTATACGTGGCGTACTGGTTTCACTGTCGGGCTTCTGTGCTAAGGTCCTGAGTTAGAACCCTGCCATCGGACAATTATAATAATGTTTATATAATTATTCAGGCGAAAGCCTTAGCTGGATAATGGGTCGAAAACTTGACCTTCTGGAATATTCAACGGCACCAAAATTGATGGCACCAAAATCGATGGTGCCACCATGCCACACGGTGCCACCATGTGTTGGTGCCACCATGGTGCCACGAACAAAGGTCGTGGGTTCGAGTGCCTTAATTAACTCTACCTTAACTAATATAGAGTTGATTAAGGTACTCGAACCCAGGACATTTGGTGTTACTTAAGGCAAGGTTAATTAAGGCCCAGGTAATTAGGATAGAGTTTATTAAGGCACTCCAACCCACGACCTTTGATGGAAGTCGAACCACCTTTGGTGGGAGAAAAAAAGTAATAAGAAGCAACAAGGCATTTGAATGATACGTGGAACCACTATGCCACATAGTGCCCCCAACAAAGGTGGTGGGTTCGAGTGCCTTAATTAACTATACATTAATTAACATAGAGGTAATTAAGGCACTCGAACCCTTGACGTTTGGTGAGATTCGCACACACGAGCTTTTATGGCAGAGAACAAGTAAAAGGAAGCAACAACGCGTTCTAATGAGAATGTCAAAGTAAATTAATGAATGTCTCGCATTCATATCCTCTTCGCCATATGCTAAAGCGACTGTCAGCTTCTCTATAACGCGCTTCTTCCTTAAAAATGATCACTTTGCAAAGTACAGGGGCCATTTTAAAGCAAGAAGTACTAAGTTTTGGCAAAACCACATTGCTGCCCATCAAGCCCATGCTGGCTTAGCTGCCATGCTTGCAGCTACACTAGAGCCACAGTTCCCTCTAGTAATTGTATGACACTCTATGGCTGTTACGGTGCATCGGTGCGCCAGTCGCATCCCAGATACTTTGGATGACAATCAGATGAACGCTCAGGCAGCGCTTGCTTGCTTCAGTGCTTCTTCTTGCCTCAATTATCAACCTCGCCTCCTTATCGCAACTTACCCTTTTTGAGGCTGCTCTGAAGAGACGTATAGGTGCGTGAATTTCTGCGTGATTCACTCCTCCTCGCTCTGTATTTGTCGCGTTTGCGCCCAGTAAAAGCTTCAGTGAAAGATGACATCGGGCGGTTGCTATGCAGGCGATGGCGGTTTGCCACAATCCGGGATGGCTCGCGTAGCTGGTGTGCGTATTCTGTGCTACCCTTGTGCGTGTACAAGAATCGCCAGGCGCAATGGGCCTGCTTTTCATAACTCAATTGCTAGTCATTCTCACCCTTTCCCAAGGCATGCGCCCCCTCCCCCTCCTTTCTTGCCAGAAATAAACAACTCAATTGATGTAGAGCGCGATTATGAGCATCGGACAAAAGAATGCTTCAAATTGTCAGACGCGATCTTGAAGAAAGCCACCCGGGTTTCCTGGAAGGCGTTGAGAACAACCCAGTGCCCCCCAAAAAACGCCTGGAAGCTGCTTGGCAATGTTGACAGGCTGCCCTGCAGTCAGAGGAGGCACGAAATTAGCATGCTTGTTCGGATTTAGTGCATAATAGGGGGATGATTTTTCGTTCTGCAACAGATGACTCATTCACTCGTAACGCAACGTCTTGTATGATAACATTTATAACGTCTGTTTCTTATAAGCTCAGTGCTATTAGGCGTTCAACGTTTGAAGCGCAATAAATTTCACACAGAAGAGGAAGAAGCTGTTGTCTGTAGAAAATAAGATTGTCACGTATGTAAGGTACGCGTCACCGATTTAGTCTCGACAACAAATACATCTCGTGTCCGTCGAAGCAGAGCAGTAAATGTTTTACATTACGTAAGTGACATCACATAAATAGGATTACATGGTACAAAAAGACAGAACATAACGTAAGTTTGATGAGGGGTAACAACTTGCCCTATTTCCTGAAAAGCGCACAAGGCCTTCTGGGATATTCTCATCCATCTAAAACGTTAAAAAAAAGAGTCTGTCCTTGCGGTACGAGAATGCCATTTGCACTCGCTTTGTGGCCTCTTATGTCGCGATAACAGCGGTGAATCGCTTGCATAACACCGAGAGCAAGCACCACAATACGGCCAACGCGCAAAAACAGGAACGAAGTACATTTCCTAGCGGAGAAAAATAGTAAAGGAGTAAAAAGAAAAGAAACGCCCCGTTGCACTTCTCTACATAGACCTGCGCCATTCATCGTGCCAATATGGCGGGCGGGGGGCAAGTTGGGGGAGAGAGGGGGTGTACGTCTTTCCAAAAATAAAAATGAAACGCTCATTCAAGTAGCCGGCGCTATAATTCCTGCGCCGAAATATTGTTATCCATCTCCTTCCACCCACACTGTTGCAAAGAAAGAGCGGCCGAATCAACCGAGCCGGAGCTGAAGAACAAGAACCAGAGAGAGTGCCACAGCGGAGGCTCGCGCTCGCGCCGCGCATAGGAAGCGAGATAGAAAGAAAAAAAAAAGACAGGAGCCACAAGAGGCAAGCGTTTTGAATGAATGCCACCATCCCATAAAAGACGTGTCGGAGGGGGGACCACTTTCTCCGCGCCTTGCTTTTCTTTTTTCTTGTTTTTCTTCTTTTTTTTCCGGGTTCCTTTCCGTTCCACAATCGACAATCGGAGCACAAACACACTCAAGAAGACACAGGCGAAGAAGAGCCAAGAAACGGCGCTGGAGAGCGGGCAATCATCTGAGAGAGTCGAGAGAGAAAGAGCGGGAACTACACTTGGCACGGCACAATATAAGGGAGCGGCTGGGGTGAGAGGGTGCGTGCAGGGGAGAGGGAAGAGCCAAGGATCATGCCTCATGTACAGGGGCGTGCAAACGAACGCACTTCGACTTCTCCGCCTCACCCCTTCAAACCCTTCCAGTCGTCGGGACAATCAAGCGCACAACAGCCAACGACCGCCACACACACGCACGCACACACACAACACACACACACACACACGCACGCACACACACACAACTGTGACTGTGGTGTTTCTTACGTTGCGGGTGGCCGGCGGCTGAGAACAAGTAAATGAAAATGATGATAGAGAAAAGAGGAAGAAGGGAGAAAGACGAAGATGAGGAGTAGTGGAGAGAAATGAGGAAGTTGAGGAAGAGCATATCCTTGAGAGAGAGAGAAGGAGAGAAAGGAAACAGGGCGAAGTTGCTTTATTATCTAGCGGAGAGAGGGAAAAGGGGTCTCCATTTCCAGGCGCCATCTATTAGGGCTGTTCTTTATACACATCTGCGGCGACGGCCGGCCGCTACTGCGCCACACGGCGCTGTCGTTCCTCGCGCACTATGGTGCCGGAGGTCGTCTCGCGAATGAGCCACGCGATGAGGAAGCCGGCGGCTTCAAATAAAAAACGAAAACGAGGGGGGGAGGGAGAGAGACGGGGGAATGAGAAAAATAGAAGGGTTATAGGTAAGATCTGAAGAAGCAGCCGCGGCAACAACAATGGCGGCAGGAAATAATAAACAGAGGGTGTAGGAATGAGAGAGAGAGAGAGCGTAAGATACATACTCGAGCTTGAGCACTTGTCGGTGGCCTAGGAAGTGTCTCTCTCTTCATTGCTTTGTTTCTTTCTCATCTTTTTCTTCTTCTCATTTCTAGAAGTTTTGTTGTTTTAGCTCGACAAAAAGAGAAGCGAGACCGTGCGCAATAAGCGTGTGCCTGAAGAAGTCATGACTCATTTCTCGCGTAATGCTCGACACTGTGTGCGAGTGTGCGTTCAGTTTCTCTCGGGGCTGTCGTTTCTTTCTCGATTCTTTCTTTTTTCTCCACGTGTACTCGCAGAAAAAAAAGAAAAAGATTATACGTGAAATCGTTGCTTAGAGGGTGCACGACTTGGAGTAAGTACGCACTCTACAACATCGTGTTGTGAGCGGTAGGGTGAGCTTAAGAAAGAAGATTGAGGCTTTAGAAAACTACAATGAGAAAAGGATAAAGAAAATCTGTATGACTTGAAGAACCAACTTAAGCTACGAAAAATTTAGAGATTAGCACGCGGAATAGAAGGGGTTCAAGATGCACGTTAGCTTGAAATGACGCCGTATTTTATGACAGGACATCTATAGACACGTGCGACCAACGCATGTCTACAATAAAGGGAAGGATTGAAGAATAACAAACGCGTCGAGTACGAGGCGCAGCGGACCTTGCGTTTTCATCATCGCTCTCCTGATTAGTAGACGGGAGCTGTGCCTCCGACACCAGTGTCCCTTTATGGAATGTCTTAATTTCCGAAGGCCTGTCGTCGTGCCAGTGAAGTAAAGTTTACGTTTCAAAGCATGCAGAGAGGAAAAGAATGTGAAAGAGACGCTGCTTGTTGGCAACATTACGATTCGAGCAAAGGGTTGCCTGCCAAGTAGAATGACGTAACGCCTGCAAGTTGCCAAACCTTGTGTGGTAGTACCTAGGAGGCGTTAGCTGCCACACTGATACTCTAACAAGAAAGAAAGAAAAAAAAAAACACCTAAATTCCACCCTATGAAAGTGGACGTACAGCAAAGCGGTTGCCGACGTCAGACAAGTATCATCACCCCAACTGACGTTAGACGACGTCATAAAACCACAAACTGCTGATGTAGTACTTTTCTTTGGTCAGTGTTTGCCATAATGCCGATTACGGTCGCAACACACACTGTGCGACAGATGCTACGGGCAGAGTGCCCATGCATCAAGGACATATATACATTCTGCGAACACGTACACACGTCACGCGCGCATGCGCGTGTGTGCAAGTGCGGCATACGTCCTCATTCGTCTATAGGCCTTCCGAAAAGCGCAAGTACCTTATCGAACTAATTGAATTTTTCAGAGTGACTTGCGTCGGAAAATGCGTAAAGTACGACTTTACACACAAGCTGCAGACGTGATAGCTTCGGATTACAAATCAAACATAAGAGAAGACATAATTCTGTCACGCGGAAACTCAAAGACAAAGCCCTCTTCCAGCTGCCGTTTGAGGTCTGTCTGAGTGGCCGCGACCACTAGGTGGTGGTACTGTTTGTTGAATGAGCACGAGCCGACGAAAAATCCCGATCTACTACAGGCTAACAGCTTCGCTGTAGAAAAAAAAATGAGAGGTGTTCGCAGACAGAAAAAAAGAAAGAGAACAGGCGCATGAACAGATGCTTCGGCCATCCACTCCTTCGGCGACGACCGAACGCCCATACCTCGGCACTCTTCTACGCGAGAGTTTCTGCAGAAAAGAAAGGGAAGAGGAGGGGGGGATAGAGAAACAAAATTCGCGAAAACGAAGAGAATCGAGGACACAAGGCGCTCGCATGCGCGCCTGTTATGCGGCGGATGCGAGCGATTAGAAACACGCGTCCGAAGCGCGCGACGACGACGACGAAGCCCGGTATTTTCCTCCTCGTTTTTGGTAGAGGCGCGCACACAGCTCCGCAGCTTGTTACAGGTTTCCCCGCAGTCCGAGACTCGATCGCGTACAGCGACTGAGTGGGGGAGCAAAGGGCACAAAACGAAGAAGAGCACGCAGCAGAGGCGCGTGTCGTGGACCCCTCTGGACGCCCGCGCGAGGATGGAAACGCGTGCGTGCAGGCTTTCTCGTTAGTGAGACTCAGCGGGGCAAGACAAAACAGATTCGCCCCTCGCCGAAAGAAACAAAGAATGCACCGCTTGCTTCTGGTGATCGCGCGAGACGGGGCCTGCCGTCCAGAGCACAAGGCGCGAGCGGCCTGGCTTATTTCTTCTTTCTTTCTGCCTGTTGTCATCGAACGTTGCTCACACGAGCGTTAACGCGGGCTTTACTGTATCCGCTGCTTCTTGGAATAAATTATAAGGGCCATGGTGGAAGTGTTGTTGGCGCTGGCGTTATAGTCGCAAGTCTGCGTCATTAGATGCACGTATTAGAGGGGCTTTTGGTGCAGACTCGAGGACCGGTCCGTGCATTTGCGCATGCTCTAAACCGAAGGGCAGTTCTGTTGGGCATTGTAGGCATGGTGCCGCTATTGCTTCTTTTTCTTTTTTCTTTTTCAGAAGTTTGAGCGCTACAGGCGTCGAAGGGCGCTCTACACGATAGTGGTTCTCCTCATTATCAGGCGGTTCATTTGCTTTCACCAACAGGCGAGGTAATCTACCGCGCTACTCGGCGGGCCAGCGCCGTGAGTTAATTCTTTGGGACAGCACTGAACATAGCGCCGAAGCGTTTTCACGAGCGTGGCACCCGGTGTAGAAAAACGCTATTTTAAACCTATTTACCAAATTATGAAAGGCAGGACAAAAGAAACTGTGTAAAGAATGCCCAGAGAAAGAAAGAAAGAAAGAAAGAAGAAAGAAAGAAAGAAAGAAAGAAAGAAAGAAAGAAAGAAAGAAAGAAAGAAAGAAAGAAAGAAAGAAAGAAAGAAAGAAAACACACTACGAGCGAAAGAAAACTAGAGCGTAAGGAAGAGGTCGCATATAAACCTGATGTTCGCGTAGCACTGGTGTACGTTGATGTTAAATGTTTTCGAGCGACAGCTTCCTTGCCACTTCCGCCACTTCCCGTGGTCATTGGTTGGTGATAGCTTTTCCAAGCTAAAATCACATGATTGTCCACGACATGTGGTGAGGGATAAGAAGTTTGAAGTGAGTGAGTGAGCTTCTCACCGAGTAGACGACGGAACGGTCTCAATGCCGACGAATCAGCTTGCAGAGCCGTCTGTAAAGGCCGTGCAGATGTGCCGCTGACCGGCTTTGTTCTCTATGAAATTTATTCTCTACAGGACAAAAATTATGTAAGTATCCTCATCAAACAAATAACCGCCTCCAACGGCATAATTTGTTTTAACTACAGCGAAACTTTCTTTGCCTTCCTCCCCATGGTTTGGCGTGTCGGCTTCTCGCCCATCCCAGCTTTTAGCCAATCCCGGAGATGATATAATCAAAACTGGGCCGATACTGGAGACGCGGTAGTGTGGATCACGTGGGCCGCGTTCTCGGGCGCCTTGAGGTCGCTTGGACGCGAAAGCGTGCATAAGGCTGAGCATATATGAGCATATATAAGACTGAGCATATGACCCGCATTGCTATCGCTGGTCAATGCTTGCCTGTAGGGCGAATCTGCGATAATATTCTTTTTTTTAAACAGAGAATAACCCTATGCTCGTGTTTTCCCAAGGTCCCTTGGAAGAATATCTTTTCGATTTTGCTGACACTTTCACTTTGAAGCAACATATACCCCATATATACGACACTTGTAGTGTCGTCAGCAGAGTTGTACGCAACAAATTACATGCAATCAATTATTTGTAATGAATTACACTTTTCTTGCTAATTTTGTACTTGATCGGTTACTTTTTTAACTTGATAACGCTCATTGTAATTCACTTTTCGTTTCAGTTACCAGGTTCATGTAACCAGTTAAGTTATAATTGACGAGGCAGTGTGTAGCAGGCTACACAGCTTTGAGCCGCTCAATTTGGTGGGAACCACAGCGGAACGCCGGCGGCAATGCCACGCAGCAGCCTTGCGGATGCGCACGTTCAGACAGGCAAACCCGGGCATTCAGTATTTGTTTCATCATCTTAACACACCACCAGATGTTGGCCGACAAATCGAATCCGGCGCTTGTATGACTCGACAGCGAAGACCGCTTACGAGGTTGATTTCAGGAAATCACCTACGAAGATTTTTTCCAGCTATTTCATTGGCCCTGCCGAGAGCGCCATCTCCGAGCCTCACCAACAATGAAGCCCTGTGCTTCGAAGAAGATCCAGACGCAATTAAGCATCACGGCACTGAGTAACCACAACCGTGTGCGCAAGGTGTACGTACAGTCAACCAAAATATATTACGGACCATGATACCTAAGAAAAAGCTGAATATCTCCGCAGCCTCACACCGCAGCCTGGTATTTGCATTTGGGGGTCTCGACTAGAATATGCTAACAACATTGCCGTATACAGTTTTACTGGATACTGCTGCAGGCTGCTCGGGAATTGAACGTTTTCTGAGATCCCGTGGTCCCTAAATGTTGGGGTTGACTGCACACCCTTCCTTCCAGCGCGCACACTGCTGATGCTTTCACGAGAAAACGAGGGAAGATGACCGAAAATTTTTGAAAAGCAATTGTTAGCGAAGATAAACAACGTGTGAAGCGCAGCAGAGGGACACTCTGGAAGCGCCAGGCCAGCTCGTTTCATTCATTTGTGCAACATTAATAAATGTTGACAGGAAAGTCACGCAGAAGTAATCAATTAACTTTTAGTAATCCCTCAATCAATTTCGAGATGCACTAATTCGTCCCCGTAATCAGTTACATTTTTCATTGGAGTAAGCGTAATTGTAATGGGTTACTTTTTTTTCTGTAACGTGCACGAGTCTGATCATCGGGATGCTTAAAAACAGAATTTGCCGGCATTTTCATTTACTTTCATAGCTTGCATCTGAGTTTTGCTAATTTCGCCGTATAGGTCACCCCCAACGCGTGTATGAGTGACTGGTTTAGGGATGAAACTTAACGTTTTGGGAAACTTCACGAGATAGTATAGTAGCAATATCCAGCCAAAAGTTGTTGTTGTTGCCTAATATTTTAGCAAGAGACAATAAGCTATTCTTTCTTAAATATCCTTGCATTTACATTAAGAATATCACTGTAATTGTTTGTGTACTTCATGTACTTATATATTAGATTTATTCACTATACTTATTACGGGTTTTTTGTTGTTAGTGCATCTGGATCACTAACCATAGCCCATGTAATTTATTAAATAAATATGAGGTCATTCGAGCGAAGAGGTAAAAGACCGTTAATAAAAAAAAAGGCTTATACAAGAACCTGTACGGGATAAAGAATACACGAAATGCAAAAGATTCCATGAGGCAATATGTAGAAATACTGAATTTTGTACAGGATACATCCGAGATGCAGAAACGCAGTAAATAATTAGATCGGTTTACATAGAAGGACTCAGTGACGCACGACACTGTTCCTTGAGTGCGGAATAAAATGTTTCTCTTCTTCATTTCAGTGGGAATGTTGTTCTGAAACAATATGCCTATATGGATTAGCCTGCTTGTCTCGTAAACGTTCGTCGAATGTTGATTTAAGCAGTTACATTGATTTGAACAAACTGCTAGGGTTTGAGGCTCTTTCCCTGCAGCGTACATATTTCGCTGCATATGTAGCAGTTATTTAATTTTAACGCGATAGCGTTAAGGGCCCCGTGTCGTAGAAAATCTGGCATCGGCGTCGGCGTGAATGTCGGCAACCGTGGCGTATAAAATCATCCCGAACCACCCCGACCGTGCAGGCCCTCCACGTGGCACAACGTGTTAGTTAACAAAAATTGAATTTCTCACCGTGAAATCCGTCAGAAAAATGGCAAAGTACGGCTTAACCACAACCTACAGACATTGTGGTGTCGGACTGTTATTTGAATGTACGAGAAAACATAATTCTCTTACGAGGAAACTCAAACACAAACCCCTTTTCTAGCATTTCTATCATACCAACAGTGGCGCCCTCGGGTAGGCTACTTGCGAAAATCTTATCCAGATGGCGCTCGCATCTTCGGCAGGTCAAACTGTGATTCAGCCTGCCTAATGCATTTGGACACGCGAGCGCGTCGGGGCAATAGCAAACAATTAATAAAGTGATAAATAAAGGTTCTAGTGCCTTCACATCTTAATATAAAACGACTTATATTGCCTCTGAAAAAACGTATTCCCAGCAATGCATTTCTGTTTAAAAGTGAAGCCGACTTTAAGGGGATTGGTGTAAGCTTGGTCTCTGTAAGCTGGCTTTTCCACGTTGGGTGTTGCCGTGAAGCCTACTCAAAGAAAATGCGATGCGAACAGGGGCCGGATAACGCTATCACGTTCACTCTTAAAGGCGAAACTTAAGCGTCCTCCAATTTTTTATCTGATCTCCCAAGCATTGGCTCATACCCACTACGGGGCATTGGCCAAGAAGCAGGTGGTTTCAACTATGTTTATTAAGAATTTAAACAAAAACTAAATTTGCATAGCAGCAATTAGCAGTTACGTTGTGCAAATTTTTCTCAGCTGGCACCACCTCATGCTTCTTTCTCTTCTCCTCCTGCTATGAGCCCTTCCCCATCATCCACTCTTCAGAGGTAGCCAACTTCTTTTCGCAGTACTTTTATATTTCTTATGTTAGTTTCGAGCCGTTCTAAATTTTCAACGCGAAAGCGCGTGTTGCTTAAGCTTCCACTTCGTCTGCATCTACTCCCTTCCACGCATTTAACTTACTGTGAGATTCTGTACAATAAACTTGTGTCACAACTGGAATACATTTGAGTGTCCTACTCTTTGGCACAGTGGGATTGACACGGGTTGTTATGCAGACGTTACGCAGTACGTCCCTTCGGCGTTTAACCTACTCAAAGGTTCTTACGCATATTTTTGTTATTCTTATTTTTCCCATGATCAACCTGCGTGCTCGGCACTAAGCCTACCAAAATATGCGCCGTTTTCATTCGTTACTGCATGATATTTCGGTGCCTAAATGCAGAGTGAAGACAGACCGAAAACGGCCGCTCTCTGTCAGTCCAAAACTCCAGCAAGACATATTTTAAATGCTTTAAAAGGGCGTATTGGTGACATAGTTCTTAAAACTAAAGTAAGCGCCATAACAAACTCTACACAAGGAAAAGGTGACGGACAAGGGCCTACCAATTGCCTTTAGCCGGAGAAGTGTCGGTCGCGCCTAATCTTTCTGCGACAGTAGTAAAACCGTGTGTGCTGGGTCCGTCTGTTTGACGCATTCGCCCTTTTTATTAAGCCCACATTGTCATGCCATACCGCCGGAGTGGTTAAGTGGCTATGGCATTGCGCAGTTTATTTCTAGGTCATGGGTTCGAATCCCGGCCGCGGCGACCGTTTTTCGACGGGGGAGGAACAGAAAAACGATCGTGTGTCGCGCTTTGGGCGCACGTTAAAGAACTCCCAGTCGGTCTAAATTAATCCGCATTCCCCCACTACGGCGTCATCATAACCCACCGTGCCAGTTTCGGGACGTCAGTTAAACCCAATCAGTCAAGTCAAAATCATGCCGTCTTAGCGAGGTCACCTTCGCACCCAATAAACTTGACCCGCAGCACATGCAGCATTTAGGAGGCATTGGGCAGACACGCTCATCACTGAGAACAACCATGGCCTCCTTAAGATCTCTGCGCGCGCCGCCAAATCTCGAAGGTCATGGCACACAAACGCTTGCACTTGGTAGTGCGGGTGTTTTGTGCGCCACGCTGACTGCGAGAGTGGTGGCGTCTATGCATGCATTTCAGAGGTCACGTCAGGCGATACTGCAATGGATAAAGCGCCGTCGTGCGCATGGAAAATAAGTATACTCATTCTTGGGAAGAAGGCGGTGTCATTGTAAACGAGCGCAGAGCCGGAGTAATGGCTGAGATCTACTGATTTACTTGAAGCCATTTGCCCAATCCTCAACGAAGCAACGCGCCCCATAAATATTCGCGTTGAAATTATTACTTATATTCTATACCGGAACATCTACTTCCCGCGCAGACTCGATTATAACGGCAGGCGAGCGGCCAATCACGACGCAACGCACGTTCTTTTCTCTCCCCCCCCCCCCCACCCCCCTGCCTTCATGTTCGAACAAAGAGCGAATTTCCACGTTTATCGAACAGTCAGTTTAAACCAGTAGCGCGACTCCAGTCGATCTTTCGCCCTCTGCCCACAGGGGGAAACACGTAAGCAGGAGAAATTCATCTCCAAATGGCACAAACGAAACAAGCCTACCAGCCACCACCGAGATATCGAAAAAGAAGAACAAAAAGATCGTCAAATACAAGCACGTATACCTATAGGCGCATTCTTTCCAAGCTCGTTATTTTCCCGAGAACGCAAACTCCGCGAGTTCGCGAAGGTACCCAACGACAAGGACAACGACGTCGCTAAGGTCGATGAAAACAACGGAGGTAACGTATAAGCAAATAAACAACAACATCAACAACAACAACAGCATCAACAAATACGAGAAACAGCGGTGCCGGGGCCAGAAGCTCTGCAGTGACTGTCGCGACCATTCGATATCGATCGTATAGCGCTGCTGCTCCTTTCGGTGCTTTTATTATCCCCGGCCACCACCTGCAGTGCCTCCTCTCAGGCCCGTGCACATCGGCGCGTATTTTTAGCCGCTGCGCCGGTTTCTTCGAAAAAAGAACTTCGTGTTCGCTCTTCCTTCCTAATAGACGCCGCATTTGTTCGCCTAATTGCAACATGACCGAAGAGCGCTTCACGAGTGTACGGTTAGATCATGAAAAGGGACTAGATCCGTCCTGCCCAAAAACGAGGAAAGACGGATTTGTCCAAGGGGCACTAAAGAGAAACACTAAATCAGTTTAAACTGATAAAGTATTCCTTCTAAGCTCTTTTTTTTGTTAATTTCGTGGCAATAAGGTCGATTATTAAAAGAGAAAAAGAAAGTAATGTTTCCCTCTCTCTCTGTTTTTCTTTTCGATTTACTGCCGAAACCCCAGCGCTGGTACGTCAGTTTGACGTCACAGATTTTCAAGTGTCTTTTCGTGCTTGGGCCGTAGTTGTTCAGTAGTTGCTTCCTTGAAATTTGTCAAGTTCAATCTTTATATTTTTTAGAATACGATGAGGTCCACCTTCACCGATAAGAAAAATAACTATAAGACGGAGAAGACGCCCCCAAAGTCCGAGATGTGACGTAGAGCTACGGGGGGAGGGGGGGGGGGGGGCGCTTCGTGGTGGTTTTTCCGGCTGCCTTTCGTTTTTGCAACTTTTCTGGCACTGCAGTAGGGTAATTTACTAACATAGTTCAACCACACGAAGTGACATACAATGAAACCAGAGAAAGCGTCAGGGAAGTTAATTGTTATCTTTAATCGAAACGTAGAAATAACTAGCTAATTGGCAAATGAGAGCTTGCTCTCTCTCGCGTCAGTGTCTGTCATTTAGTACGGTTTTGAATGACAAAAAAAAAATCAAGCCCCTCTGATCCCTCCTCATTCTTCTCGCTCATTGCATATGATAGAACAAGGCACAGAAGTGCAGTACAATTCTTGCGCCCAACGGACTGAAATTCCGGCTTTATGAATGTTGCTGTGTGTACCTCCATCGTTTAGTCATGACCCTCCATCCCTCTTTTGTTGCTTTCTTTTATCCTTGGACAGGACAGAGCACATGAACTCAGATTAACCACTCTGCCTTTCTGTGAGCATTTTTTTATCTCTTTCCCTCCAACGTCTTTATACTAAAGCTTTTTTTGTGCGCCGGTAACTATCTGCTGGGCGCTTCATACTTTTAAAGCAACGTTAATACGCGATTTCGGAAACTTATGTGGCACAATGTACGACAATCCGTACCTGTCTTTCAACCTGCTTTCGATCATTCTTCTTTCTTTATGATTATTATTTAGTGTCTTTATTATGTCTTTCTTATCTTTTATTTTTTGCGTCCATGGAGCACCATCGGGTTTTTCGTGCTTCATTTGGAGTACAACGTTCATCCTCACGGGTATTAAGAGTTTTAAGGAGTTTGCTTGTCGTGTTTCTCATAACGTCAGCAAGAAGACGTATTGTGAAAATTGCCGTTCTTCTGTTCAGAACCGCCCGCGGGCTAAAACCGATGGGGAGCTAAAAGCACGCGTTCATATAATGATCTGCTGGCTTTCACTTCGGCAGCGTTAAAGAACAGTCTGTCTAGCACGATGAACCCTCCGGACCGAGATCGAGGGAGCTTTTTTAACACAAAGCAAATGATCGTTGCGCAAATGTTGCGCTGTGTTGGAAGCCTATAGCTACAGCAGGCCCGAAAACAAAAAGAAAGTGCTGGTGGTAACTTTAGGTGAAGAGAGAGAGAGAAAACGCAACAGCAGAAAAACTAAGAAGGTCGACAACAAGGACGTGCGGTTTGCTACCCTACATGCAGGACAGGGAAACAATGAGAATTGCACGCACGCAAGTGGATGCACTGGACTACGACAGTCACTCAAGCCGGGACACATCAAAAACCACAGTAGCGCACGAATAGCTTTTTGCTGCAGAGCTTTTTTGCTTGAGTTAGTTGGTAAGAAACAGTGATATAAGAATCATGGCGCGAAAAAAGAAACGTGGACAAAGAAACACACATTGGTCAGTATATGTGCGCTAACTACCAAGTGATTTTAAGTTCTTCGAGTAAGATGAGCATTTATAATACGGTCACTATGAATACTCAGAAATTAAAATTATGGGGTTTAACGTGCCAGAACTACGATCTGACTATGAGGCACGCCGTAGTGGGGGACTCTGGAATAATCTGGACCACCTGGGGTTCTTTACCGTGCACCTAAATCTAAGTACACAGGTGTTTTTGTATTTCGCCCCCATCGAAATGGGACCGCCGTGGCCGGGATTTGATTCCGCAAACTCGTGCTTAGCAGTCTATAGCACCATAACCACTAAGCAATCACGGCGAGTCACTATGAAAAAAAAAAAAAACATGATTTGGAAAGCTTGAATCACTTACCTTTGACAATCCTTGATACAGAAGTATCTTTTCTCATGGGGCATGTACCCACGTTTTAACCGACACATATTGCAGGGATGTGCATATCTTGTCTCACTGCTGCTCCGAGTGCCGCATCGTAGTAATCGTAGTGATCGTAGTTATCAGTTCTCGTCTCCCTCCAGGAATAAAATCAGTTCGTAGTTGGGGCCCATCCTGTCGATGTGCGTTTGCTTGCATCGCCATTATTACAAACAAACAAAAATTACATAAGAAACGACAAGCAAAACCAATTTTAGCCAGTCAGTAGCTGAATAAGACACGATTTCTCGCTTTTTGCTTGTTGTTGCGTATGTTTTCCATTCTTCATTTCTTTTTCTATTTGTGTGTCTGTGCGTTTCTGATAATGGCGTCACGCTGCTTATAAATTTGTACACCTGGCAATAAGCTTTAGTCGAAAGTCAGCGCCCTGTCTTGCCCCTTATTCCCCGTGTTCGTGTTTCCTTTACGCTATTTAGCCGCAACGAAAGAGAAGGCGTCGCCCAAGGAGTCGATATTGTTCTTCGGCGTTTGTCGGGTATCAGAGATTCCGCCCCCCCCCTCTCCCCTTCTCGCGTACAAGGTTGCGCCGCCCACGAACAACTCCGGGCCAGCCGCGCGCTCACGTTGGCCTCCTCGGTGGTTCTGTGCCCTGAGCCCAAGAAAAGAATGGCGGACCACGGAACCCGGCGATGTATGTCGCTTCTTGGGGGCGGGTGGCCGAATGGTGCGACACGACACCGTTTTGTCACTGTCGTCGTTACATGCGCGCGAGGGCAAAGCGGCGGCGAAAGTGTGGCCAAGGAGAACAAGTGAGGATAAAAGAAAGAAGGAAAGAAAGAAGAATAGGCGTGAGTTCGAACGCCTCGCCGTATTCGGAAGGCTCGAAGCGAAAGTGGATCGAGGAAAGAGTGTACGCGATAACGGGAAAGAATTACCGGTGTTGCGTGAAAACAGAATTCGGCGACGATATCTTTTTTGCTACGAGCGCTTGGGATTTCGAGTCAAAACAGATTAGTTATTCCGGCAGGAGAGAACCAAAAGGCAATGCTTCCTGGAATAAACCTGCGTATATTTCCAACAGTGATCGCCTGGTTTCTCGCAGCAAGAGACCAAACGTGCCTGTGCGAGCGGTTGTCCGTGCGATAATGTAATCATGACAGCTAACAAAACTCCTTAAGACGAAGGCGCCGCTGCTACTTTGAGAATATTTCCGCAGTGTTATTTACGTTACGCAAGTCAGTACACTGCCGCGTTACTTGTCGCCCACTAATTTTGGAACGTGTGTTGCCTCAGTGAGTTGCCTCACTTAATATCCCTTTACACTCATTGCGACGAGCAGGCTATATTAACTCTTCTTTCTCCCTATTATTTATGTTCTTCCTCCTCCACTGAAGAGCAGGTAGATGTTGAATGCCTTTCTGGTGGCAGTTGCCAGCCTGTTAATTCCTTCATTTATATATTGTAATGAAGAAGAAGGGCACACGGACAAGGCCAGCCAGATCGACTGTTCAATGCCTGCAGTGCAACCAGTAGGCCAGCCGGATCACCAGTGCTTAGCACGAGTGGGAGCCGTTCGTGCAACCAGCTGTTCCTGCTCTGCGTCACCTGCCTTTTCGATTACGAACAGACGCTACCACCTGAACTGTTCAGTACACCCCTTTACAATTGGTGGAAGGTGCGGGGTATTCAAGAACATTTACACCCTGGAACTCCGGTCTCGGACTCTGCCTTCCGTCATGCCTGACTCTCCCCAGCCGACGTCGCCGCCACCCTCCGTTGCCTGCTCTGGCGCTCTCCCGCTCCCTGCGTCGCCAGGCTGCCCATTTTGCTGTCCGGGATAACCTATTGTATCGACGCAACTACCAGCCCATGATCGCAAGTGGCTTCTAGTTATCCCTATAGGACTTTGCGTTCCGACATGTGCGCGTCTTTCCACAATGACCCACAATGTGCACACGCCGGCGTTTTGAAGACGTATGAGCGCTTGCGGCAACGTTACTACTGGCGAGGAATGTTTACTTTTGTCCAAAAGTTTGTCCGCTCGTGCCCGCAATGCCAACGCCGCAAATCTCCGCCTCATCCGGCCCACGGTTTATTACAGCCGCTTCCGTGCCCTGCTCGTGCCTTCGACCGTGTGGGAATTGACCTGTACGGGCCGCTACCACTAACACCTGCTGGCAAACGATGGATTATTGTAGCGGTTGATCACCTTACACGCTATGCCGAAACCGCCGCTCTACCTGCAGCAACAGCCAGTGACGTTGCATCCTTTCTGCTCCATCGTTTCATTCTTCGTCATGGCCCGCCTCGGGAACTGCTGAGCGATAGAGGCCGCGTGTTTTTGTCGCAGGCGGTTGAAGCTCTGCTTGCTCAATGCCGCATAGTTCACCGGACCACTACGGCGTACCATCCTCAAACTAACGGGCTTACGGAGCGCTTCAATCGAACCCTTGGTGATATGCTCGCCATGTACGTTTCATCGGAGCATACAAACTGGGACATCATCCTCCCATTTGTCACTTACGCATACAATACTGCTACCCAAAGTACTACGGGATTTTCCCCGTACTTCCTCCTCTACGGTCGCGATCCTTCCCATACCATCGATACGGTTTTGCCTTATACACCAGACGCGTCAGAGTGTGCTCCTGTATCAGCCGTCGCCCGATACGCCGAGGAATGCCGTCAATTAGCCCGTCATTTCACCTCCGGCGACCAACAACGACAAAAAGACAACCGCGATGGCGACGCTACGAATCCGAACTTCGCTCCCGGCACACTTGTCTTGTTGTCCGTGCCTTATATCACGCCTGGACCTTTCGACAAAACTTCTCTCGAAGTATGATGGACCATACCGCATCGTCGAACGCACCTCTCCGGTCAACTATGTCATAGAGCCGCTTACACCGACATCCGACAAGCGCCGCCGTGGACGGGATATTGTCCACGTTCACCGCCTGAAACCATTCTATGAACCACTCGTCTCCATGTCGTAAGTCGCCAGGATGGCTCCGCTTTTGCACCGGGGGTAATTGTAATGAAGAAGAAGAGCACACGGACAAGGCCAGCCAGATCGACTGTTCAATGCCTGCAGTGCAACCAGTAGGCCAGCCGGATCGCCAGTGCTTAGCACGAGTGGGAGCCGTTCGTGCAACCAGCTGTTCCTGCTCTGCGTTACCTGCCTTTTCGATTACGAACAGACGCTACCGTCTGAACTGTTCAGTACACCCCTTTACAATATATATATATATATATATATATATATATATATATATATATATATATATTATATTATATAAATTAAAAAAGCGCGCGCGCGCGCTTTTTTAATTTTTTTCTTTTCCACGTCTTCAATACAAGTATTAATATTTTACGTTCATTCCGCTGACAAGCCGGTGTGGCGCGCAGAAATATGTGACAAATAGGTCACCGGACGTTCGTATCACGTCATTTTGACAAAGGAAAGAAATTTATCTTTCCTTTTTCATTCCAAAACAATACAGGGTCTATGAGAAACCCCGCAGTGGAGAATTACAGCCTAGTTTTCACCAGGTGAGGTTCTTCAACGCGCCTAGCCAAAGCTCAGTAACCAAAATTCATCTCTAGAATGCGGTCGAATGGAAATCGAATCCGCGACTTCGTGCGCAGCCGCAGAACGCCATACCGTCTGAGCCGCCGATTCAGATCCCTTGCCTATTCGACCTGCAGGCTATACACGATGCGATGGAAAGCCCCGTCAACTTGCCTATAACGTCAACGAAACCCACATCTATACACTCACAGGACCAGCGCCAGTCAAGCAGCTTAAACGAGTAACAAAACCGTTGCGCCATTTCTCGGCAGGTTCACAAAATTCACAGTCTTCACGTGTGAACATGAATGTCCGCTGGGTACAGGTACGTAGTTTTGACCACAACAATGACCTTGCGGACCGCAATGCTCGCTTTTCCCCGACACCCGTAACTCACTCTCTTTCTTTTCTATCTGACCCCCGCTCTGTTGTCATTTCCCTAAAACCTGTCCTCCGGCGGGACACGCACGCCCTCATCCCCCCGCGTGTCTGCTCCCTTCCCCACGATCTTTATTGGGTGGAGGAAGTTTCTTTCAGAAGGTTTCGGACCATACACCAGCCTACACTTGTGCTTGGTGTCAACCACGCGAAGACAAAGCTCAGCTCCTGCGTCAGCAGCAGATGCCGACCATCTACTTTGGACGTGCCCTGGGACAAAGACTGTCCACCAAAATGAACTTAGAAGTGTGAAGTTAAGAAGTGACCGACCTGTGCAGACTATCATATACAGCACATTTTGTTAGTCATATTTGCCGTATCTGCATGAAACGGGCCCCTACGTGCTTATATTTAATTTCATACGGAAGTTATGCCGCGTGGTAACTCAAGCGAAACTGAAATGTGCTTGCGCCACTGCCACAGCTACGAAGATGCTGCTCAGAACGCATCCGCATAGCAATTCAAGAGAGCGGCTCTATACATATGAGTCCGAATGGCGATTGTTTGATTGATTGAAAACTTTATTATTCCACCGAGCTGGGGTGCCCACCTCTTAACCTACACGTAGGTAGGAGGGGGGGGGGGGGGACGAAGCAGTCCCCGCGCGTTGAGGACGGTGAGTCTTCGAGTCCACCGCACGCCGTCACATTCAAGCCACCGCGAGCCTTCACGTGACGCTGTGTGTATACATGTGCCAGCACGTTTGTAACAGCGGCGAACATCCTCCGTGTTTTCTGCGCCACACTTTTAACAGCGGAGCTGTTTAGGCTTGTCAAAATTCCGGTGTACAACGCTAAAACTGGTTGAGCGAGGAGGAGCCACGTCTCTCGCGAGCATAGTGCGCGGCGCGCGCTATGCTCGCGAGAGAGGAGCCTGGACACTGACGTCATAGCTGCGCCGAGCCCGTGTTCAGCACAGTCACGTGACCGCGCTAATGAAAGCGTGCGCGCAGCGGCGCCCGGGCATTTCTCCGCTCTACCGAGATATGGCTCGACCTAAGCGCACCTTCACGCCGGAAGAAGAGGCTGCCCGACGAGAGAAGTGCGTTCAAACCATGCGGGAAAGGAATCGCCGTCTTCGTGCCGATCCAGCCTACCTCGCCAACAAAGCCGCCGATATGCGACGTCGCCGAGCCGATCCGGAATACCAAGAACGCGAGAATCATGCCAAGCGTCAACGCCGCGAATGCGACCCCGGCCTGCTAGGATTATGCTAGTTGCTAAGGAAAGTCGCCCAGCTCCGCTGTTTATTCAGGCTTGGCACCGCTACTGTCAAGCTGGCCGCATTTTTTTTCTCAACATTATGCTAGTTGCTAAGGAAAGTCGCCCAGCTCCGCTGTTTATTCAGGCTTGGCACCGCTACTGTCAAGCTGGCCGCATTTTTTTTTCTCAAACCATGAAGCCTATACCAAGTCGCTCACCTTTCCTGTCCTTCTATATATCTCCAGAAACTGAGCCAACCGGTACTGTCCACGACGGCTTGAAAGGCAGACGTGGCGTAATGCTCCTTCAATGAGGCATAAACCATTCGATCGCAATGGAATTGGCTCCGTCCCAGAAATCCACATGGTGCAGCCACGAAAGAATGTGGAGTTAGGGTTTACGAGTCAGGCTTAAGACTTGCGATGATTCCGTTTATTCTTTCTATTTTTTTTTTTACTTTTTGTTCGTGCTTCAACCTGTAGCATATGGTGTGCTTCTACATCTATAAATAACCTCTACATCATCTACTACCATCACCAACCGACCGCCCGCGGTGTCTATGAAGCTACGGCGCTCGGCGATGAATGGTGAATTAAAAAGCGCTCGCATATCGAGTTTTGGGCGCGCGCTAGAAAAACTCGGTTTCTTAAAATCAATACGGAGTCATCCACTACGCGTTTTTCATAGCAGCGCTTTCAGACAGAAACCTCAAATCAATCAATCAATCAATCAATCAATCAATCAATCAATAAACCAGACAAGGTTAGACGGTCAAACTTATGTCTTGTATTAAAGTAAGTGGTAGCGAGAGACGGGAGCACAGAACCTTGCTCAGTAAAACTGTTTTGATTTCACTGCGGAGAGGTACAGAGAGACGGAGAAATAGAGAGGAAGAGGAATACAGGGAAATGCAGGGAGTTTAACCAGAACGGGAATATCCGATTTGCTACCCTGCCCTAAGGAAGGAAAATGGGGGGAAGATAAAAATTACGCAGATCCAGCGCGCGCGCTGAAATCGATCTGCAGCGAAGCTTTCGTGAAGCGGTCAATTGAATGTCATACAACTAACGGTGACCCGTACAGTGTTCTTTACTTTTATCCTACGCAACGCCGAAATCTGTTAAAATGTTTATGTTCATCCACCACAAAGACCACAATGTTATCCTCATGAAATCTTTACGCTTATGAACGACATCGCTCACTAGCTATGCCGAATTGCAAACTTCAAACCAGGCTGAAGCAGAGTGTGAGACGGCTGCGCAGCGATGTGACGACCACGAAGGCGATGTATACGATGCTCGTCTAGGTAACGAATGGTGTTGACAGGTGTACGCACACAGAAGTACCAGCACATACATGTAGCTACATTTAAGGATTCTTTGCCGCTTGCATCACAGTGGCGCATACACATTCTGGAGAACTGGCCAACAATGCGCACACACCCAGTGGCCCATAGCGAATGGCTAAATAAAAGAAAATCAAGTAAATCAAGAAACCCGTTGAACCTAATGGCGCTATTCCATTAACAGGTTGTTGTAGTTGTACTTAAGAGATAACGGAGCAGACAGTATATATGTGTTCAGGCTCTATGTAAGTAGTATTTGTGACGCAGAACAGGAGGTGCACTACTTTGTCGGTCAGCGCACAAGGGCTATGTAAGCCCGTTAGCTGCCGTACTAGCATTCCGCACCTGTAACCTTCGTATATATGTATATCCGCGAACATATCCGCCATGGCACTGACCGACCCAGCATAAAATAGCAGCCACGCCAAGCTCGGGAGGGTAGAAAGAAATCTTCGCCTTAAAACGCATTCACCTTTTAAAGGAAGAGGGAAAGCATACCATCAGGGAAAGCTCTACGAAAGCGCGAAAAAAAAAATGATGTTAAAGTGTTGCAGCCGTTCGCACGGGTTCACTGTTTGAAGGAAGCGCTCCATCTCTTGCATTGAGCCGCTTTTGTTATAAATACCTTGAGTACACGAAATGCTAGCTTGCGGAGCAACGCTCCAGTCGAAGGTTTCAAGCACATGCACTCAGTGGATCGATCGTGTTGCGACGATTTCGCAAATGCTACTCCAAGTGCACTGATATAAAAAGAATGCCTTCCGCCCGTATTGCTGTGGCCCCGTAGGCTAGCGCCCTTTTACAGGGTGTTGATGCTCTACCGACTAGCCCGACTTCACACTCTAGTGCAGATGCCTTCGATTTGGGGAACCTCTACCCGTGAGTACGCCCTCCGACAATGTGACGCCAGGTCATCCTGCTGGACATGTCAACTGAGTTAAAATTTCGCCAGTGATGCCTATTTATATTAGGCTTAAATCAAAGGACCTTTACTCCTCTAATGATTCATTCTCTTTCATTATTTCTTGGTTAATGACTTCTTTCACCTTCGAATAAGTACCGCAAGCAAGGGCTGAGACACACTGCGAAAATAGCAGTGTTTAAGCGTACATCAAAGTGCTAACTGCAACAGAATAACTGCAAGACAGTAAGTTCCATAAGCCATTGCTTCACTTCTTGCAGGAGGAGGGCCTGCATGGTATCGTTTAAATGCTCATATATACCTCAGGGCAAGTTGTCGGAGAAAAAAAAAAAGAAACTATAAGATAGTCTTCTTTTCTTTCTTTTTCTTTTTTTTTCAAATTGCAGCTAGTGACTGGTGTCAAAGAGTTCCCGGGATATTTTACGCCCTAGGGTGACGGTAACGCTGCAAACGCTGCGGGAAAATTTTCAATAATAGCTATCACTGTGCAACTGTGAATCCTCCCAAAAAACGAAAGGCAGACACAAGAAGCTGCGCAGCCAGAACAATTCGACACCCACGAAACAAAAAGACGTCAACAAGAAAAGATCAAAGTAAGAACAACTAACGACAGCAGCAGCACTGGTGGCGCGCTCCACGAGTCACTCGCGCCGGCCGTATACCATACACCACACACACAACCAGCGCGCCTGCAGGTACTCAAGGCTGACGCGCTGATAACCGCTTCATCCTATATACCACGCGCAAAACGCTCTCCAGAGTTATTCGTCCTGCTCCCGCGCTTCTCCCTTCTCCCGTTTTCATCCTTAACATCCATTTTTTTCTTTCATTTCTTAGTTCGTTGCGCGGGCTTTATTAACGGTCCAGTGTCCACACAGCCCCGCCACACACGCCGGGCCCCGCGAACAGCGCGAGCCAAGCGCTTGCAGGCGCCGCATCCCACCCTACAGTTTTGCGTCCGCGTGCCGCCGCCTCTCTCGGTCGAGACTGAATACGAGTGCAATAAAAGAACACCCTCCCCCTCCCCCCCCCCCCCCCCGCTTCCCTTTAGCTCACCTTCCAGTCGCAACTCGCTACGTAAACGCGCGGCGCGTGCGTGTGTGCGCGGTAATTAAAAGGCTCGTGATTAATTATTCGGAGCAAAACTTATGAGTAGTGTCGTCGACGTCGTCGGGCATAGAGACCCATCGAGAGAGAGCGAGAGAAAAAAAAAGAAAGAAAGCGGGGGGAAGGGTGGTGGCAAATGGAGGAGGAAGGGAGGGGGAGGGGGGTATCGCGGCCCCTACGCGAGTGTGTTTTCTCTGGGAAGCAAAAGGGGGAGGGAGTGGAGGGAGGGTGGTCTGAAAGGAAAGGGGTGAAAAGAAAGCATTATTATTAGACCTCCGGGGCCGAGGCGAGGACGTTGTGGACTGCAGAAGCCCCGCTTGGCGCGCGCGCGCGCGGGCGGGCGGTAATCGCGTTTCGGGCCAGCAGCACTGGGCTGGACGTGAGCGCCACGCGAAACATCGCGCGCGCTCGCGCGCCCCCGAACCCAAGGTCCCGCGCGAACGCGCGCATCGACCAGGAGGCGGCGAACGGGCGCGGCCACTGGCGGCGGCGCGAATTTTATGGTGCGTGACCGCTTCTCGAACGAGGCTGTGCTCGCTGCCGCGATGTTGTCCCTTTCCCTGTGCACCCTCGCATAAGTACACCGCGCGTGTACACCGCGCTTGCGCACACGAAGAAATTCGATGCCGCCTGCGCAAATTGTTGCGCACCACACACGCATGCACGCGTCGGAGAAAGATAGAAAACGAAACGACAAGGCGAAGATAGAGAGACGCTGAAGGGCAGCGGAGGGGGCAGTTCAGAAACGGTATTACGGAGCGGCCATATAGGGGGCGATGCACGCGGTGGGGCGGGCAGGCGCGTTATATCCCGCTCTCGCAATGCAGAAGTGCCCGGCACGCGTGCGACATGGAGGCTCGTTGCAAACAAATCGTTTTGCCTTATAAATCATTAATAGTGGCCACGCGGCTGCTGCGCCCGAGATGCGGTTGCTTGACGGCAGCCGCGTTACGATGGGGGAGAAATGCGAAAAACACCCGTGCATACTTAGATTCAGGTGCACGTTAAAGAACCCCGGGTGGCCCGAATTATTCGGGAGTTCCACACTACGGCGTCCCTCATAATGAGAACGTGGTTTTGGCTCGTAAAACCCCATAATTTAATTTTTAAAGCGGTTGCTTGGAGAGTAACTGATCGCGCGTGTGCTTTCTGCGACAAACGTTGTGAGCGCTTCGTGGTGTTTCCTGTGCGCAAATCTGTTTGCTCTCAATTTGCATTTCGTGCGAAGCATTCTTTGGCTCGTCCAAGGCACTTTGCGGTAGGTAGGTAGGTAGGTTGCTGTCTCAACTCGCTTCGCGGCCTCTTCAATAAAACGAAAATTCGAGTTTCCGATGGTGGTGCCGAACATCTGCCTCACAGCACGTATGCCCGGTGCTCTATAACCATTAGGCCACAAGTTGCTTTCCTTCACTGGTGAGGAAACGATCGCACGCATATTTCTGTCGTGCCAAACCCAATTATAGCTCTTTTAGACGACTGACCACACGCGTCACACCACATAGCAAGAGCTAGAGCACTTGCGCAGGCGTCAGTTTCCGTTCGGCCATTAACTTACCACTGTCTTTGCGTTGCGTCACGAGTGGGAGCGTGCCAATTTCTCCCATTCTTGCTTCCGGGCAGCTAACGCTTTGAGACGCTGTGTTAGAGTGCACGGCCCTTTTGGATTGCCCCACATTCAACAGTCCTCTTCTCGTAGCTGATCAGTGATAACGCTACGAAGACGCTACATGTCCAATATTGTACCACCTTAGAAATCGTCCCCGGTCGTAACGGAACTGGTTGTAACGTTTCTTAGAAAGAAAAAAAAAGTTGTCGCAGTTTCACCTGAAAGGCGAAGCATCAATTGCGATAGCAAACTTGTAGAGAGCTATACGGAGTAATGATATTAGCTTTATCAGCTGTATAAACTTGGACATGCAGCAGCATCGGCAACACGCAGAACTGTTGTCGACGCCATCGGCGTTTTGCCCGCGTTCGCTCAAAATGCGTGCGGCGTTGGTGACTGTTGCCGGAGCCTCTGATATAAATAGGCACTTCATGCCGCAGCTAAACGTCGCCTCCCTTCCCTCCCCCTCCCCCACGGCCTCTCGCGCTTCGGAAGAAGGCACGTTTGCTCTACATATATGGTGATTGTAAAGGAGAAAAGAGACGCCTACTTCTGCAGCCCTTAAGCGAGCACGGCGCAGAACGCGCGTTTGTTCTCCGCCGTGCGTTCACTCCCCGTGAAAGACGCGCCCCTCGCTCCCTTTCACTCGCACATACAGCGTTCGGCGCGCGGCGACGATTTCTTCTCCAAATGACGTCATACGGAACCTCACGGCGACGGCGGCGGCGACGGCGACGCCGACGGCAGAAATCTGCTTTTGAGTGTCCATATAATTGCTATCGCAATAAAAACGACCCTGTCGTCGTGCCGTCGCCATCATCTTGCTTCTGTCGTCGCGCACAGGCTCGCAGAACATAAACTGTTCGCTTTACAGAATCACGCTGGTTCATCTAACTCTTCGAAGAACCTTAAACAATGCTGGATAGCCAGTTACCTGCCCTATCCTTCGCAAAACATTGATGCCCACAGTGCGTGTGGTCTGCATAATTTTATTGCGATAGCAATTAAGTGGACACTCCAAGCGGATTTCTGCCGTCGTCGTCGCCGTCGACGTGAGGTTCCGTATAAAGTCCAACGGCGATGAAATCGTCGCCACGCGCCGTATGCTGTATGTTCGCGAGGGACGCGCGTTTTCACGGGGAGCGAACTGACGGCGGAGAGCAAACGCGACTTCTTCCAACACCCCCTAGTCTAGGGGGTGTTGCTTCTTCCGTCGCGAGAAAGGCCGTGGGGGAACGAGTGGGAGGGAGGGGAGGCGACGTTTAGCTGCGGCACCAAATGCGTATTTATATAAAAACGTTGCGAGGCGAGTAGGCGGTAAAGACTTCCGACACTGCTCGACGGGTGTCCCGTTCTGATCTCGTCGAAAACCTCCGAGCCGCCGCCAGAGGCACCGGCAACAGTCACCAACGCCGCGCGCGTTCGGTGCGAACGCGGGGAAAAACGCCGACGGCGTCGACAACAGTTCTGCGCGGTGCTGGTGCTGCTATATGCCCAAGTTTATACAGCTGATAAAACTACTATCCTTACTCCGTATAGCTCTCTACTAATTTGCTATCGCAATTGATGCTTCGACTTTCGGGTGAAACTGCGACATTTTTTTTGTTCGCTTCTAAACTTTGCAGATGCGAGGTCGTTTTGCCTTGCTTGTTTCGCGGAGCAGCAGAATAACGCCGAAGAGTAGCAGTTAGCCTGATGATATTCTAATCACAAACACATGTAATCATTTCGCACCCACCGTGGTAGCACAGGGGCTATGGCATTGCGCTGCTGAGCATGACGTCGGGGGTTCGATCCCCGTCGCGGTGGCCGCATTCCAATGAAGGCGGAATGAAAAAAAAAGAAAAAGAAAACGCTTGTTTACCGAGCTTTGGATGAACGTTAAAGAACCCCATGGCGGTGGTCAAAAGCAATCCGGAGTCCTCCCCGGCGGCATGCCGCATAACCCACTGAGCAATTTAAGGACGTCATACTCCATGTATTCATTTTAGATCGATAGCTCTACTACTACTCCAGGGGCCGTATTCTGTAACGCTTCGGTTTTCAAAGGATTCGGTTTGGCCGTGGCGTCACATTGGGGCGGTCCGTTGACGTAATGAAAACAAGTGAAAGGACAGAGACCAATCGGCGCGAAGGTTTCTTTTTGTGGCAGTGAACGTCACAAACCGAGTAAAAATATAGCAATTTACGAGCGCTTCTTGGTAAATAAAAATAAATTGTTCATGGTATTGATGAGGTTTACGTTTTTCATCATGAAACGCGTGTGAGTTGTACTGGCGGTGAGTGACTTAACGAATTTTGTTTACTTCGGTTGACCCATTTATGCCGCTAGGTGGGACGTCGTACGCCAACTTCGCGTTGCGGCCAAAATAGACACTCAAGTTCCTCGCACAGTCGGAGCGCTGTCTCTTTTGAGAATCTGAACTGTCGCCTGAATCCCTCGTCTGTCATCTCAAAGGCGTCTTGTCGACGTCGAGGTTGTCGCTGTCTATCACGGAGGCTCGCTAAAAGCACGATAACAGGCGCCACAGGCACCGCACACGCCGTCATTTTGCTCCGAGTGCCGCGATATCGCCCGTGCACACGGCACGCACAGGCTCTGCACACGGCACACCGCGCTTCGGATCAGACCGAAGCAGCGCGCGCGGCTTCGCTTCGTAGCAGACGACAAATTTGGTTTCCGCGTGATTGACATGTGCGTAACGTCATCAAAAAATGCGTTCGCGCCCTGAGGCGATGGCGTCACCCAGGCGGCGACCAATCGCTGCACGCAAACCGAATCCTTCGAAAACCGAAACGTTACAGAATACGGCCCCAGGTACAAACCCAGAAAACGCCTGGTTCCGCAAATCTGACCTTCAAGCTCAGCGAAGGTCATACTGGGACTTAGCCTGACTCTACCGGCGGCTGATGCGTACGCTGAGTGGGCGCCCATGTCTTGAAAGCGATATGCGATGTGTACAAATTCCGCCGAGTGCTGGTAGCTTCGTATGCGCTGTGCTTTCGACGCTTAGTTCGCGTTGAAGCGAGACCCAGCATGAAGGTCAATTGGCTCGCTGCTGCAGCCGCGCCGAGCAGCGTCTGTGTCCTTTTCTAAAGCAAGCAAAACCGTGCTATCGGTCGACAAACTTAGTTTAACCGCGTTCAACTACGGCAGATTTTTCTTTCACTTCACGCAAACAATATTTTTTTTTCTTTTTTTGAAGAAATGTCGAGACCACGGGAAAATAGGACCCCGAAGGACAGGCTATAGCAGTCATCAGAAATAAACTCCAGTGAGCAATGGAATGTATAAAAAGAATTAAACGAACAAAAAAAAAAAAAAAGAAAAGAGGCACAAAAAAATATAGCGGTGGAATAATAAAGCAGCACTCACCTCACGGTTAAACGAGTTAGCACTCATTAGATTTGGCACCACATATGTGAGAGGCACGCGAGGTACCACATATGTGAGAAGCACGCCGACATGACATTCTTCCGGTCCTTATTTTAAATCGAACATGGAAAACCCATTGCTTCTGACAAGCCGTGCCGTATCGAAGTGGGTTTCACAAGTTGATTCTGAGCAATGTTTGTTACACTGGGCGTTTCAGTGAAGGCAATAAATAATTCTTGAATAAAGTGTAAAAGAAAGAACAAATAAAGCGATTTCATTATTGTCGTCGATACGTTATTGGGCGTTGGCGGACATCTGAAATCGTGCTGTGATAAGCTGTTTAGTCGACTAGGATAGATTGATTCAAATTTGCTTACGAGAACAGTGAAGAATACTGCGTCCATTTCGCTCGAGTAGTGTGCACATGCTTATATTAGGATTGGCACGAGTTAGCTGCAATGCGGGCAATAATAACTAAAACAATGCATATTACAGCGGCAGTACAGTGCAACGTTTAAACACGGATGAAGATGGAGATTTCTACAGTTGTGCGGAAACTTATCGGCTACCAAAGGGCTCAATCATAACTCAGATCATACCGTACCTTGATTAATTGGCGGTTCAATTCAGTTGTCACTCACAAAATCATCAAACACAGGAAAAATAATAGCGGCAAACGGAATAAACCACTGTTTCAGCCAGCAAGAATGTACCGAGCAATACCGGCTAAAATGAAAAAGGAAAAGGCATGAAAGCTTAACGCCCATCGCTTTAAATCTTAAGCACTTAATGAGGGCAAGCCGTCTTAGTACAGTGCACCTACGCCAACATTTTGATTACTTCCCATTAGCTCACGGACCAAACCCGTTTTCCCAATATTGATTGCGCCAGCAATTCGCTGCAGACGTTCTTCCTGGCGTATAAGCAAAAATAAAATGTTTCCACTTATGTCAGCTAGGATTGATTTTTTGTTTTCCTTTCTCAGAATGACTTTAAACTATACTGCAGCCCTCGTACGCTCCATGTTTCCCGAGTTGCGAATATACGCGTCATCAATCGATTTACTATACCTGTAAAATATATTATGTGCACTAATACTACACCGCGCGGCTTGTTCTTCTCACGTGTGTGTGTGCCTTCTTGCTCCAGAAATGCGCTATGAGAACATTCCGAGAAAAGCAAAAAAAAAAAAAAACGATGCAATTAACACAGAAAAATACGTTATCAGTGGTTGAACCAGACAGAGACAGTTATCAATTTTAACCGCTAAACGGTAGAAGGTTCACTGTCTCCCTGCGTGTGAACATGGAAGAAAAAAAGTTGCTGTCGAGATTAAGTGCGGGGGAAATATAATGGCGAGTGATGTAGTGTAAAGCACTGACGCCAGTCCATTCCACATGTTCAGAAAATGTTAACTGTCGTATGTTCACATTGCCTCCAATCTTGATCACTACATTGAGCGATTTCTTATGCACGCATACGCATACGATCGAAGCACCGACATGTATTTGCATATGGAAAGGTTGGCTCTTCTATAACAGAAGCGGTATACTGAGAAGATTTATACGATTCCACAACAAGGCGACTACTGGTGAAGTACGAGACAAGGTATAAGGAAAAAGGCAATCAAAAGATCAGAAGAACGCGCGCCAGCCAGTACATGGTTTATTTGCACGAGGCGCACAACTATATATATGTACACAGCCTACGTGCACTGCGGACCCAATGAGCAACACGAACTGATTTGTACGTTACATGTGCCCTGTCGAAACAGTGTACACATTCATTAATAGTGTGTAACTACTGTGCATGCAGTCGAAATAGGCACATCCAAGTACATTCGAATTGAGAGATCTAAGTTGGATGCAACTCAAACTACCGTCTAATTTGCATGCAATGATTGGTTTCGGAAACGTACCGCGTAATTGGTTCGGCAATAGACTAACGTCAGAGAGACACTTAATTTATTATGGAGCTTCGCATGTGAAACTTCCATAGTGAGTCCCACTCCACTCCCTTATGGTTACCCACTTCTTCAAACATGCCTCGGGCTATCTTTTAAATATGTCATTCTCTCTCTACTGCATTTTAAAAACTGCTGTTGCACTGCATGCTTTTGTCAATTAGGACTTTCCATTGTTTGCTTTCTTGGATCATAACACTCTCGCCACAATAGGGGGACCTGCCAGGTAGGCCTACAAATATGATTGCACATGCTTTCCTACAGGACCGACTGGCTTCCCTACAACTCGTGCTTCAAAAGGCGCAGCTAAATTCTCATCTAAGAACTATTTCAGCGAACAGAGCGGCGGAGGTAGATAGCAGCGAGAAACGGCTTCGACGGAGTGCTCGCTGCTGAGTCGCGCGCGACCTCTTATTCAAGCATATTTGAGGATTACAAAAGAACGGCGCGGGAATGCGTACATTCCCCGACAGGCGCCATAAGTTCGGCAGCCTCAAACTTTAAGATCCTCGCCCTCAATGCTGTAGACTAGCTCCGCTGCCGGAAATGTTTATGCCTCGCTCGGTCACCCATCTTTTCTCTCTCATTTTTTTCCCCCCAAGCAGCTGATCATTCGCACCTCACAAATGAGCAGAAAGGAAGGAAGAAAGAAAAAAGAAGGAAATCTCCGGAAATTCGCCCTCCTCGCCTGATGTGCGGCCGCATTGCGAACGGCGCAAGCGGACCAGAACCGAGGCCATCCAATGCTCAAGAGCCGAGAAATCTTTTCATGAACTGCAGCTGCCACTGCTGCTGTTTCATCCGCCGACACAGCTGCCAAAGCCGCCATCGCTGCAGGAGCTGCGACGCAAACGCGCGCATCACTGATTTCCGGGACTCCCTCCGCGATGCCTAAAGCCGATGCGACGTCTTGGCCCTTCGCGTTTTTTTTTTTTTTATTTTTCTCGTTTCATTTCGACCTCCGCTCTAAGACTTCCTCCCTGAAGTTCCTACGGCTTAGAGCAGTCGCCGAAGCGATCGCTATAGCGGTAAAGAAAAACGGATCACTGTCTGCGAAGGCATACGCTTCATTTCTCTTTCCTTCCATCTCCTTCTTCCGTTTCTTCCCTTTTCACATCATTTTTTCTTTCTCTTTTCCGTTTTGAAAGCGTAGTTCAGTTCTTTCTCGTTGCGATGTAGAGCAGTCTACAGAGAGAGAACGCAGCTCACGGACTGCCTCAGGCTATGGCGATTAGTGGCTATTTTGTCTCCTTGTGAGCTTAAGCGAAGCTTACAACAATCTTCAAATTAGACTCGTAGGTCATTAGGGTCGTTAAGCTCAACGTCCCCTTCATTTGTGGAATAAATTGGAAAAACAGCGCTATTGGTTTTGCGGAGAGCTCAATTGGGGGTCTCAGAGCAATGAATCGGGTAATTGGATCTTATAGAGCAATGCTAAGTTACCATCGAAGTATTAAAAGAAAGACAGAAACGCGCGGCCTCTCTGCTTCCTTTCGTTAGTTCCCGCTGCGTAATGAACCGCGCACGCTGGAAATTTCCCGAGAGCTCGCGGAGTTTTTTTACTCTTTCCCTCTCTCTTTCTAGAGTGCTATTTCTCGTGCATTGATTTGTTTGCCAATGAGAAGAAGCTTGTATAGTGGCACAATTGAGCAAAACGGAAATTACGAATAGATTGGGCGTTGTGAGCGTCTTTACCCAAAGGTTGACCTTAGAGTCATCCTTCAGCTCCATCCCCGATAACGCAGAATCCAGGCCGGACCCAACGACGTGAAAGATAAGCGAGCTACGGTGAGTACCGTACACCCTTAATCGCAGGCCTCCCGGATTACTCGTTGGATAATGTGCGCTGGACAGCTGATAACAGCGTAATAAGTAGTCGCCGTATGGCTCGAAATGTTCGCTAATGCGTGCCTAGCCAACTCTGCCCTTTGTTTTGGCTTGGTATTGCTTTACTTAAGAGAGAGAGAGAGAGATGTGGTATGGTTAATGAATGCTGGTGATGTCTGCCTGTCCATGGGAATAGCATTCTGTTCTAGATGAAAGAGAGAGATTCTTTAAGGAGTAATGGAAATGTTTATCTGGCCATACACCTGACATGCTACTCCTGATGAGATTGATGAAGCATGAAGTGACTCACTCATACACAGACAGCACGCATTCACACGTAACTTGCACGACTAGCAAGCACAGGTAAACAGAGTAAAGAGCATTTAGAGGCTCTGGTTCCAGCCAGTGTCCTGAAGGTAGACTAAAGAGTGCCTTCGTTGCATGCAGAGCAGTAGCAGCGCTGCTCCAAGATGCAAGCATATGGTGCAGTTCCAAAGGGATTCCACGACTCTAGTTGAGAAGGAGTAGGGAAACAGAGCTAGTTGGCATTCAACATAGTTTGTTGAAAACCACCGCGGCTTACAGACGAATACGAAGAAAGAAACACGCTTTTGCATTGTCAAATCACATGTCCCTTTCTTCATCTTCTGCTGTGAGCCACGCTGAATTTTCAACATGAATCTAGGTGAGAAGAGTGACGCCTGAAGTCACCCACACAATCATAGTACGCACGTATTTGAGGCACCGTTGTCGTTCTTGATGGCGATTGGCCTATACGAACGCCTTTGACTTGCTCAGGCCCTCCGCGTGCGTGCGCGAGCTCACCGTGTCCTTCCCCTCCCCCCCTCCTCTCTCTATGTCCTCTTTCTATTCCCTCTTTCCCATCCCCCAGTGTAGGGTAGCCAACCAGACGCATTTCTGGTTAACATCCTTGCCTTCTTTCTTTCTCTCCTCCTCTTTATTCAACATGCGCAAGCGCACACGGTAACAGACTGCTAGGGTGTCTGACTCAAGCCAGTGTCCCGGAGGAAGAGCACCTTCGTTGCGCGTGAAACACTTTAGCAGTGCTGCTACAAGATCTAAACACACGGTGCACTCACTGCAGTCGGAAGCGTATGAGCTTTCAGTGAACTTTTACAATGTGTTTTGCGACGACAAATGCGTCAAAAGAAAAATAATATTGGGGTTTGACGAGCCAAAACCACGATTTCTTTATGAGGCACGCCGTAGTGAGTGACTCCGGATTAGTTGTGACCACGTGGGATTCTTCACCGTACTCATAAACAGTAAAGAACCCCACGAGCGCTTCGGCATTTATGCCCCATCGAAATGTCGCTGACGGGAACGAACCCCCGACCGCGAGCTCAGCGGTGCCATAGCCACTGAGTTACTACGGAAGGTGACAAAAGTGACAAGACGAACACTAAAGGGGTTGAGACATCAAATTTGTGGCTTGCGCGCTCTTTGTTTCAAACGTTTCTTAGTGCTCCAGAAAGCATGATACACGCTCGAAGATTCATATATTCGCGGTAAATAATTTAATATCGTATTATTTATAGTAACGATTTTAGGTTTAGGTTTCTGGGCGCCGAGTTGGACCGTGACGTCACTGTCTAGGAAGCTTGTTCACGTGGGCCCACAAAGCTGTGACGCACGCACTGCTGCATCGTCTGTTCTAGCACACACGTTCTGTACCAACGCAGGAAAACAAAACCACGCCGACAGTTGTCAGGGTCAGCTGCCGCAGCTCTACGTCTGAGTCTGATGCCGCCCACTGCACTCTCGACTCGAGGCTCTCTAGGCTTGCCCAGTGCTGTGGCTCACGGCTCATTGTACGTCACTCTAATGTGATTTGACGTCACTAAAACTTTCGTTATGCTTCCAACACAGGACGTCGGTGTCAATCGCGCTAGCGACGGGTCTCGATCGCGAGAATGAGCATTTAGGCACTCTATAGAAGCGAATTAAAAAATATTTTAATGTTTGCTGTGTCCAACACTTCATGTTGAGTGTCCTTGCATACAGAGGAAGTCTAGAGCAGGCTTTTTATAGACTCAAAATTTGTTGTCTCAACCCCTTTAAGAAAAATGATCAACAACCAGGGTGTCGAACCAAACCGAAACTGAGCCGAAAATACGTAAAGAACCATTATTTTCACCTGAACCAAAACTGAATTGAACTGATATTTCTTTTTGCCATCTTGTAACCAAACCCGAACAAGAAATTTACGCAGGAACCGTTCCGAACCGTTCAACCACAGGTCCGGCTCAGTGTCGCTGTTGCTGACGTTTTAAAAACTCCGACGACGCCTCTTGCGTCAATTCGGCGCAGCGCACGGTGTGTTGACTCAGGAATACTCATATGACTCACCACAGTGCTCTATGTGGCTCACTGAACTGTACGCTTGGTCGGCTCCAGTGTAGACTGTGCGCAGAGTCGGCTCGCACTGTCTAGACAGACCATCGCTGACCCGGTGTTGTCGTGGAGGATACTCCTTGTTCTTATGGCATCTGCTAGCTCTGTTCAGGAACAGTAGCGAACTGGTTAAGCGGTCCGATACGCGTGTTGTAGTTTGTACTGCACCTTCAGTGACTGCTGTTACTTCTGCAGCACGATTGTGGCTTCGTGGAAACTGAGGGAAAAAAACACGACGGGACAAGATTTACAGCTGATGCTCAGCACGGATCAGCACCTGATGATCACGTGTCCAGTCTTGTTTTTAGTCCAGTCTTGGGAGCACCTGTCCACTTTTGATGAGTCTTGTCCCGTCTTGCTTTCGTGCTCGGTTTCGTGCCCGGCTTTTATATATGAAGATGCACCAACTAGCCCAACCGTCCGCTTGACTAAAAGTGTCACACTAAGTTTACCGAGTCTGCTCACTGTCCGCACTGCGCAGCTATCTGCCTTTTCTGCAGCGACGCTGTTAGTGCGCCTATAGAAATGCTCGAAAACGTTATATGCGTGTTTTCGCGGCGGTGTCATGAAAGAACTACCTCAGTTCACCTAGTTTATATTTAGAGGAAGGTGGTGGGAGGGGACATTTCAAGGGCTAAATAAAAATGATATCCTCGTTTTCTAGCTGTTTAGAGGCGTTATACTAAACGCTTGGAAGATTTCCCGCTGCTTTGAGAGAAACGAAAAACGGCAGCAATTCTATATTCTGAGCAAATAGGAACCATGTTATGAGTGACTATTACAGAAAGTTTTAACTGTGCACGTTATTTACAGCCTTTGCAGTAAAGTACTTAGAGAAGCGTGTCAGAGCTTTACAATGTGTTTTAGCGTTCGAGTACCTTACAACCCCGTAGGAAGTATGGCCAACGTCCTGAAAGAAGTGCAAGTGCCACAAAGCTGCCATTTCAAGGGAATTTCATCACACAGTGGGCGATGTTGTGAGCAAAGTTTAAAGAGCGTTAGTTGATTACGGGCTCTGGAAAAAAAAAGGTTGTATACGGACCATTAACCGCTTGTTTCCAGTCTCCAGAAAGAAACTGTGGCGTAACACCGATTAATTTTGGTGAAAATGTGGGGAACATAATGGCTGATGCGCATGCGAAGTTAGAGGTGTGTGGGTGAAGTATGGCATTTCCTAAAAATTCCTCGAGCAAATGGTCGAAAGTGCGATATGTGGGCAATGTTTTAAAGTTTGTGGTTAAATTCTACGGGAAACTGAATTTGTTAATGCAACGGCTCCAAACAAAGAGCTTCGTTGGAAATTGAGCTGTGATTCCACAATGTCGCGCAAGCTCCCAGTTTTTTTTTTTTTTTTTTTTTTTTTTTTTTTTTACGAAGGACTTTGGTAAAATGCCACGTTTTACCAATAATTATACCGCTAACTTTTACCCAAACTAGGATTTTATTCTTTGCTTTCCGGGAATGACAACGCACCCTGATTAGTTAAAGTATTATACTGTCAGGCATGTTAAAAATGATACATTTCTCGAGTTCTTTGACTACGTTACTTATTTAGCTCCTCTAAATATTTAGCTATAAATTCATGGAATCGGGAAAGTATTTGTAAAGTTGTGTTAGTTACGACTGCCGACTCTTGCGAATTGATATTACTTGTGAATTCTCTTAGAACAAGGTGCCTTTCTTCATTTTTTTTTTTACAATATAGAACGCGTAATGCATGGTCGGCTAACGGTAGATGAGGCCTACGGTATTTTTTTGCAGGAAATTGTGGACAACGAGCGCGAGCAGCTTTAGCGCAGTACTGCCAAAAACTTTTTTTTTAAATGTCTTGCTTATTTTTCTAATTTAGACTGCTGCCAGACCCCGCACTACCATATGGTTCCAGACATATGGTTCCAGAATTTCTCGAACGCGTAAAAAATCACTAATTATATCCTCATTTTGTTCAAAGTGACCAGCTCAAGACTCTCAATAACTGGAGCGCGGCTTCTTGGATTGGATTTGTTTATAAGGGCCCCTCTAACATCACAAAAATCGGCGTTGGAAAAACCCATTTGATAGCCTCACAGTCGCACCACCGAAGCCTTTGGTCTAGAAATCCCACATACCTATATACAATGGTGCATGTCGCCTCTCTTTTTTTTTATTATTATTTTTTAAGGTAATGCCCGTGCAAAAGAAAATGGTTTCAGCAGTTCTGACCCAAGTGAACTTGTCTCTCCTACCCAAGTGAACTTGTCTCTTGTATAAATCGAAGGCATGTGAAAATTTTTTTTTCTTTTTTCTTCTTCTTCTTCGATCCCGTATGAACCCGTATTAACCGGCTCACAAAGCTTCGAACCGGTTCGCACCGCTATAACTTTAACTCCGGAGCTGAACCTGAACCCAGCTGAAAAGCGCGAACCGGAACCAAAGCAGAAAAAGTTACGGTTCGACACCCTGTCAACAACAAAAAGATAAAAGACGAAAGTAAAGCGGGCATGAAAAGAAAAGGTGAGGCGTACAACTACAAACTTGTTCACATCGCGTTGACGGCGATGCGGTGATTATCTGTCGCTTCAGCTTTGTCCTCGAGTAACACTTTCAAATTAATTCGACTAAGGGGCTTTCTATGGGCAAGTGAGTGTATAAGGCGTGAAACAAGTAGCGACAACAACTAATAGGTTTGTTTCGCAAATCTACATCAGGGCTACGATGGACGCCAAGATTTCGAGTACTGCAATCTAGGCACTGCACGGCCCGTGATTATCGGCTCGGGCCCGGTGATTGTAAATGTTTACCGGCCCGAGCCCGGCCCGGTGACTCCAAGCGAGACCCGGGCCCGCCCGAGCCCGACAAAAAATTCACCTACCCGACCCGGCCCGGCCCGATCGCAAATCAGGCCCGACGGAGGCCCGAACAGATGCCGTCGAGAGCAAGGTGTTTGAAATAGCAACAACCGATGTTTTGTTGGCGCATGCTTCGCTAACAAGTACTTTAACCTTCAGTAAATTATTTTACAAAGCGTCGTCATGGTGGAAGAAGATGACCAGACATACAGGTTCGAGGAGTGTTTATTTAGCTGCGGCATACTGTACTTTTTCTGCAAATACAGTAGCGGGAATCGTCAAGGGCGTTTTGGAGCAGATTTTTATCAGGTAAAATACACACGTCCTCAACGCCCACGTCCTCAACGTGTTGAGGACGTGTGCGGCGCAGCTGATGCTCCTGTACGGTCAAAGTGCACCGATGACGTTTGCTCCTATCTGATGACGTTTGCTCGGGGGGGAACATGTTTCGTAATAATAGCAAACTTTTTAGTTCCCCGTCGTCGTTCACGTATCAGCAGTGGCTGTGATGTACGCCGTTTTCTTATAATCCGCGGTCCTTACGACCTTCCTCCATCGCTGCCTTGGTCACTGGCCTCAGCGTTTCTCGCAAATCACCGGCCACTTCAGCTGCCTTGCAAGACACCGTATAGTGGGGTGCGCAAGTGATTCTTTGGCAGATGTGGTTGCGTACCGCGCACCGGCAGCGACAAGATCATTGGCATACTTCAAAAATCCATCATCTCGCACGACATCGAAGGGCCTCATATCTTTCACGCATCATCTGATGCACGCTGTCGCCAAGCTATCTTTTAGGCTGGCAGAACCGTTGGCTTTTTTTTTCAGAAAAGAAGGAAGTGAGCGGAGCAGATCTTCCCGTAATTTACACTTGTGCCTGTGCAGGTGAGACGTTCCGGGCTTACTGGTGTCAAAGCTTAGGAAGGCCTTGCACTCTCTGG